>NC_086446.1:411154262-411459762 GCF_028390025.1 Pseudophryne corroboree | reverse complement strand
AAAATGGAATTGTGCTTAGAGAGAAAAGAACTCTGGGGAGCTTTTCCTCTCAAAGCAGCAAGTCTTGACCAGCATGGAGTGGAGGAGTCTGGCTGGCCTGGCAAGGTAAGTGAAAAGAGGGTGTCACTGTCTAGAGACTTCTCGGAAATTAAATAAAATCATGTTTAAGATTATGTTAAACTAAATATTCTATTACAAAAAATAAAATAGTGTAGTGCCAGATACGTTTGCATGCATTTTAGTAAAGTACTTGTTGGTTACATAATTCAAGTTCATGAGTGACATCACACAGGCTGTCTATGATGTTAGCCAGTTACATAACTAAACAGAAAGACTTTTGTTATACTGCAAATCTGTGCGTATGTTTCTAGCAAATAAAAGCATGGGGATTTTGTTCATATTTTAATCAAAACATTTAAGCTTGCAGCCCTTTGTCAAGGGACTGCAATTATCTGCAAGTCCATACTATAGCGAATATGCCCAAGACATAATTAAATTTCAGTTAAGTGCACTCAACTCTCAGGTACAGGGGGGAACATCTATCCAGGGGCTGCCCTGTGAGCCATACCCAAATAGGCTTTTTATACTCTTGATTGAGAGCAGCCATGATAGCACTAGGCAAAATCTTGAAACAGAAAATACATATACCAGCAATTGGTGGTACCCATATTGTACATGGTACCAGCTACATGGCAAT
This sequence comes from Pseudophryne corroboree, assembly GCF_028390025.1. Taxonomy (NCBI): domain Eukaryota; kingdom Metazoa; phylum Chordata; class Amphibia; order Anura; family Myobatrachidae; genus Pseudophryne; species Pseudophryne corroboree. The sequence continues at coordinate 411,459,065 of NC_086446.1, read as the reverse complement.
ATTAATGCCATATATGTATACAAAACAGAAAAAGAATTGCCATCAGTGCTAATAATATACTGCAAATCTGTGTGGTTCTAGAAAATAAAATCATGGGGATTTTTTCAAAACATTTACGCTTGTAGCCGTAGTCCCTACACTAGCATATATGCCCACACACCATTACATTGCTGTTAACTGCACTCAACTCTCAGGTAAAGAGGGGGGCAGCTATAAAAGGGCTGGCTTGTGAGACACACCCAACTAGACCTTGATTGAAAGCAGCCATGAAAGCACTAGGCAAAATGAAACAAAACAGAAAAGAAATATGCCCGCACTCGGTTTTACCATATTTCTTTTATGTTTTGTTTCAAATGTGCGAAATCTCACCTGCAGGCATTTCACCACTGCTATCTATCATTATATTTGTATGACTATTAGGGTAAAATAAGATGAATTTATGGTGAGAGATGTCATCTGAGACAGCTGACTACTGAGTTTTATTCCAAGAAGTGACATTTATAACAATACTGAGTGACATCATAAAAGCTTTCTGATTCAAACCAGTCCTATAATCAGCATACTGAAGTGATAAATCTCAACCTGCAGACATTTCATTAATTTCATCAGAGATGAGCCTGGAATCCGAGGCGGGAATTGAGTGCAGCTTGGGACTTCCCACCTTACTTGGATCCCTAATCAAGGCCAAACGTCATCATCCCGCTGTCAGATTCTCACCGTTTTTGGATACTATAAAGGTTCCCGATGATTGGTGCCTTCTTCACTCCAGCTGTGGAGAGTATACTGGATGGATGTTTCCGTCTCAGTACTGTGTTGTATGGCGTGGGGCGGGTGCTCTGTCTGCTGTAATAGTCCAGGGGTGCTAAGTCTCCTGTATCAGTCCAGGCGGGGTGCCCTGTCTGCTGTATCAGTCCAGGCAGGGTGCTCTGTCTGCTGTATTAGTACAGATGGGGTGCCCTGTCCGCTTTATCAGTCCAGGGGTACTCGTTCTGCTGTATCTGAAAGGTGGGTGAAGGTGGTACCACAGTAATCTATTTTATTTCCTACTCATACACATATTGTGTGACACTGTTGGTGTATTTAAACTGCAGTGTTTGATTACTATCTCTGACTCATACACATATTGTGCCACACTGTTGGTGATATTAAACCACAGTGTTTGATTACTATCTCTGACTCATACACATATTGTGCCACACTGTTGGTGATATTAAACCACAGTGTTTGATTACTATCTCTGACTCATACACATATTGTGCCATACTGTTGGTGATTACTATTTCTGACTCATACACGTATTGTGCCACACTGAAGGTGTTACATTTTTTGTACAAATTGTGTGTGCTGAACCGCACTTCATTCGTGTTTGTGGATAGATATGGAGGATGAACAATTGAGAGGAGAGCAGGAAGCACATGCTAGTGGTGCAGGTACTGCCAGCAGTCATGACAATACAAGTTCATCAACGTCATTTATTAAGGCCGATGCCCAGGGACATAGAGGGCTTAACTCAGGGCATGTAAAATCATTTAATTTTAGAGTGGTAAAGAAAAAAAAAGACAAACTGCATTCATAATTAGAACCATCAGACATTCTTGAGGAGTGTTTAGGGGTGTCTACGTGAGCTATGTGTGAGTCTGACATTTCTCACACTTTCCTCATAGAGAAGCCTCTTTCACCTCCTTCCACCATTTTTGAACCATCTGCACATGGGAGCAGTACAAGTAAAGATGGTGATGATGAAGAGGACATAATAGAAATTGAGGAATTGTGTGTGGAAGTGGAACAGGATGAGGGGGATATGTGTGTACTAATACTATCTGACACTGAGGATGTTGATGATGTTGTTTGTGTAAGTCAGCCACCAGTTGCTGCAGATGTTGACGGTGATAAAAATAAAGCCATTGCGATGCCTTGCAGAAGATCAAAAAAGCCACCTCTTGGGTGTGGCATTCTTTTTACCCTAATCCTGACAATGTTTGTGAAAGCATCTGCTCCATTTGTGAGGCCAAAGTTAGTTTTTTTTACAAGATTATAATGTAATTAACACCCTCATCATCAACATCCTCATTACTGATCAGAGATAATCTTTCTAAAAAATTGTTTTGTGAGGAACCAAACAAACCAATCATTTCAGCCACAAGTGACAGTCCCTGTCACTGAAATGATTAATTTGTTAAACTGTGTATGTCCTGTTCAATATATACAACACAAGGGAGGGTGGGAGGGCCCAAGGACAATTCCATCTTGCAACTCTTTGCATTATGTACTGTTTGGAGCATTGCTGACTGTGACAACACACATTTGTATAGTTTATTAAACTGCCACCCTGTCTCAGTGCAGTGCCATTCTGTTTCCTAGATGTGCTATGTTGGAGGTTTAAGTGCCACATGTTTAGTCATCCAGCTACCTCTGTGCAACCTTTTGGCCTAAACTGGATGAAAAAAATATTGTGAGCTGTGAGGTGGCAAAAATGTAATGAAAATGAGTGGAAATTAATGTTATTGATTTAAAAAAATAAAATACAGATTCAGACTAAATACAGATCCAACACTCACAAGGGAATTAGAGGCAAAACAAATACAGATCCAAAACATGAAGGAGATACAGACCCAAAACCCGAGGTTTGGGCAGGCACACATTCTAATTTTCTCAATTAGGTTAAAATAAGATTACCTTACGCTGGCAGTAATCAGCAGAAATAGCTGAATGCTGCTAGATTTATTCAAAGCATTGACATTTATACCAAAGCTGAATGGTATCACAAAGGATGTCTATGATGTAAACCAGTCACATAATGCCTACTGACAGGATAAATCACAACCTGTCTGCACTTCTCCGCTGCTATCTATCTATCTATCTATCTATCTATCTATCTATCTATCTATCTATCTATCTATCTGATATAAAATTAAGATAAGCTTACCTTTGCTGTGAGAGGTCATGTTAGCAGATTACTGACAGCTTTATTAAACATTTACGTACAGTATATCATTAATGTATAACATTTAGGTTAAAATACACTTGGTTTACATTAGGGCATATTCATTATGCAAGTAAGGCCTCCCGATACTTTGACATCCAACGTGCAGTGTTGGATATTATATGTGTAGAGCAACTGAAGGTTGCTCTGAAAAGCAGCTGTCTCTGCGATCCTTACCACAGACAGTTGCACTGCTAATGTTAGGCGCCGCGGTCCGGGACGTCCTCCCGGCCCGGCGCCTAGCAACTAGGGACGCCGAGCGCACTTAGCCGCCGGCTCCCTAGCAACGCTAGGACGCCGGGCGCGCCGAGCCGCCGGGACCCTAGCAACGGGGACGCCACGGGCGGACCGCGTTCCCCGTTGCAGGGTGGGTTAATCACTATGCACACATGTTTCTGGTCGTGCAGCAGGGCAGCTGCACGACATTGGTGGTAATCAGGCTCTGGACTCTGATTGGGGAATTCCCTGTTAAATGCCTTCTCAGTGTCTCACACAGACGCCGGTGATAGCTTCCTGCATGCTGCTCATGTTTGGTTTAGATCTGTTCCTGGTCTGCTGTGTCCGGTCGTTCCAGTCTTCTGAGTTCCTGAGTCTTGGTGTTTGTCATCTCATCCCAAGGAATTCTCCCGGTCCTCATTTACCTGTGACACTCTATTGAGGATCTTGCTTGGTTTCGTGAGTGACGGCTCTGCCGTGTGCTGCGGCCTAGGCCGCTTAATATTGTTTGCTGGTTTTGGAGCATTTGCGGAGGTATCCGCTTCCACAGTCCTCTCCGGTACTCGGCGGTGCCGTGTAGGAGAGTGGACAAGTGGAGTATTTTGGTTGTCCTTTTCCCTGGCGGAAATCCGCACATACTTTAGTTTTAGGTTTGTTAGTAGCCCCTGGCCTTGTTGTTTAGTTAGAGGGCCCCTTGTTATCTCCCTGTCTCGGTTCACTCTTTGTCTCCCATTAAGACCTGAGGGGGCATCGAAGTTGGGCAGACGTAATCCGCCCTTCAAACGCGGCTGCCATGGGCTCAAGAAACCATAGTCTCGCAAGAGTGTACTGACAGCACGGGCGAGACAACGGAGATAGGGTGCCAGGGGCTTATCCCATTCCTTTCCCCTTTCCCAGCATTACGTTCCGGTATTCAGGTCTCTTCACATAAGATCACCCCAGACCTGAGTACTAGAATCATAACATTATCACCGGCCCAAAAACGTAAAAAAAAAAAAAAAGGAGTTTTGAATTTTTTCCCATTCTGTTTTGGTGAGAATAAAATCCGGCTTCATGAATCCGGCAGGGTTAGGACCAAATCCCGGTCAGCTTTTTGCTAATCAAATTCAAGAACTAACTCAGATGGTTCAGGACCTTTCTCTTCGGGTGAGATCGCAGGAAGATCTTTTGCGAGCCTCCCCGAGTGTGGTCCCGGAACCAAAGATGCATTTACCTGACTGTTTTTTCGGGTAACCGAAAATATTTTTTTAATTTTAAAGAAGCTTGTAAGCTATATTTTCGTTTAAGGCCTCGTTCCTCTGGTACTGAATCTCAGCGGGTTAGGATTATTATGTCATTGCTCCAGGGGGATCCACAGACCTGGGCGTTTGGGTTAAAAACTGAAGATCCTGCTTTGTTATCGGTAGACGCCTTTTTTAAATCATTAGGTCTGTTGTATGATGACCCAGATAGAGAGGCGTCAGCTGAGAGTCACCTACGTGCTCTTAAACAAGGGAAAAATCCAGCAGAGGTGTATTGTACCGAATTTCGCCGTTGGTCGAACGACTGGCTGGAATGACCCGGCCCTGCGCAGTCAGTTTCGCCTCGGTTTATCTGAACTTATTAAAGACCGTCTCCTTCAGTATCCCGCTCCTGAGACTCTCGATAAACTCATGGAGCTCGCTATTAAAATAGATCGTCGTCTCCGAGAGCGGAGGGCTGAAAGAGGAACAACTTTTAGGCCTAGTCCTTGTGTTTTATACCTGTCCAGAGGACGTCGAGGAGCCCATGCAAATGGGTTTATCCCGGCTGTCCCCAGAGGAAAGAACCAGAAGATTAAGTTCTGGTCTCTGTTTGTACTGTGGTGGTAAGGGACATATTGCTCGCAACTGCCCGAACAAGTCGGGAAACGCTCTGACCAAGTGAATTGTGAGGGGGTTCACTTAGGTCTGCAGCTTATCTCCTCAAACGACTCTCTCCTAGTTCCGGTTAAGATTTCCTTTGGCAGCCTCAGTTCATTGGTGTCGGCCTTTGTCGACAGTGGAGCTGCAGGAAATTTTATGGATTTAACTTGGGCTAAGGCCTTAGGCATTCCTCAGATACCATTGAATAAACGAATCACCATGCACGGGTTAGATGGGGGTCCGCTTTCCAATGGGATAATTACTCACCGCACACCTCCAGTATTACTTACAGTAGGAGCTTTACATTCTGAAGAGATAGAATTCTACCTTACACATTGTCCGGCAGTTCCTGTAGTTTTGGGTCACCCTTGGCTTGCCTTTCATAATCCCACCATTGATTGGCGGTCCGGGGAGATTTCCCAATGGGGTCCTTTTTGTGGTAAGGAATGTATTTCCCATCCAGTCCGGGTTGCGGCAGTAGTCCCAGAACTTATTCCTGTGGAATATCAGGATTTTGCCGATGTGTTCTACAAAGGCAATGCGGACATTCTGCCTCCCCATCGGTCCTACGACTGTGCAATAGAGTTAGTTCCAGGTGCCACTTTGCCTAAGGGGAGATTATATGCCCTGTCCGGGCCAGAAACCACGGCCATGAATAATTATATTCAGGAAAGCCTTAAGAAAGGTTTTATTAGACCTTCTAAATCTCCATTGAGTGCAGGATTTTCTTTGTTGAGAAAAAAGATGGGTCGCTTAGACCATGTATTGATTTTAGGGCCTTGAATAAGATCTCTGTGAAAAACACCTATCCTTAGCCCTTAATTTCAGTGCTTTTTGATCAGTTACGCTCCGCCGTGATCTTTTCGAAAATTGATCTTAGGGGAGCTTACAACCTCATCCGAATAAAATCTGGGGATGAGTGGAAGACGGCTTTCAGCACTCAGTCGGGTCACTATGAATACCTGGTGATGCCGTTCGGCCTGTCAAATGCTCCGGCGGTTTTTCAAGACCTCATTAACGATGTTCTCCGTGACTTCCTTGGGAAGTTCGTGGTCGTTTATCTAGACGACATTTTGATATACTCTGAGTCTATGGAACAACATGTTACCCAGGTGCGTCTGGTTCTTCAAAAGTTATGAGAGAATCATTTATATGCTAAGCTTGAGAAGTGTGATTTTCACATCACAGAGGTGTCTTTCTTGGGGTATATTATTTCTCCCCAGGGATTTTTCATGGAACCAAAAAAGCTCCAGGCCATCCTTAATTGGGCGCAACCCACAAATTTAAAAGCAATTCAGCGCTTTTTAGGGTTTGCTAATTATTATAGGCGGTTCATTCATACTTTTTCTGACCTAGTCGCTCCCATAGTAGCTCTGACTAAGAAAGGAGCGGATCCCTCCAATTGGTCGCATGAAGCTGAGTTAGCCTTCCGGGCCTTGAAACAGGCCTTTGTCTCGGCTCCTGTCCTTAGACATCCTAATCCGGAGCTTCCCTTTATTGTGGAGGTTGATGTCTCAGAGGTTGGAGTGGGAGCAATCCTTTCTCAGGAAGATCCGGAGTCTCAGGAGTTACATCCTTGTGCTTTCATGTCCAGGAAATTCTCCTCCGCTGAATCCAACTATGACGTTGGTAATCGGGAATTACTGGCAGTAAAATGGTCTTTCGAGGAATGGAGGCATTGGTTGGAGGGAGCTAGGCATACTATTACTGTTTTTACTGACCATAAGAACCTGCAATATATTGAATCAGCCAAACGACTTAATGCTTGGCAGGCACGTTGGGCATTGTTTTTTTACTTGTTTCAGGTTTATAATTACCTTCAGACCTGGTTCCAAGAATACGAAAGCTGATGCCCTGTCACGTTGCTTTCTTCCAGTTCACAATAGCAATCCTGTCACTACCCCCATAGTTCCATCTTCAGTCATCCGGGCAGGCCTCACACAGGATTTATTTACTCAGTTAAACCAGCTTCAACACCAAGCTCCTAGACTTACTCCTGCTGGTTGTCTTTTTGTCCCCGAATTTTTGAGAGGCACTGTTTAAACTGAGTTTCATGACAACAAAGTCTCAGGGCATCCGGGTATCACTAAGACCTTGGAGTTAGTCTCTCGCTCTGTGTGGTGGCCGAGTCTTTCTAAAGACATTAAGGAATTCGTCCATTCCTGTCAGGTTTGTGCACAGCATAAGGTTCCTCGTTCATTGCCTATCGGGCAACTCATTGCTTTATCCGTTCCTCTCAGGCAATGGTCTCATATTTCCATGGATTTCGTGGTGGACCTTCCCCTTTCAGCCGGATTGCGAGTCATTTGGGTGGTAGTGGACCGTTTTAGTAAAATTGCTCATTTCATTGCTCTTCCCCGATTACCCTCTGCTCAAGGGTTGGCAGTTTTGTTCCTCCGTCATGTGTTCAGGCTCCATGGTTTGCCCACTGATGTTGTCTCTGATCGGGGTCCGCAATTCATCGCACGATTCTGGAAACGTTTTTGTGCCTCATTGAAGATGAAACTGTCTTTAACATCTGGTTACCATCCACAGTCTAACGGGCAAACCGAACGAGTCAACCAGTCATTAAAACAGTACTTACGCTTGTATTCGCCCAAATTCCAGAATGATTGGTCCGAGTTTCTTCCTTTGGCCGAATTTGCTTATAATAACTCTTGTCATTCCTCCACCAAGGAGTCCCCATTCTTTTCAGTCTTTGGTTTTCATCCTAGAGCCAATTCTTTTTTCCATCATTCTCCAGTTTCCCCGTTGACCTTAACCTCCCATCTCAGAGCAATTTGGAGAAAAGTGCACCTTGCCCTCAGAAAAGCGGCCTTCCAAGAAAAGAAATTTTCTGATAGACTCCGACGTCCTTGCACTTTTAAGGTGGGAGATAAGGTATGGTTGTCAACTCGTAACATCAAGCTCCGACAACCCTCGGCTAGACTGGGACCTAAATTTATTGGACCATTTCTTATTATTAAGAAGGTCAACCCAGTTGCTTTTCGGTTACGCTTGCCAAGATCTCTCAGAATTGGAAATACTTTCCACTGTTCCCTGTTGAAACAATGTGTTTCTTCCAGGAGATTTCCTCGGAGGACCCTCCAGGATAGATCTCCAGTGGATGTGCAGGGACAACAGGAGTTCTTGGTAGAGAAGATTTTAGATTCTAAAGTGTCCCGATGCCGGCTTTACTTTTTGGTTCACTGGAAAGGCTATGGTCCGGAGGAAAGATCTTGGGTCCTGGATAAGGATCTGCATGCCCCTAGACTCAAGAAGTTGTTCTTTCAGGAATTTCCTCAGAAGCCTGGCTTTAGGGGTTCGTTGACCCCTCCTCAAGGGGGGGTACTGTTAGGCGCCACGGTCCGGGACGTCCTCCCGGCCCGGCGCCTAGCAACTAGGGACGCCGAGCGCACTTAGCCGCCGGGTCCCTAGCAACGCTGGGACGCCGTGCGCGCTGAGCCGCCGGGACCCTAGCAACGGGGACGCCACGGGCGGACCGCGTTCCCCGTTGCAGGGTGGGTTAATCACTATGCACACATGTTTCTGGTCGTGCAGCAGGGCAGCTGCACGACATTGGTGGTAATCAGGCTCTGGACTCTGATTGGGGAATTCCCTGTTAAATGCCTTCTCAGTGTCTCACACAGACGCCGGTGATAGCTTCCTGCATGCTGCTCATGTTTGGTTTAGATCTGTTCCTGGTCTGCTGTGTCCGGTCGTTCCAGTCTTCTGAGTTCCTGAGTCTTGGTGTTTGTCATCTCATCCCAAGGAATTCTCCCGGTCCTCATTTACCTGTGACACTCTATTGAGGATCTCGCTTGGTTTCGTGAGTGACGGCTCTGCCGTGTGCTGCGGCCTAGGCCGCTTAATATTGTTTGCTGGTTTTGGAGCATTTGCGGAGGTATCCGCTTCCACAGTCCTCTCCGGTACTCGGCGGTGCCGTGTAGGAGAGTGGACAAGTGGAGTATTTTGGTTGTCCTTTTCCCTGGCGGAAATCCGCACATACTTTAGTTTTAGGTTTGTTAGTAGCCCCTGGCCTTGTTGTTTAGTTAGAGGGCCCCTTGTTATCTCCCTGTCTCGGTTCACTCTTTGTCTCCCATTAAGACCTGAGGGGGCATCGAAGTTGGGCAGACGTAATCCGCGCTTCAAACGCGGCTGCCATGGGCTCAAGAAACCATAGTCTCGCAAGAGTGTACTGACAGCACGGGCGAGACAACGGAGATAGGGTGCCAGGGGCTAATCCCATTCCTTTCCCCTTTCCCAGCATTATGTTCCGGTATTCAGGTCTCTTCACATAAGATCACCCCAGACCTGAGTACTAGAATCATAACAGCTAATTAGTAGCGGCGTAACGTAACACTGACTCAGCAGAGTTCATCCACGCATACAGAGGGCAGCAGCACAAGCGGTGTGGTGGGTAGGGGGACCATGAACAGTATTGAGGCTGCCAGGTAGGCAGGTGATTTCTTCTGCATTACCTGTATAATGAATATCCTCAATACTTACATTTTACAAACTTAAATAAAAATGTGTATTGTCACGTACATTAAGGGAATATGAATGGTCCGATAAGTACTGGCCACACACTTTTTAGTATGGCATTATCCAGAGCCACAGAGTGGTTGTATTCAGATCATTGTTAATTCCATATTCCTTAGCTGCCAAAATAGCGACCTTACAATGTTCGTAAATATTCAGAGGTACACACCACACACAGCGCTTCCAATCCGAGGATGGAAATTATGAGCACACATTTCTACGTAGTATAGTAAACTCTCTGCACACTTAATAACAGAGGAGTCAAGCTAGTAATTGGAACATCTGTACAGTACCTCTTTAGAACTCCGGTGGCCAATAGTCTTTCATAGAAGCAGGTTTCAAGGAATTAATTGGTAGGCCAGCTGGAACCGTCCGAATGGTGGTTAGGAGTGACCCGTCCCAAGAAGAGTGAAGATCTCTATTCCATCCCGTAAGTAGCAGACTTTCTCATATTCTGGTGGTTCCATGGACCTCAATTTTCTAGAATTCTAGCATAGTGCACAGATTGCCATGGGAAGACAGCAACATTTGTAGAGGAGCAGAAGCTTTCCAGGACAATGAGACATCCTTGCAAAGTATAGATTAGACCTTTTGGTGGATTACCAAACATCATGTAGAATGCATGTCTCTTGCTAATCCATTACAGTATGCTGGGAGAATTTGTGTTCTGTTTTTGTCTTGTCCAGATTAATCCCATCCTTAAACACACTTGTGATGGGTAAAATTATTAACAGTTTGCATTATGTGTTACAATGGTATTCAAAAGAGCACCTCTGGACACACAGTATATCAAACCTTGAACCGGTACAGTCGCCAAAGACCAAGGGTAGGTTTACTCCTGTAAACTAAGAACAGGAAGCTGAAAGTACAGAGGGCACACGTTCACCAAAAGTGGACAGCCGAAGACTGGAAAAATGTCACCTGCTATAATGAATCCTGAATTATGTTGTGACATGTAGAACTTGGTATACAATGATATAAAAAAGAAATAATTTGGGTATCCGGATGATAGATCTACAGTGCCTCGGTAGACAGTCAATAGGTCGACACCATATGGCAACATGCATTAGGTTGACCGGCACTAAAGGTCAAAATGTTCAAAAGGTTGACATATGTTTTTTTTTTTTTTTCCCAACATATGCTTGATTTACTATCCATTTGGACTACAGTTGGGAATAGTAACCTGTGGAGTGCAGTGGTAGCAGAGCAAGCCACCTTGCCTGAATCGTGGTGAGCATATAAGTTTCTGCTGATGGTGGCTATACATTACCAAACGTACATTGACCCAAAGAATGCAATAACCTTTTATCAACCATTGTCATGTCAACCTTAACCTCTGTCGACCCAATGCATGTTGACCATTTGTCGATCTCTTGACTGTCTACCTAGACACTGTAGATCTTGTATACCACACCCAAGAAATTCGCTACGCTCAGCTGGTATAGTTAAAATCCATTCTGTGATCTCTTCTCTGGCTCTGCTCACAGTGGGGACTCGGAGAGAACATGGCACGCCAACCAGCCAGAATCCATGATGGCGCAGGCCTCTGTGCACCTGCACAGAGTGGAGACTGAGCTGCAAACCCATCCAGGAATAGGAGTGCTGCGGCCTGGGGGAGCGGAGCTGGAGCAGGTAGAGAGGGTAGCTGCAGACCACAATGGTGGCTGGTGGGAGCGGGACAATGTGCTCTTGGTCCAGGATCCAGAACAATATGTTAAATCCTTGGACAATCCCACCAAATTCTGTACGGGTGGTAACCCTAGCATGTATACTGTGTGTGACAGTGTGTAATAAAGGGTTAAACATTAGGTATGTATGTACTGTTTCATTTAATTTCTTTTACAGGGGGACTATAGGTACCAATAGTATTAGAGAGAGAAAAGACAAAAATACTCTTTTCGGGAGTACTCTTCAAAATAAATCTCACCAAAATAAATTTAAATAATAATGTGCTGGTGAGTTACTTAAAACGTAACTTTTATTCTGTTTATATATTAAAATAAAGATTAATTGTCCACCAATTGTTTAATTATCCAACAATACTTTAAATATTATTTAATCTTTATTTTAATAAAGATAAATGCGGAACTAACAACCCTATAGGTACCAGCAGGCCCCACATGCTCGGATGTGTAGTTCTCCAAATACTAGCATGTGGGGGAGGCTTGCTGGTACCTGCCATCCCCCTGTAAAGGACAATATTATTTCAATCTGACTTTTACTGAAAGCTATCAACTCCACACACACCACCCAGGGGTGCAGGGGATAGCCCCAGACTTCAGACCGGGGGAGGGTCAGAGGCTTTTTTGGGGTGTCACATGTCCCCACAAATCCCTGGCCTGGGCTGACTAGTTGGGGGGGGGGGGGGGTAATTCTTTTGCCAGGGTGACCTCTTTATGTGTGTTTCCTGGTAGTGGCATTACATCCTTATGGAGCCCGGTGCTTTTTCTAAAAATACAGGGACGCCTAATTTTTTCTCCGTATTTTTTGAACCAGGGCCGGCTCCAGAGCCCGATGCTGGTTCATTAAATACAGGGGACCCCTACATATTTTTTCAATATTTTTTGAACCAGGGCCAGCTCAAAGAGCCCAGTGCTGGTTATGCTTGGTGATACATTTACAGAGATAGCACCCACAGGCAGGACTATAAAATTCAGGCACAAACACGACTGAACACTCACACTATTTAAACATGATTCTGTAAAACACATTTCTTAGTAAATTGGACTGTATGATCTTGAAAAACTCTTAACGTATCCCTGTGATGCCAAACATGTTTAAACTGACCAAACACAATTCTTAGTAAATTTACCCCTATAGGGGGTCATTCCGAGTTGATCGCTAGCTGAATTTTTTCACAGCGCAGCGATCAGGCTGAAAATCGGCAGTTCTGCACATGCGTATGCGACACAATGCGCACGCGTGACGTACGGGCACAACGAATGATGTCGTTTTGCACAGGGTCTAGCGATGCATTTCAGTCGCACTGCTTGCCGCAGAGTGATTGACATGAAGTGGATGTTTCTGGGTGGCAACTGACTGTTTTCAGGGAGTGTGCGGAAAAATGCAGGTGTGCCAGGAAAAACGCAGGCAAGGCTGGCCGAACGCTGGGCAGGTGTGTGACGTCAAATCCGGAACTGAATAGTCTGAAGTGATCGCAAGTGCTGAGTAGGTTTTGAGCTACTCTGAAACTACACAAAATATTTTTGCAGGTGATCTGCGATACAACGCGTTTCTGCTCATAAAGAGCCTTTCTCAAGGTGACACCTTGAGAAACGCGTTGGTGTTTTGGGGACAGACTGCAGCAGAACAAGGAATTTGTGGAAGTATCCAGGATTGCCATAGCCAGAGGTGAAACAGTGCTGTATTCCCAGGGAGGTACCTGTTTACATATCTCACAAGCAGTTTAGGGTAACCATCACTGGTGACCCCACTTATTCTGGTATGCATATTTGCCCCATCAATGTTGGTGGAATTGTTTTTAGTGCAATTTTAAGTTGTTTGCATGTGCCAATAAAACTGTACTTCACTATATACCCCCTTATTTTCTGTTTATTTGAGGGAAAGAAGCTGATTTTTAAGGAAGGGTTGAAAGTAATTGACTATTCTCCACAAAGTTATTATTCAAGTACTGACCCCGTATGTCCTCAGGGGGTGCGCACATCTGCAATTTGTGTATAAATATGAAAGATAACTTTACAAATTAGTTTCCCCCCTCAAAATATTTGTAAGCATTTTTCCTCAGTTAGAACTAGAGATGTGCGGCGGGCACTTTTCATGTTGTGCGTTTTGGATCTGGATTGGTTTTGCCAAAACCACCCTTTCGTGTTTTGGTTTTGGTTCTGGATTGATTTAAAAAAACAAACATAAAAACAGCTAAAATCACAGAATTTGGGGGTAATTTTGATCCTACAGTATTATTAACCTCAATAACATTCATTTCCACTCATTTCCAGTCTATTCTGAACACCTCACACCTCACAATATTGTTTTTAGGCCAAATGGTTGCACCGAGGTGGCTGTATGACTAAGCTAAGCGACACAAGTGGGCGGCACAAACACCTGGCCCATCTAGGAGTGACACTGCAGTGGCAGACAGCATGGCAGATTTAAAAAATAGGCCCCAAACAGCACATGATGCAAAGAAGAAAAAACGAGATTTATGGTAAGAACTTACCTTTGTTAACTCTCTTTCTGCGAGGTACACTGGGCTCCACAAGGATAGACATTGGGGTGTAGAGTAGGATCTTGATCCGAGGCACCAACAGGCTCAAAGCTTTGACTGTTCCCAGAATGCACAGCGCCGCCTCCTCTATAACCCCACCTCCCTGCACAGGAGCTCAGTTTTTAGTTAACCAGCCCAATGCAGTAGCAGGAAAAGAGACAGCAACGGTTAGTAGCCACATACACCACACTCTCACGACAAGAGAAGTGTCAGCGGCTAATGCCATACCAACCCAAAGAAGCTAAGTGCGTCAGGGTGGGCGCTTTGTGGAGCCCAGTGTACCTCGCAGAAAGAGCTTTAACAAAGGTAAGTTCTTACCATAAATCTCGTTTTCTGCTGCGGGGTACACTGGGCTCCACAAGGATAGACATTGGGGATGTCCTAAAGCAGTTCCTTATGGGAGGGGGTGCCCTGTAGAGGGCACAAGAACCCGGCGTCCAAAGGAAGCATCCTGGGAAGCGGCAGTATCGAAGGCATAGAACCTTATGAACGTGTTCACTGAGGACCACGTAGCCGCCCTGCACAATTGTTCAAGGGTCGCACCGCGGCCGGCCGCCCAAGAAGGTCCAACTGACCGAGTAGAATGGGCCGTAATGTGAGCAGGAGCTGACAGACCAGCCTTCACATAAGCATGTGCAATCACCATTCTAATCTATCTGGCCAAAGTCTGCTTGTGAGCAGGCCAGCCACGTTTGTGAAATCCAAACAGTACAAAGGGAGAATCAGCTTTCCTAATAGAAGCAGTTCACTTCACATAGATACGGAGAGCCCGTACCACATCCAAAGACCTCTCTTTGGGAGACAGATCAGGAGAAACAAGTGCCGGAACCACAATCTCCTGGTTAAGGTGGAACGAGGAAACCACCTTAGGTAAATTTCCGTGACGAGTCCTAAGAACCGTCCGGTCACGGTGAAATATCAGATATGGGGAACTACAGGACAAGGCACCCAAATCCGACACTCTTCTAGCTGAAGCAATATCCAGCAGAAACACCACCTTAAGGGAAAGTCACTTAAGTTCAACTGAACCAAGAGGTTCAAACGGAGACTCTTGTAACGCCTCCAAAACCACCAACAAGTCCCAAGGAGCCACAGGTGGGACATAGGGAGGTTGGATATGCAACACACCCTGAGTAAAGGTATGCACATCAGGTAAGGTCACAATTTTTCCCTGAAACCACACCGACAAGGCAGAAATATGAACCTTGTGGGAGGCCAGACTCGGGCATAAGTCCAGCCCCTGCTGAAGAAAGGCCAACAACTTGGCCGTACTAAACTTGGAAGCGTCATAATTGTTAGATGTGCACCAAACAAGAATGCCAGACCCTATAGTAAATCTGAGCCGAAGCCGGTTTCTGGGCCCGCAACATAGTTTGAATGACTGCCTCAGAAAACCCTTTAGCCCTTAAGACGGAAGCTTCAAGAGCCACGCCGTCAATGACAGCCGGGCTAGGTCCTGGTAGACACAGGGTCCCTGAACGAGGAGGTCTGGGCATTGTGGAAGTAGAATTGGACGCTCTGACGATAGGCCTTGCAGGTCTGAGAACCAGTGCTGTCTGGGCCACGCTGGAGCTATGAGAAGCAGAATTCCTTTTTCTTGCTTGAACTTCCAAATTACCCTGGGCAGGAGTGACACTGGAGGGAACACGTACAGCAGCCGAAACCTCCACGGCACCGCCAGCGCATCCACGAATGCTGCTTGAGGATCCCTTGTCCTTGCTCCGAAGACCGGAACATTGTGATTGTGTCGAGACGCCATCAGATCTACGTCTGGAAGGCCCCACCTTTCCACTAGGAGTTGAAACACTTCTGGATGGAGGCCCCACTCGCCGGCATGTACGTCCTGACGACTGAGAAAGTCCGCTTCCCAATTCAGGACTCCCAGAATGAAGATTGCCGATATGGCCGGTAGATGGCGTTACGCCCAATGTAGAATCCGTGAGACTTCCTTCATTGCCAGATGGCTTCGAGTACCGAGGACGGCCCCTGCACAATTGTTGGTCCTGGAGCCACCAGAGCAGACACAGACGGACCTCCGGAGTCAATGAGATCATTTGAGACCTGATCCGGTGAGGCAGGCCGTTCCACTTGGCTAGAATCAGCCTCTGGAGTATCCTGACCCCTTGACGGCGGAGTACCACCGTCATCACCGCCATGACTTTGGTGAAGACTCGAGGAGCCGTTGTTAAACCAAAAGGTAACGCCCGAAACTGGTAATGGAGGTTGCCAATAGCAAACCTCAGGTATTGCTGATGTGACGCTGCTATAGGAATATGCAGGTAAGCATCCTGTATATCCAGGGAGACCATGTAGTCCCCAGGTTCCAAGGCCAGAATTATAGAACGAAGGGTTTCCATACGGAACTTGTAAACCTTCACAAACCTGTTCAATGCCTTGAGGTTGAGAATGGGCCGGGAGGACCCATTTGGTTTCGGGACTAGAAACAGCGGAGAATAGAACCCCCGGCCCCTCTGTGCAAGAGGCACCTGTACTACGACTCCTGTATCCAGGAGGGTCTGTACCACCGAATGTAGAGTGTTTGCCTTTGTCTGGTCCAACGGGACGTCTGTCCGGCAAAATCGATGATGGGGTCGGTTTTTGAAGGCTATGGCGTAACCTCGAGTGATGACTTCCCGTACCCAGGCATCTGAAGTGGTCTTCAACCATTCCTGGGTATACCCTAGACGCCGGCCCCCCACCCTGGGATCCCCCAGGGGGAGGCACGCCCCGTCATGCGGCAGGCTTATCGGCCTTGGAAACTGGCTGACCGGCCGCCAAGGCTCTTTTGGGCTTTGGCTTACAGGGTTTGGAAGTGCGGGCCTGCTTGTTGTACGCCTGACCTTTTGCTTTACCTGAAGGGCGAAAGGAAGTACCTTTAGCCTTCGACACAGAAGGAGCGGTACTTGGCAGACAGGCAGTTTTGGCAGTAGCCAAGTCAGCCACTATCTTATTTAAGTCCTCCCCAAACAGAATATCTCCCTTGAAAGGGAGTACCTCCAGGGTTATCTAGAGATCAGATCCACAGACCAGGATCTCAGCCACAATATCCGGCGAGCCAGGTCTGACGTAGTAGAGGCCTTGGCTGCTAGGATACCGGCATCAGAAGCCGCCTCTTTAATATAGCGAGAAGCTGTGACAATATATGACAAGCATTGTCTAGCATGGTCAGACGAGATTTCAGCTTCTAACTCTAAGGCCCATGCTTCAATAGCCTCTGCAGCCCATGTCGCTGCAATAGTGGGCCTTTGTGCAGCACCCGTGAGGGTGTAAATCGCTTTCAGACAACCCTCCACACGTTTATCCATAGGTTCTTTTAGAGACGTGACGGTAGTGACAGGTAGAGCTGAGGAAACCACCATCCTAGCCACATGTGAGTCTACTGGAGGAGGCGTTTCCCAATTTTTAGACAGCTCTGGTGCGAGGGGATAGTGAGCCAGCATCTTCTTTTGAGGCACAAACTTCGTACCTCGGGTTTTCCCAGGGTTCCTGACGTATATCCACTAGGTGGTCAGAATGAGGTAAAACTTGTTTAATCACCTTCTGACGCTTGAACCTATCTGGTTTCTTAGGAGGGACGGATGGCTCGGGATCATCCGTAATCTGTAGAATTAACTTAATAGCCTCCAAAAGATCAGGAACATCCACATGTGAATTACCCTCCCCATCAGCAGTATCTGAGTCAGAACCTGTGGGGTCAGTGTAAGTGCCGTCTTCATCAGACGAGGTGTCAGTGACAGCAGTGGATTGTGAGGAGACCAGAGCTCGCTTAGAGGACCCCTTGGACTTAGGCGAGCGATGGTCAGACTTTTTAGTAGTCAGGGACTGGTTCAACTTCTTCAATTGAGCAGATAAATCGTCCGCCCCCGGCGGGTTAGCTGCAGGGACTACATTCGGTTGTACCGACATAGGGGGTCCCATAGGGGGTGTTAGTTTATTAACTAGCGTATGTAGAAGCGTGGAAAAAGTGGCCCACGGTGGGTCATTATGTACCTCCGTTGCCACAGTCCCACTGGCGTCAAGGAGCCCCCAGAACCAGAGCCCACAGCTGCTATATTTTCCTCATAGGGATCTGTGGCTTCAGCAACACCGGCAGTGTGTTCAGCCCCAGAACCGTTACCCTCAGAAGCAGACATGATATAACTTGCAGTATCAGGTAACACAGTACAATTGGCAGCAGCACAATACCTTTTACCCAAACCCCTGTGCAGTGTAGTCAGCACTAGCAGAGATAAAGGAGAGATATGGTGACTAAATCACAGAGAAAAATACGTATTAAAGTATATCTTTGTGAAAATCCTATATCAATATAAAACCTGACGCACCAAGCCCCCTCGGGTTATAGAATATAGGGATAGCAAGTTGAGTGAAAGACATGAAATGGACACCACTCAGCTAGCTAATGCACACACAGATAGTCACAGTTTGTACAATGCAGAGGTTATTACTAACAATAATACTGCACTGGACCAACTTATATATATATATATATATATATATATAGCTATGTAGTCAATAGATATAACACTGCACAGTAAGAACTGGATGTATATCACAGGGTGATTGTACTAGAAAACCCTGACTAAATGCACTCTTTCTTAACTAGCACTGTCTAAAAAGGCAGGTAGAATACTTAAGTGTCATGTAAAGTCACAGCACTGACAACCAGGCGGCTTTACACAGGAGGATTTGCCCAAGCAGTCCCAGGAACAGTGAAGCTGAGAGATAATGGCGCCCAGACACTGACAGGGAGTGAGGGAGAGACAGATATGCAGCTCCAGGGTGGGAACATTGGCGGGAAATGGCGCCCTGGGGCTGGGGGAGGGGCTTCAGGTCTAAGCCTTATCCCCCTGCTGGCAAAACCACCGGGTACTGTGGGCTACTGAAAATGGTTTAGAGAGAAAACCTAACCTGCACCCATGCCCTGGTGATCTAGTGGGATCGCCTGTACTGCCACAGTGTCCACCGCCACCGCACGCGGCCCGCCTCACACTGGCCGCGCAGGATCGTGATAAAGACCGGGTCCCGCAAGCGGGACCCACTCACCACCTCTCGAAGCGCGGCCACGCGATCCCGGAGAGCCCCCGTCGTGTGTGCCTGACTGAGAAGAAAACCGGAGCCTCCTGCTGTAGTTACCCGGCAACCAGGGCTCGGGAGTGTACAGCGCCGCTGGGGAGAGCTGGAGCTGCAGCAGTGAATGTCTCCTGACATTTACCACCGCTGCTGCCCTTGTAGTCTTCACTTTTTTCTTCAAAAAAAGCTGCTCTTAGGGCTGCCTGGAGCAGCCCCTCTGTTAAGTGCCTGCTGACTGCAGCACCAACTACAAAACTGAGCTCCTGTGCAGGGAGACGGAGTTATAGAGGAGGCAGCGCTGTGCATTCTGGGAACAGTCAAAGCTTTGAGCCTGTTGGTGCCTCGGATCAAGATCCTACTTTACAACCCAATGTCTATCCTTGTGGAGCTCAGTGTACCCCGCAGCAGAAAGAGGTGCAATGAGGTAGCTGGATGGCTAAGCTAAGCGACACAAGTGTGCGGGACAAACACGTGACCCATCTAGGAGTGGCACTGCAGTGACAGACAGGATGGCACTTACAAAAAACTAGTCCCCTAACAGCACATCATGCAAAGAAGTAAAAGAGGTGCACCAAGGTCGCTGGATGACTAAGCTAAGTGACACAAGTGTGCGGCACAAACACCTGGCCCATCTAGGAGTGGCACTGCCCTGGCAGACAGGATGGCACTTTAAAAAAAAAATAGTCCCCAAACAGCACATAATGCAAAGAAGTAAAAGAAGTGCAATGAGATATGACTAAGCTATGCGACACAAGTGTGCGGCACAAACACCTGGCCCATCTAGGGTTGGCACTGCAGTCCCACTGCACTAATGGCATATACTAGACGCACATCTAACATCAACATAGCCGTCAAGACCTCAGCAGGGGTGTATCTTCCTATTGGCCAGGATGGCACTTGCCAGGGGCGCTGACCAAGAGGGGGGCGCCGCCCGGCAGTGCCACCCGCGGCAGGGGGTAGAATGACATAGTAGTTCTCACTGAGTACATCCCTTAGCAGTGCTCATCCACTGCCGGACTCTCAGAAGCGTATTGCACTACAGTCACAATGATGGTGAATATAGCCGGGGAGCGGTGCACTTCCAGGTATGGGGAGGGGCGAGGCACCTCCTCTTCCTCATCCGCTCCCCTTCTCATTGGTCCCACACGGTCTGTCACCAGACACCAGGCACTACAATCAGCACCAGTCAGCAGTGCAGCATGAGCAGACCTGTACATTTTCTGCGGTACCGTAGCTGCTCTGCATGGTCTATCCTGGCAGTGTGGATCACAGGTTACAAAGAGCTCTGTGTGGAGAGGTATCTAGACCAGTGACTGCCTGTCCAGCTATGTTGAGACTACAAGTCCCAGCACACCTTGTCAATTGGATTTGCTGGGACATGCAGTGCAATCACACCTAGAGGGGTTTTTAACTATATGTATGTGTGCATATATCCCCATCCGTGTCCCTGTCCGCACCCTCCTTGTAATTCCCTCTTAGTGTCACTGCCCGCACCATCCCTGTAACTGCCCCCTCAGTGACCCTGCCCATACACTCCTGTAATCCCCCCTCAGTGTCCCTGCCCGCACCCTCCCTATAATTCGTAAATCCCCCTCAGTGTCCCTGCCTGCACACTCCTCATAATTCCCCCTCATTCTCCCTGCCTGCACTCGCCCCGTAATTCCATCTCAGTGTCCCTGCCCGCAGTAATTCCCCCTGTGTCCCTGCCCGCACCCTCCTTGTAATTCCCCCTCAGTCTCCCTGCCTGCACCCGCCTCGTAATTCCCCCTCAGTGCCCCTTCCTGCACCCTCCTCGTAATTCCATCTCAGTGCCCCTGCCTGCACCCTCCTCGTAATTCCTCCTTAGTGTCCCTGCCTGCACCCTCCTCGTAATTCCTCCTCAGTGTCCCTGCCTGCACCCTCCTCGTAATTCCTCCTCAGTGTCCCTGCCTGCACCCTCCTCGTAATTCCTCCTCAGTGTCCCTGCCCGCAGTAATTCACCCTCAGTGTCCTTGCCCACACCCTCCTCGTAATTCCCCCTCAGTCTCCCTGCCTGCACCCTCCTCGTAATTCCCGCTCAGTGCCCCTTCCCACACCCTCCCTGAAATTCCCCCTCAGTGCCCCTTCCCACACCCTCCTCGTAATTCCCCTCAGTGCCCCTGCCTGCACCCTCCTCGTAATTCCTCCTCAGTGTCCCTGCCTGTACCCTCCCCGTAATTCCATCTCAGTGCCCCTGCCTGCACCCTCCTCGTAATTCCCCCTCAGTGCCCCTTCCCGCACCCTCCCCGTAATTCCATCTCAGTGTCCCTGCCCGCACCCTCCTCGTAATTGCTCCTCAGCAGGGCCGTAACTAGGTGTGTGTCACACAGCGCACATGCACTGTGGGCGCAGTACCGCTGGTAACACCCGTAGTTCTGCAATACAATGTGAGGCTGTGGTAGTTAAAGTGCAGCCGCGGGCAGTAAAGCCCTGCCCTCACCCTCGTAAACCAGAGCTTATAGTACAGCCAGGCCACTCGCCCCCCTCCACCAGAGGTTATAATGAGCCGCGGCGATACTGCCCGATCCCCTCTGCCGCCAGCGTAGGTTAAAGTGAGCTGCGGGTTGCTGTAGTGCCCGATGGAGAGCAGACATTGCCTACCTCTGAGTTCTCATGATTTTTGTGCAGGGCTGTAGCTAGGTGTGTGCCGAGTGTTCTCGGCCCACAGTACATAGGCACTGAGGACAGAGAACCGGCACGTAATGTGTAAAAGGGAGCTCTGCCTGCCGTAATGTGTAAAAGGGAGCTCTGCCTGCCGTAGCTCTGCCTGACGTAATGTGTAAAAGGGAGGTCAGCCTGGCGTAATGTGTAAAAGGGAGCTCAGCCTGGCGTAATGTGTAAAAGGGAGCTCTGCCTGCCGTAATGTTTAATAGGGGCTCTACCTGGAGTAATGTGTAAAATGGGGCTCTGCCTGGCGTAATGTAAAAAATGGGGCTCTGCCTGGCGTAATGTGTGTAAGTGGCGTCATTTGATTAATGGAGACCACTGTGCAGCGTAGAATGAATTGGTATTATTTTGTGGCCACGCCCCTTCCACATAAAGCCACACCCCTATAGTTTTGGCGCACACCTACAGCGTGCACTGGCCCTATTTTAAATATGTTGGGGGCCTGTTTCTTGCACAAAGCGCTAAAATGTCTAATTACGGCACTGCTCCTCAGTGTCCCTGCCTGCACCCTCCCCATAATTCCATCTCAGTGCCCCTGCCTGCACCCTCCCTGTAATTCTCCCTCAGTGTTCCTGACCTCAGCTTCCCTGTGACTCCCCCCTCAGTGTCCCTGCCCGCACACTCCTGTAATTCCCTCTCAGTGTCCCTTCCCGCACCCTCCCTATAATTGCCCCTCAGTGTCCCTAACCTCAGCCTCCCTGTAGCCCCTCCCTCTCATTTTCCCTACCCAAACCCTCCCTGTAATTCCCCCTTAGTGTCCCTGACCTCCGTCTCCCTGTGACTCCCCACTCAGTGTCCCTGCCCACACCCTCCTGTAATTCCACCTCAGTGTCCCTGCTTGTACCCTCCCCTTAACTCCCCCTCAGTGGCCCTGCCCACACCCTCCCTGTAATTGCCTCTGTGTCCCTGCCCACACCCTCCCTGTAATTCTCCCTCAGTGTCCCTGACCTCAGCCTATCTGTAACTCCCCCCGCTGGGTGGGGGAGGTGGGGGGCACCAGTTCCTTACTTTGCCAGGGGCGCTCAGACCCCTAGATACACCCCTGGACCTCAGTTATCCGCTTTGCAACAGGATGACTGCTGTCATATTTCATCTTCCTCGCAAAGGACTGTTGGACAGTCGTTTACTTAGCTGAAGTAGTAGAAGTGGTCTTCTGACTTCCCCTCTGGGGTGACGATCGACTCCCAGCAGCACCAACAGCAGCAGCAGCAGTAGGAGGAAGTGGTTCTTGATCTTTCCCTATTTTATCCTCCAAATTTTTGTTCTCCATTATTTTTCTGGAGTTACTGTTTATAACAAAATGCAGCAAAGGAGAGCGTACCTCTACACCACACAGGGCAAACCCTGTAAAAATGATTTGGATTAAATATTAATAACCCCTTTATTTGGAGTATATAATATACCGCACAGGACAGCACAACTGAACTTATATGGCAGCACCACTCGACAGGACTTATACGGCAGTACCACTGGACAGGATTTATACGCCAGTACCACTAGACATATATGGCAGTATCACTGGAATTATATGGCAGTACCACTGGACATATACGGCAGTATCACTGGACATATACGGCAGTATCACTGGACATATATGGCAATATCACTGGATTTATACAGCAGTACCACTGCACATATACGGCAGTATCACTGGTTTTATGCGACAGTACCACTGGATTTACACGGCAGTACCACTGGACATATACAGCAGTATCGCTGGACTTATACGGCAGTATCACTGGACTGGATGTATACACCAGTACCACTCGATTTAAAAAGCAGTACCACTGGGCATATAAAGCAGTATCACTAGAATTATATGGCAGTACCACTGGACATATACGGCAGTATCACTTTATACGGCAGTACCACTGGACATATACGGCAGAACCACTGGACATATACGGCAGTATCACTGGACATATATGGCAATATCACTGGATTTATACAGCAGTACCACTGCACATATATGGCAGTATCACTGGTTTTATATGGCAGTACCACTGGACAAATACGGCAGTATCACTGGAATTATATGGCAGTACCACTGGACTGGATTTATACGCCAGTACCACTGGATTTATATGGCAGTTCCACTGGACATATACGGCAGTATCACTGGACTGGATTTATATGGCAGTACCACTGGACATATACGGCAGTATCGCTGGATTTATATGGCAGTACCACTGGACATATACGGCAGTATCACTGGACATATACGACAATATCACTAGACTGGATTTATACGCAGTACCACTGGATTTATACGGCTGATGCAGCACAAGACACTACCACTGTACTGATGCAGGACAACACAGCACCACTGCACTGGACTTATACAGCTACACTGGACATATGGCAGCAGAGGACACCACCACTGTGACTGGACTGATGTAGCATAAGACACTACACTGGACTGAGCAGCACGAGACAGCACTGGAACCGCCACCCCACTTTCCCTCCCACACAGACACTGAGGACGGAGACACGTCCTCTTGCTACACTCTCCAATTCCAGAGCGAAAATGGCGGCGACGCGTGGCTCCTTATACGGAATCCAAAACCCGCGAGAATCTGACAGCGGGATGATGACGTTTTGCCTCATTCTGGTTTCCGAGTCAGGAGGGAAAACCTGAGCCGGGCTCGGATCCGGGCTCGGGTAGTGAAGTCCGGTAGGGTTCGGTTCTCAGGGAACCGAACCCGCTCATCTCTAGTTTGAACCATGAGGAAGATTAGCATATACCTGTATTTGTTAGCATATATTTGTTTAACAAAGGGTTACTTTCTTACAATACAATATATGTATTTTCTTGTATTACATAACTTACCCCATGGGGAGATTCAATTGGGAGATTTAGTGAGGTAAAAAACCTCACTTACCTCGCACCTAATTTTGGATTCCACGGCTATGTACACTCCAAATACCCATGGTATCCAGTAAAAATAAAATGGTTACAGGATTTTCAGCACTGAAAACCCAGCGGCGCGTTAAAAAAAAAGGTACTCCCCTCCCTGGGGATTTCCGGTGGTCTCCTGTCCATCTTTTGCAAATGTGGAGGGGGCTGCTGTAAGTACTGGGGACTGTTGGGAGGCTCTAGGGCTGATGGGAGATGTATTTGTCCCAGTGGACGGCTCCCGAGGCGTGCTGGGTGGTGGTCACACACTTATGCATACACAAACTTACACACTCACAACACTCACACACCTTACATACTCACCGCTCCTGCAGAAGACCCAGCTTCCAACACTGGAGGAGAAGACACCTCTTCGGAAGGTGGGTAATTGCAGACTAATTAAGCTAATTGGAAACTTCCAATTGATTAATTACTCATCAAGGGGGATGGCTGCCAAGGTGCCAGAACAAGCCCCACTGAATTTTCTTAAAAATAACGATTTTAGGAAAAATCAGACTCGCTCTAGAGGTGCAAATTAAAAGACGCAGTAATTTCTATTTCTATAGAAATCACTGCGTCTCAATTTCAGTCCCCTAGTTAAATACCAGAACTCCGTGGCTGCGGGAAAAAACCCAGTGCTGCAGGGGTTTTTACATTTTCCGCCATGTTTTGTAGCCTGCAGGAAACAGAACGGATACAGGTAGATTAGAGACCTTAGCCACCCTTGTCTGTCCTGCAATGTATTGGTTCTTGCTGTAGCTAAGCAGTTTCCCAGGCAGGGGCGTTTCTAGAGAGGAGGAGGCCCGTGTGCCGGCTCCATCTTGGCCCCCTCCTCTCTAGCCGGCAGCGCTGTATTTCTGGGTACTAGGGCCACTAGCTCTGTCCCAGATTCTACAGCGTATGTGCAGATCACTGGGAAAATTGCACCGCGGCCATTTTCCAAGTTATTTTCCTACTGCGCATGAGCAAAAGGCCGGGAAAATGGCGCCATGCCACTTTCCCAGTGAGTTCTGCAGCGCTCCTGCTGTGTCGCGGGACTCCGGAGGGTGCATTTTAAAAAAATATTGGTGTAGGCTGTGTGGTGTGGTCACACTGCACCCATTATAAATACGCCAGTGCTACCAGGCCCTACTGCATCAGCAAAACTCGCCATTCATTACTGAGATTAGTCTGGCAGCTAATAAGAATGAATGAGCATCAATGTAATTCACTGTCAGACTCTTCCTGTACAACTGTCTGGACACCTGTTGGACAGGTTAATAAATGGCAGTAAAATTAGTTGGAAAAGGGGCCAAATATGTTAATATGCTGCTACAGTAGAGACAAAGGAGGGGGTAGAGAGTACTGTTTCAGAGGGGAGAATGTGTGACTACAGCATGTGGTGCTGTTACTTACATTACTAAAGGGAGGGACGAAATGTGTTATAGGAGAGTATTATGGCTTGCACCCTCAGTGACATGACCTCCCATAGCAGGGCCGCTATCGAGGGGGTGCTGGGGGCACAGCTGTCCTGGGAGAGCAGCAGAACAGCGGGATGGAGGCGGGCAGGCAGCGGCATCAGCATCCCGGGCCCTCCTGACAGCCGCACATGTATGCACACATATATATATATATATATATATATAGGAATAGTCCGGCGGCACTCACGGCAATAAAGACAAAAGGCAGCTCCAATCAGCCAACGTTTCAATGTTATTTGTTCAACATTTTCCTCAGGGCATAATACAATAACAGACATCACATACCTTTATACCTCCACTGATCCGTCCATTCCTCCCGCCGTCCGCGCGCCACGCTCGATAAAATGACGTCATCACGGTGCGCCCGGACACCGAGTGGTACGGAGGGACCAGAGCACCATAATTATACAAAGTGCAAAGTGCTGAATGAAAAAACACAAACAAGACAAACAGTAATATTACACATATTCACCAAGTTACACTGTAGCAGCCTGCCTGTGGTATATTATAACACTGACATAATATGTGCATACTATCAAAAGAGCTTTCATACATAATTGCACAATCGAGATTGTGTCATAAAAACGATGTCCAATTAATACAAATAACGCCAAAATACATATCCCATAGCATCATAGACATGATCCTAATTTTTTATAGAAAGCATGATAATCCTAACTGTTCGTTTAACCCACGGGGGGACAGTGTATCCAGTAGAAAAATCGACTTGGATTCTGCTTGTAATAAACGAAGACCCCGGTCACCCCCCCGTTTTAGCGGGGGGACGTGATCTATTATACGGTGGCGTAAAGTCGCTAGAGAATGGCGGGCTTCAACAAAGTGTCTGGGGACCGGTAGATCACTTTTCCCTGACAATAATGCGGCCCTTATCGATGAACGGTGGTTCGCCATGCGTTCCTTAAATGTACTCTCAGTTTTGCCCACGTAGTGCAAACCACACGGGCAACTGAGAAGGTAAATGACAAACTTCGTACTACAAGTGACTCTATGTCGAATGTTAAACTTTTTTCCGGTATAAGGGTGATGGAATGAATCGCCTGCTATCATATGGCTGCACGTAGTGCAGCCCAGGCATTTGAAGCAGCCTTTACGCTGCTGATTCAAAAATGACTTGTTTTGTGTATCTACAGGAGATGGAAATTGAATGTCCGATTTTACCACATAATCACGAATATTTCTACCCCTCTTGTAGGCTGGCATTATTCTTTGATCACGTAAATTGGAAAGAGCGGGGTCAGATTGAATGACCGGCCAGAATGCTTTAGTCACCCTATTGATTTTGGTACTTGCAGTGTTAAATTTGTTAACCCAAACAAACTTCGAATGACTTTCCCTAGCCACAGGCATCAGAGAATCAGATCTAGAAATTTTAAGGACCCGATTCTTGGTGCGTGCCAACTCTCTAGGACAGTATCCCCTGTTCTTAAACTTGTTGACCATCTCATCCAGAGCCCTTTCAAGCTGTGTCTCATCATTGATAATTCTACGAACTCGGAGCATCTGGGAAAAAGGGAGACCTCTCTTTAGGGGTTCTGGATGATGACTACTGGCTAACAGTATATTATTCCTATCTGCAGGTTTACAAAATAGCTGAGTTTGAATTTTATTATCAATGAGGCTGATATTAACATCTAAAAAATTCACACTAGATGTACTCATGGTATAAGTGAATTTCACTGGCGAATCAGTTTCATTATGTGTTTTAATCAAAGACTCTAGTTGCTCCCCTGGACCCGTCCACAAGAGCAACAAGTCATCAATGTATCTAAGATACAGCAATACATTCGACTTAACCTCATCATTTGAAAAAAATAGTTCTTCCTCTACGCCAAACATAAAACAGTTGGCCAGAGATGGAGACACATTACTCCCCATGGCGCAGCCCTGACGCTGCACATAATACGCATTGTTGAACATGAAGTAATTGCGTTCTAACGTGAGACGCAATAACCGAATAAACAGTTAAACACAAGGCCCTTTATATAGGGGATGATTGGCAATCACTTTTTGTACAGCAGTCAGGCCAGCACCATGGGGAATACACGTGTAGAGGCTCTTAACATCTATGGTCACTAAAAAACAACCCAGAGGAACTGTCTGAATCTCTGCCAATCTAGTCAAGAGTGAAGTAGTATCCTTTAAGTAGTAATCATGAGTCTGAACACATGGTTGTAGGAAAAAGTCAAGATACATAGAGATTTTTTGAAATAATGATCCCCTCGCAGATATGATGGGACGTGCTGGAGGAGCATATCTATCTTTATGTATCTTGGGAATTGAGTACAATAGTGGTACAATCGGATAAGTAACCATTAGAGCATCACACACATCAACCGAAATATCACCATCAAGAACAGCTTTATGCAGAATAGTATCTAACTTCTTCTTATATGATGACGTGGGATCAGACTTCAAGACAACATAGGTGGAGCGGTCACTAAGTTGACGATTCAGTCCAGATACATAGTCTGCTGTATTTTGCACGACTATGGCTCCGCCCTTGTCCGCCGGTCTGAACACCACGTCATCATATTTGCTGAGAGACATTAATACCTGCCATTCCTCCTTGGATAAATTACTAAACTGAAGTCGACATGCTATCAATACTCATGTCAATCGTGCGACAGAAGGACTTAATGGCTGCATTCGTTGAACATGGATCAAAGACTGATTTCTTATGCAAGAAGCTGGGTAATGGGTCACTAGTCACAGTCACTTTTTCAGGTGAATTGAAATATTCTTTGAGATGCAATTGTCTACTTAATTTGTAACGTTCAATCTTCCATTCAAACGGTTCAAACCGCTGTGTAGGGACAAAGTTCAAACCTCTAGACAGTACCTTGTTTTCATTAGGAGTGAGAACTCGATCCGAAATGTTGATGATCAGCTCCTCTTCTGTACTGGAGGACGTCCTCCGCCACGACCTTTGGTTTTGGCCCCCCCTCCTCGTGTACCTCCGTTTGGGTCGGAACATTGGGCTCTTGTCCGAACCCCTAAAGGGTGACGACCAGAGGTATTGCCACGCTCATTTTCACTGGCCGAAGCTGTGCCATCTGTAGATGTATCTGTATCAAATTGGCCCCTATTATACCGATTAGACATCCGTTTCCTTGGGGCTCTTGAATAAGGGGTGGTGCCTGATATCCAGGGATATACCTGTTTCTTGGCATAATCTTGATTGACTTTCGCCAATTTTAGGCGTTTGTATTGCACTAGGTCTTTACGATATTTGTCGACCTGTGTCGATAACTGTTCTAGCCAATTGGAGGTAGTATCAGCCAATAACGTTGGTTTATGGGTGGTTTCAAACTCATCTATTTGGGACCTGATAGTCAATAACTCCTTCGTAACCTCCTCTATCACCAACAAGATGAGATCATAGGAACACTTATTTAAAATGGCTATCCATTTCTTACAGAAAGTGGCATTAAGCCTGCCAATAGTTGGAATGTTCCTTATCCTGAAACCACGTGGTATTTTACCCTCCCGGTGGTAATCAGACAATGTCACCCCATGATAATAATAATCTTGTTCACGCTTTTTGAGCTTCAATAGCTCTCTGTATAAATTAATATTCTCAATGTTACCTCCAGTTGCTGATAGATTATCTTTAAAACGAATATTGATAGCATCATTATCCGAATAGCTGAAAGTCTCTCCAGGGGTCAAGTCAAACCCTGCCAATAGTGCATCTGCATCGGTGTTGGCAGCTGTCGACATTCCTGACAGGAGCAAGGCAAACCGACGGATCAGTGGAGGTATAAAGGTATGTGATGTCTGTTATTGTATTATGCCCTGAGGAAAATGTTGAACAAATAACATTGAAACGTTGGCTGATTGGAGCTGCCTTTTGTCTTTATTGCCGTGAGTGCCGCCGGACTATTCCTATACATGTGTGGGGAACCGTGCAGGTTCTTTATGGAAGGCACCGGCTGTTAATGCTTGTTTTACTTGGGAAGGAGTGGCGCTTGACTGCTTTACTATATATATATATATATATACACACACACACACACACACCTCCCAATGATATCCGGCACTTGGGGACAAATAACTCCAAAAGCAGCAAGTAGCTTCAACGTTTCGGGGTATTTTGTCCCTTTATCTTTATCCTAAAAAGTTCAACAAAAAAAAAAGAAAAAAGAAAATATTCCTACCTTAAATACACAGGTTGAGACTTGAGAGGGTGGCTTCGTGTCTGCATAAAAATTTAATTTTTGATTTTTTAAAATATATATTTATTTTTATTTAACTTTTTTCCTGGGGAGGGGGGGGCATGGGGGCCATGTTAATGGTGAGGGAGTATCTAAATAAATGCGAAAGCCCTCACTCACTGACTGACTCATCACTAAGGGGGTCATTCAGACCTGATCGCTCGCTAGGGGTTTTCTACACTGCTGCGAGCAGATAGTCGCCACCCATAGCTGAGTGTATTTTCACTTTGCAAGTGTGCGATCGCATATGCAGCAGGCCGGTACAAAAAAGTTTTGTGCAGTTTCTGAGTAGCCCAGAACTTACTCAGCCGCTGCGATCACTTCAGCCTGTCAGACACCCGCTCTGCAAACGCTTGGACACGCCTGCGTTTTTCCAAACACTCCCAGAAAACTGTCAGTTGACACCCATAAACACCTTCTTCCTGTCAATCTCCTTGCGATCGGCTGTGCTAACGGATTCTTCGTACAATCCATCGCTGGCCAACGATCCGGTTTATACTTGTACAACGCACCTGCGCATTGCAGTGCATACGCATGCACAGTTCTGACCTGATCGCAGCCCAGCGAAAAAACCTAGCGTGCGATCAGAGCTGAATGACCCCCTACTTCTCGATATGTTAGGAAGCTGAAATTTAACATAGGTATTCTGCAGGTGGGAAATAGGAAAACAACATAATTAGAATTTTTGTAAACCTCCACTAAGAAGATAAAAAGGGGGTTGACATAATTACATCATTACTGATGCGTGGCTTTGCGTGAACAATGGATTGCACCTCCAGTGTGTATAATTTAATAAATTACAAAAATGGACCTGTCACTTTTCCCCATAACTGCTAGGGGTGTTCCTAGGGTAACGCCAAGAACCATGGATTATTATTTACTTACATTAAGACGTCTCAGATTTACATCTCTATTTATTTACCAAATTTTTAACACTCATTTATATTTACAACCGTGAAAATCAGAAATTCCTGTGCGCAGAACAGGTTGAACAGCTAATTTCAATTATTCTTACTATAAGTGTTCTTAGTGCTACTAGTGCATCAGCATTTCTCTTCCTCCACCAATAGGGACTTTTCAATAATATTGAGACGTATGGCATAACTGCCATTTTTTTCCACCAGTAAACTGTATGTACTGTATGTTACATATTTAGCAAAATAAGCAGCCCATTCAAGCGATCCTACCTCCCTCCAAGTGCAGCTCTTGGACAAAATAAATAAATAACCCAAAACGGTTGTGCTGTACTTATGTCAACAGCACTGAGCTACTAAATAATATCTTCTCAATAAAAATAAAACTTACACAAAACTGCGCTATGAGTCCTCTCAACCAAGGCATGCAATCATGGCCTTGGCCTGCATTTGTTAAGGATGCATTTGTTGAATGTCATTTCAAGGATGCAATTAGAACCAGAATTTGAACTGGATTTAAACGGTGGACTACTCTAGAACCTCAAATGAAACACGTTTCACAAACACAGCAGCTCAGGATCATTATGTGGCCTCTCCTCACCGCTGCTATGAGAACATCAGGACCAGGCCTACTACTCCTCCAGCTGAGAACATCAGGACTGCCCCCGGAAGTAACCCTCAAGCGTACTTCCGCTACATCATGTGCTATTCCTGTAATGTGTACCTTCACTGATTGCACACCGTGCCAGCAGCAAGCTATGCAGTGCACCCCAGATGGTTGCCTTCTAGGAGTAGACTATTCCACTCAGGGTAATCCTACACAACACGTGGGTTATATAATCCTGTACAACCCACGGGTTGTATATTCTGGAATATACAATCCATAAAAGCTATTACCCAAAATGCCTACATCAATCCTGCATTATCCT
The DNA here is from genome assembly GCF_028390025.1 of Pseudophryne corroboree. NCBI lineage: Eukaryota > Metazoa > Chordata > Amphibia > Anura > Myobatrachidae > Pseudophryne > Pseudophryne corroboree. Next base: position 411,427,048 of record NC_086446.1, on the reverse strand, counting down.
TACTGTGCACTCAAGGTTTTCTTTTTTTATGTTTGTGTGGCTTGTCTATTGCTGTATTATTTAAATATTTTGTATTATGTGCATTGATGTCTGTAAAGCATCTTGAGTCTTGGAGAAAGAATACTATATAAATAAAAGTATTATTATTTTGACTTTGGCACAACACTCCCAGTTTTCAGGCACATTCACACCCCAGAGCCGCATTGACTTGCATTGGGGAAAGGTTGGGAGGTCACTTTCTCAGGTGCTACGTGCAGTATCTAAATAGTTAAGAGGAAAGCTTGTAGCAGCTTGGGAATGCTAGGCAAGTCCCACGTGTGACATGCACTATGCCCCAACATGATGTGCAAAGGGTGGTGAGAACATACATGAAATCACAACCCCCCATTTAGGTGCACACTAAAGGCACGCACATAGAGTCCCATCTTCCCCCTCTCCGTGGCATGACTGAGAATAGTGTCATCCTTCACAGCTATGTAACACAAGTTTGATTATGTTTAGAAGACAGTTTATTACCATTGGTGGCATATATGGTATATAAAATCAACATAAAAGTCAAGCAACAATGCATGTAGATTATTAAATACGAGTAATAAAATTACAACCTAACAGGAAGAAATGTGATATGAAAATTTAAGAAGGCAAAATTTGTTAGCATTTGTAAATGAAAAGAAAGGTAAGCATGTATGACCTTTATTGCTACAGACTTAAATAGTTAATATTCTTATCTTTCACTTATATGCCACTACATGGGTTCCGCAGCGCTGTACACAGAACAAACAGCCGTTGTACATGAACTAATATATGACATTTATTTGTCAAGTAACTTATAGTTTCTCTACAATTGCAGATGTTTCATATCAAAGGCCTAAACTATTTGTGTTACCCTTGGTACCCGTGAATGGAGACACCCTACATTAGAAGCTCAGCAAACATCTACCCAAAGTCTTCTATTGTGCAGTTTGCACAATACAGGAAGCTAGCACAAATCACCCAACTAAACAAAAAAAGACACAAGTGTAGAAAATTCCAATAATTCTTCTGCTGACCACTTGAAAAATGTTATCTTCGGTAAGTAGCATATATATACAGCCTGTACATGATACATGTTCTATATCAATCCACAATCTATGTATTTCTTAAACAGGTATTTTTTTAACATTACCATTCACTCTGAAAATATGCTTCAGAATGGCCTGCATTATGAAAATGAGGGAACACCTAGAAATGAGGCCTCATATGTAGGAAACACACCAAGTGGTCACATAAATAAATCAGATACCACAGCGATAATATAAAATTACAGAAAGTTGCAGATTGTGTACATACTGTACACGTTATTTTTTCACTGAGGAATCAGTTTACACTTGTTTTGTTTTTAACACTTGTAGTTATTGTATTGCTTTAAGGCTGTATTGAAAGCACATCTCCATTTTGATGAAGGATATAGATCACTCAGGACAAATAATCCTACCTAACCCTGCCTTTCCCCAGGGTAGTAGAAAATGGAGGGTACTTACATGGGACAACCTACTGTTACCTATATACTATAATTCACGTTCTATTTCTCACATTCTTCCATCCTCTCTGCTGATGACCACTATTAGTCCAAATAGTGTGAACAGAACTATTGAAGGGCCAAGTGAATTTTCAAGTCACCCAATCTGTCTAATCAATGACTTCATTTTTTTTCTTTAAAATTGCTTCATTTTTAAAAAAAATTGCCACCATTTGGTTAGCGCTATGGTTTCCCTATGATGAAGGGTCCATGTAGCTCTAAGTCTGACATATGTTTACAACAGGGACATGTGGCATAAAAGTAACAGTGGGAGCCCCAAGTGAGAGAATACAAATTTTGTATTATCTGGGGCACTGGGTTCCAATCTTGTTCTTCAGGGCACCATAACGGTCCAGAATTTAGGGGTTTCCATGTTTAAGCACTAGTGACTTAATTAGTACCTCAGTTTCAGTATACCATCTGTAGACAACATGGATATCCCAAAAACCCTGGACTGTTAGGGTGCCTTGAGGACCGGGTTTTGAAACCCTGATCTAGGGGAATGACTCTGGGGTATTCCAGATGGGTAGAGCTGATCTATTGTAGGTTGAATTTCCACTTTATTAATAAGGTACACCTATTGTTTTGTAACACGTTCCTCATTGTAAATGTGGTGCAGCTCTACTGTGATAGAAGAGTAAAGATATTCTTTATTAACGTGAAAGTTTGCTCTAATTAGTAAGAAGCAACTCTGTATTAAATGTATCACATCTTCCCCCAAATACCTACTTTAGTTTAACACAGATGAAAGTCCCATATCAAACAAAAACAGCTTTTAATAATCTACATATCCATTAGAAGACAGTAGGTGTAGTAGTTCCTGCTCTCAACACAAGAATTGTTGCACCTTGTCTGAAACTTATTACTTTAGTTTGAGATGTGCAGAATCTATTAGTTCTTTTGCTGAACCAGTCTGCCCAAGAAGTCTACTCTGATAAAGAAGAGAAATTGTGATAAATGTGACATTAGCAGCCCTCCACAGTATCTTGTTCATGGTCTCACCACATAACTACAAGGATTCTTCATTTTTGGGCTGGTCAAGCATTTCTGTATTTGACTCTGTAGTGCACAGAAAATACTCATGTCTTGGTTTTCACTAGACAAAAAATGGTGGATCACATCACAAGCCTGTTTGAGCCCCTGAACATTAATACACTCTTCTGAGTCTTCAGATTTAACTACAACTGTAGAGATTTCCTCACTATTTTTCATTTGTGTATAGGACTTTATGTCACTGAGTTCTGCTTGATCTTTCTTGGATGAAAAGCCAACTTTTATTTTCTCAGTTGGACAAGATAGTTTTTTACATGTAGTTTGCATTTCAAGGTTTTCATGCTCAATATCATGCTCTTCTTTAATAGTGATAGTTCTGTAAGATACCTGCCCTGCAGAGGTATCGTTTGCAGCATTACTGTTGCTCCCCTGATAAATAGGTAACAATATGTTCTCATGAGTTCTTGCCTCTGGTAAGTCATGTTTGGCAGAAGAGAGAATTCGGATGCCTTCTTGCTTCTGTAAACAGGATTTTATAGTATAAGGTGTAACTCTCAACCATGCTTTATTCATGGTATAACTTGCCTCTACGAGTGATATCTCACGCATTTTCTGAAGTAGGAATATCTCAGCCCTTCTGCTAATGTTTGTATCTTCTTGCAATCTCTCAAAAAGAAGTTGCCTGTAGAACAAACTGAATTCACTTACCAGCTCTTGACCAAAGAGATTTTTGGAAGTAACATGCTCTTTTGGGAAAATACACAATGAGATGTTTCGGAGTTTGACTTTTGGTCCAGCATTATATGCAGTAAACACCAGTAAAACTTTCCTTTCCTGTCTGCCAAGTTTTGCATCCCAATTCAAAAGCCAGTCTATTAACAAACTGTCAGTCAATTCCCCATTATCACTAGCTTTCAAGGACACAGGAGAAAGGCAATTATTTCCCAGAGCTCTTGGAAGAAGATTGTGAGTTACCAGCAGTTTCAGTTTTTCTGTCCCATTCATGTTACAACAGAACCAGATGTTGACCAGTTCCTTTGACTCACTTACTATTCCTTGTCTTGCTATTATTCTAAAATGAAAGGGAGAGCCTGTAGCACAAAAAATGTCTTCTACACGATAGTTCTTAGCAATTCGAGAAAGCATCACAGATCTACTTAAAGGATCTCCGTGAGCAGCTTGATCACGGAGTTCTGATAACATGTGGACATCTCTTTCTCGTCTGATCCATCTACTAGTGGTCAAGTGGCTGTCAGCAAATCTTTCATCAGTAACACTATTTAGCTCCATTCTGACCACCTGTGTAGCTTTTGGAAGGATTTTAACATATTTACTTTGACCACCATGTCTCTTCTCCCCTGGTAATAATTCAGCTCTATAGAAGAGTCGATAACGCTCTTTCCATCTCCATAACCATCCATTTGAAGGTTTAAATTGTGGGCATCCAATCTCGTTTGCAATTGCCTCTGCCTGTCTCATCAGAATAGGTCCAGAAATGGGCAACTTATTAGCCTTGGCAAAGAGAAGCCACTCCAGTAGTGCCTCATCTACCTTAGCATGTTTAAAAGGTCGGTTCCGTTTACGGCTTGGGTTCTCATTATGGTTCCAACGTTCTAAGATCTCATCTCTTTTCTTCATTACACGGCTAATTGTTGACTGTGACAGGCCCATGTTCCTAGCCACTGATGATTGAGATGCTTTGGGTTGCTGCAAAAGTTCTAAGATCTTCACCTTTTCTGCCAGAGTTGAGTCCCGCCTTTTTTTGTAAGTCTGTACACGACTAGTGCTATCCATCTCTAAAATACAAAGTTAAAATAACAAATATCATCAGAGGTAATATCATATTTCTAATAGGTCAAACAACCAAAACAGCCATGTATTAAAAACAGACGCTCTCAACCTGTAGCTCCTTGCAAAGGTTATTGCAGGTTATGACAGTTGGTTAGAGATAGGACTGCACTAGTGATTTCTGTGCATGAGCCAGTGTCTGGAGGACTATCATCCTACATAAAAAGGCTAACGCTGCTCCTCACATCTATGAATGGAATTCAATTGTTTTGCATGCCGGCGGCCACTAGATGGAGCCCAAAGGAGCAATTCAAGTGTTGCTCCGCTTGGGCATGCACAGTCGCCAGCACTGACACTACTGTTATGTTGTTCCGTCATTTTGACTGGCTGCTAACTAGTATCACAAAAAAACTCTTTTTCTATTGTACCAATTGCGTGTCTTTGTAAATCACATGAAAAGGAAATATAGTTGTATACAAGACAAAAGACTTAATAGTATGGCACGGATAGCATATACAGTAGATGCATGTGATTAACCAATGATAAGTCATGGAATTTTGTCACAAAACTCCCCATAATATAAATCATTAGTGCAGACTTAACCATAAGCTGGGTACACACCATGCAACAGTGTGTACATGCTAAAGGATCCACTGTATGACGGTGCAATGTAGCGTTACATGTTGCATGTAATAACAACGTGCCAGCCATGGAATCATCCCATTCAATGTATAGCACATCCAATGGAACAATTCAATGAACGATTGCCGGGGATACACACTATAGGATGTGTATGATGTATATCGTTCTGATCCGCGCCATAGAGATATATTGTACAATATATCTTATAGTGTGTACCCAGCTTTAAGTTTCACTGGTGCCTTATGTCATGTGACTAGTGCTACCTGCATTTTTGATAGCATTCTTTGACAGCATTCAATTTGGCTAAATATGAGCCATGGGTCACATATAACATATATAAAATGTGAATGCACTGGGCACATTTTTTACAGGTACATTCATTCAGTTTTACGTAGTGGATTCATAGGCGTATCTATAATGGGTACAGAACGCAGAGGAAGAACTAGCGGTGGTACAACCAGTACAATGCACCGGGCCCGCCACAGTGAAGGAACCTGCAGCTGCCAGCATTACAATTAGTCACTGCACTGCCTGCCGCCAGTGCCCCAGAGTAGACTCAATACAGCTGCTGCCATCGGTGATTGTCAGTGATCCGGGGCCAGCCAGGGGTAAGGAGGATCCACTCTAGCCCTTCTTCACTCAGCTCCTCCCCCCAGAATGACACAGTAATTCTGGCTGCAGTGCAGCCTGTGTTTACATGAGTGACAGGGAGGAGGGGCCACTCTCTCCCTACTCCAGTCCCCTCTCCTCTCAACACTGATGCCACTGATAAAAGGTTAAAGAATGCGCAACTTACAAACAAAACATGTGTGTAGCTTTATAAGGAAGTGATAAAGCAGTGATAAGCGCAATATGATAACGCACCAGCCAGTCAGCTCCTAACGGTCATTTTTCAAATGCGTAATGACCGGCTGGTGCGTTATCACCTTGCATTTATCACGGCTTTATCACTTCTTTATCCCTTCTCCAGGTTAATACATCTGCCCCAAATTGTGGCAATAGAAATTACTGTTACCCTATACATATCTCTACATTTATAATGTGACTTCTTACATTTTAGATCTAGCTAATATCTAATGAAGATTTTGTGCAGGGCCTTAATACCATATCTACTTTAAAACTGTTCACTTCGGGAGATCTAGATGGGCAGATTGAGATGGAAGATGTGGGGGCCATAGCGGAGACAATCTAGGCACTGCCCTCGACTAAAGAATGCTGTGATTTTTACAGCAAGGCCTGATGATGTGATTCATCACGAATCATATCATCAAGTCCCAGAGTCATCACTGGGGAAGTGGGTGGCATGTAGAAGGCCGGTCTGATGCTCCCAGAAATTCAAGAGACTCCCACAATTTGGGAGTAGGCAAGTGTGTATTTTTCTAAATGTAAAGTAGTTTGAGTCTTATTGGGAGAAAGTGGTCATATAAATAATTAAGCTGGCACAAACACAGTGATATAGATGCATGATGTCACATAAAAAGAATTAATGGCATGTGTATTTTGCCCACTTACGATTATTGCAAAATAAAACTATGGGCCATTGTATCTGCAAATAGATCTATACAGTCTTATGTGGGGTACACACGGAGCGACTTTTGCCTTTTTTTTAAGCGATCTATCGCCGGCTCAGCTCATTCAAGCATGCAGTATAAATCTAGTAAGATCGCTTAGCAAGTGAGTTCAAATCGCCCGTGTGTACAGAAACCAGCGATGAGCAATAGCGATCTACATCACCCGAACCACTCCCTGCCTCTTTTTTTTTGTTGCTTAGCACAGATCGCCTACACTAAGGTGGTCATTCCGAGTTGTTAGCTCGCTAGCATTTTTTAGCAGCCGTGCAAACGCTATGCCGCCTCCCACTGGGAGTGTATTTTAGCTTAGCAGAAGTGCGAACAAAAGGATTGCACAGCGGCTACAAAATAATTATGTGCAGCTTCAGAGTAGAGTCAGACCTACTCAGCGCTTGCGATGACTTCAGACTGTTCAGTTCCTGTTTTGACGTCACGAACAAGCCCTGCGTTCGCCCAGCCACGCCTGCATTTTTTCGAACACTCCCTGGAAACGGTCAGTTGACACCCAGAAACGCCCTCTTCCTGTCAATCACTCTGCGGCCAGCAGTGCGACTGAAAAGCTTCGCTAGACCTTGTGTGAAACTACATCGTTCGTTGTAATAGTATGACGCGCGTGCGCATTGCGCCGCATACGCATGCGCAGAAGTGCCTTTTTTTGCCAGATCGCTGCGCTGCGAACAAAATCTGCTAGCGAACAACTCAGAATAACCACCTAAATCCCTTAGCATAAATCGCTGGCGCAAATCGCTATGTGTGTACCCCCATAACACATGGGGCACCACACTGCTGAATAGCTCCTTTGCCCTTACAGATACCCTGTAACTATGCAGAATTTTATTCGTTTACCGCAGAGACATTTAAGTTACCATTTTTACCTTTATCTGGGTGTTACAGGCTGCATTGTGTATTTCATTTACATGTGATCTTCAAGTCATAGTTCCTTTAGAAACATAACATTTCACACATACAGTATGAATAATACTTGCTAAATAAGTCACACTTTCTGTAGATGACCCAACACGTGCAGACATCTGCAGTGATTATGTGACATTACCAATGTACATAGAAAGCTTGCTACAAGAATTCTTCAGTTTCTGATACAGATGTCATTCCCAAGTACATGTCTTTGTGTGGAGACTAGCCTGCACCTACCTGTCTGGCCTGAGGACATGACTCCTGCACTCCTTCCTGCTGGAGAAAGAAATCCCTTTTGTTATGAAAGGCTCTCAGCCGCTCAGAGCCCTGCTCTGGTTTTGGCAAGGAATTGAATGAACCTTTCCAAACAAGCATGGACCCGGAAGAGATTCCTCTGCAAGGACTTGTGGGAGAATTAAAGGACAGCTGTAATGCTTTGGTCGGTTTGTGTCTTGTGAGACGGATGCTGAATAATTTAGGAGGATTCTGGAAACCCCCTTAAGTTACCCCCAACTCCTCCTTCCAGATCTTATTGCATGCTGTGTTTAACATGGCTTTAGCCTGATTATATATTATTTAGGGTAAATGTGATCCATATACATGGAATATCCCACTGCAGTAGTGTAGCTCCAAACACAGATCTTTATTAAGACGAACAATGCATTCTGTGCAAACTAAAATGCTTACATATAAATATATATATATATATATATATATGTACATGCACACACATATACCTGCCAATACTGGGAGTGCCGAGCAAGCTTGCTTTCTATATATATATATATATATATATATATATATATAATTTTTAGGGTGGTGTTGAAAAATACTGCAAAGAGTGCTTTAAAAAATAACAGTGCTATTAGTTTATTTTTACCAATTAACTAAATGAAAAGTGTAAGAAAATACAATTTGTGTTCCCTAATGCACACTGAGTGAAAAATAATAATACTACATAATAATCAGATAATACGGAGATCTTAGTTGTGCATATCTGCAGATATAGGGTTAAGCCCTAATACTAGGTATGGGTCCGGGGTGCAGGACCCCATCACGTCGGCACAGGTCGGCTACCCCAGGTTAGCACACAGGTGAAAATTAATAAGGGTCAATAAGAAGCACATAAGTGCTATGTAAGTGAGGTGTTTTTAAAATAATACAAAAATATATACAAAGTAATAGGGAAAATCATAAGTGTTAATAAAGTGTTAGGGTGTGCTCATATGTCTGGGTCTAAATTCCCAGTGTAAGGCCCCATGATAATGGCTCCTACAGTATCTGAGAGCCAGCTTACCTGGAGACACCCCTGACTTCTCCAATAGCACTCTGGAGTCAGCAATCCCTCCTAATGCTGACCCATCCATGCCTCTCTAAGGGGGTAATTGCAAGTTGATCGCAGAGAGAGTTAGATTTGGGTGGGTTATTTTGTTTCTGTGCAGGGTAAATACTGGCTGCTTTATTTTTACACTGCAATTTAGATTGCAGATTGAACACACCCCACCCAAATCTATCTCTCTCCTATCTCTCTCTCTGCACATGTTAAATCTGCCTCCCCTGCAGTGCGCATGGTTTTGCCCAACTGCTAACAGAATTCCTGCTGCGATCAACTTGGAATTACCCCCTAAATACAATGCACATATGATGGTAAACTGCTCAATCAGATTGTGATTTCACCCAGACATATGTGTAATTATTTATGGGGTGGGTTTGGGGCATACTTGCCAACACTCCCGCATTCTGCAGGAGGCTCCCGACCCTGCAAACATTCTCCCGCTGCCCCGAACAACCCTCCCAATCCCCCGGAATCCCCTAGCCCCGCAAGAAATCTGAACAGCGCATGCGCAAGTCCGGCCGCCAGAGGAGCACAGTTTGGAGTGAGCATGCAGAATAGGTTAGGAATGCACGGGAGGCATGAACAGAATCACGGAGTGACGGCCCTGCAGAGCCTACGAGCAGCCAGTCACTATGGACACCTTACTGCGCAGTGTCCATCTCCATTGGCCGTGGCAGGCCCGGCGACAGGGGGGGGTCAAAGGGGACACCCATCCCGGGCCCCCCAAGGTCCTGCTGCGGCAGTGCGGCAGCTGCATCATAGTTCAGCATTGCTTGTAAAGGCTATGGCCCCCCTGTGGTAACCCCCACTGCTCCATCCCCCTATGTCAGCTGTCCGGAACTGTTGATGTGCAATGATGTCGCGATTGGCTACGCACAACGCCACTGTGTCCTTCCTTTCTCTCCTCCCGCCCGCCCTGTGTCTCTGGCATCTCTGCTCTGTGAGGAGAGGCTGAGCAGGAGCGGGTGTGTAGTTCGGCTATTGAGACCTCAATGCCGCAACGGCGCGCAGACAGACTGCGGAATAAAACAGCCTCAGGCAGGCTGTCATCTTGTGGGTACTCGGAGCCTGGTCTGAATTGTGGAGGGTGGCTGTGTATATTGGTAAGTGTGCGCTCCTACATAACACACCCTGGATAAGTAGTGTCGTATGCAATTTTCAGACAGCATTAGTAGAGGAGTGTCCATTCCTATGATTGCCACTTATTAGAAAGGAGGTTTAGCAGTTCATAGAAATGTATTCCTGTATCAACAGCACAAGTCCAGTTGCCTATGGCAATCATAGGGATGGACACCCCTCTACTAATGCTGTTTGCATAAGACTGCTTATCCAGGGTGTGTTATGTGGGATTTATTTTATTGATTAATGCCATTGATGTTTTTACAATGTTTTGTATATAAAACATACCTGTATAATTCTTTTAATATTATTCTATCCAGTCAAGAAATCATTTATCAGCGCCACCATCTCTTTGTTTTTATATATTGTGTCACAACTGAGGGTTTTGGCTGACAGGAGAAAGCCTCAGTTGTAGGGGCTGAGAGGAACTTAAACCGGGAAGGTTTAATCAGACCCCTGGACATGTAAGCGTTAAAAGGAAACCCGAAGGTGTGACCATGACAACCAGGTAAAAGTCAAAATAAAAGTTTATTAACAGACTCCTTGTAAACAAACAGCATTCAAGGTAAATAATGGCAATGATAAATAATATGATTCCTGGAGCACTCTGACCATGAAATGGTTACACAGGACACTGGTAGGTAAGAACAGCTGTTACAGTCCTTAGATGGAATAACCTTACCAGGCCTGGCTGTAGTAGTGAAGATATCCAAGGAACATGCCAGTAGATGGAACAGATGAAGTTGGTAACGTGAATCAGCTGTTGTAATTGCTGGATGGAACCAGCCAGGTGGTAAGACACGGAGTGGATGCAGAATGGAATCAGCCAGATGATAAAGTCACTGAATGAATGCTGGGTGGAACCAGCCAGGTGATGAAACACGGAGTGAATATAGTAAGATGCTAGGGAGCGTGGAAACAGAGGAATTGAAGGATGATTACCGGTAGTAGTGGATACTGCTGGAAGCAGATGAAATAGCTGGAAGCTGGAAACTGGATCAGCCACGGAGGACTGCAGAGTCAGGCTGCACCGCAGGATGGTAGGCAGTTGCGGGTCTCTTTGGTGGATGCTGGAGACAGGAGCTGGAACCTGGAAACACAACCACAGGAGAGAGACTGGAACAAGGTATGACAAACAAAGCACTGACCATTTCCTGGCCCAGGCACAGGATACTTATACCTGCAGCAATGCAGGTATTGGCTGGGCAATTATGCAGATTTCCAGGCAGTGGATTGGAGGAACTGAAGCATGTGATTAGATCCAACATGGCTGCGCCCATGTTAGAACTTGGAGGGAAAACTAGCTTGGGAAACCATGTGGAAACATAACTGTAATGGCGGCGCCGGCCACAGAGGACAGGAGACGCCAGACTGACAAATGTATGCTGAGACTCGTGGATGACAACGGAGGCCGCGGCAGGCATGGAACACCACACTGACAACCTGCACCTATAACACAGGAGCGGCGGCGGAGGCGCGCAGAACGGGAGACGCCATGCATTGATTCAAACATGGCGCCTCTGTGACAGCATCTCGGCGTGACAGGAGGAATGTGCAGTATGTGGACACAGAGGAGATCCCGCCTTGGAACGCTGAGCGAGCCTCAGGAGACATCTGAAAGGCAGGTAATGGCGTCCAGATACCCGGATCGTGACAGCACCTTCCCTTTAGGAGTGGCCCCAGGACACTTCTTAGGCTTTAGAGGAAACTTCGAGTGGAAATTCCGGACCAAGGCAGGAGCATGGACATCAGACGCATTGGTCCAAGAGCGTTCTTCAGGACCATAGCCCTTCCAGTCAATAAGATACTGCAACTGACCGTAACGGAAACGTGAGTCCAGAATCTTGGCCACCTCATACTCGATTCCCCGTTGAGTCTGAACTTTAGGAGTTGGAGGAAGTGCAGAATGAAACCGATTCAGGATCAGCGGTTTCAACAGGGAAACATGGAATGTCCTGGGTATTTTCAAGAAGGGAGGTAACTGGAGTCTGTAAGCAACAGGATTGATGACTTGTTCAATTTTAAAAGGACCGATGTAACGAGGAGCAAATTTCATGCTGGGAACTCTCAACCTCAAATTCTTCGTGGACAACCATACTCGATCACCCACCTTGAGAGCAGAAACCGCTCTACGCTTCCTATCGGCAAACTTCTTGTACCTAAATGAGGCTTTAAGCAGGGCTGCGCGGACATTCTTCCAGTTGTTTGAAAACTGACGCAAGGTGATATCCACTGCTGGAACAGAAGTTGCTGGAAGCGGTTGGAATTCTGGAACCTTAGGGTGAAATCCATAGTTGATGAAGAATGGTGTTGAGGAGGATGAGGAATGGTATTGATTGTTGTGGCTAAACTCGGCCCAAGGAAGGAGTTGAACCCAGTCATCTTGGGAGGAAGACACATAAATGTGGAGGAAGGCCTCCAAGTCCTGATTCCCCCTCTCGGTTTGACCATTGGTCTGAGGATGGTAAGCTGTAGAAAACCTTAACTTGACTTGGAGGGCTTGACACAAACTTCGCCAAAATTTGGCTACAAATTGTACTCCACGATCGGAGATGATCTCTTCAGGAAGACCGTGAAGTCGGAAGATCTCTTGGATAAACACTTGGGCCAACTTGGAAGCTGACGGGAGACCGGTGAGGGGTATGAAATGTGCCATCTTGGTGAACCAGTCAACTACCACCCAGATGGTATTAAACTTATTGCATATAGGCAGATCTGTAACAAAGTCCATCGACAAATGGGTCCACGGTCGACTGGGAACAGATAATGGAACCAGTTGCCCCGCAGGAGACTGGCGGGGAACTTTGTGTTGGGCACACTTTGGGCAAGAGGCAATAAACTCCTTGACGTCCTTCTTCAGAGTTGGCCACCAGTAGGACCTAGAGATAAACTCGAGGGTTTTCTGAATGCCTGTATGTCCGGCAAAACGGGAAGCATGGGCCCAATGCATGAGCTTCTTCCTTAACACCGGCTTTACAAAAATTTTCCCTGGTGGGGGCGTAGAGTCCATCCCTACCGTGGAGAATGCAAACGGATTAATAATAGGATGCTTTTCTGAAGGCTCTGACTCGTTTTCTTGCTCCCAAGAGCGGGAAAGGGCATCGGCCTTGCGATTCTGAGAGCCCGGACTGAACTCGAGTTTAAAGTCGAACCTGGAAAAGAAAAGTGCCCATCTGGCCTGACGGGGGTTAAGACATTGTGCGCCTTTCAGGTATAAAAGATTCTTGTGGTCGGTAAGTATCGTGATTGAATGAGAAGCTCCCTCCAACAGATATCTCCACTCCTCAAGAGCGAGCTTGATGGCTAGCAACTCCTGGTCGCCAATGGCATAGTTGCGCTCAGCTGGGGAGAACTTCCGGGAGAAGAAACTGCAGGGATGTAGACGGCCATCTTTAGCCCTCTGGGATAACACCGCTCCTACTCCAACAGAGGAGGCATCCACCTCTAAGATGAAAGGAGAGTCGGTGTCGGGCTGTTTCAGAACTGGTGCAGAGATGAAACGTTGTTTTAGAAGATGAAAAGCTTGCGTAGCTTCTTCAGACCACTTGGACGGGTTAGCACCCTTCTTGGTTAATGCAGTGATAGGCGCCACAATGGTGGAAAAGTCTCGTATGAACTTTCTGTAATAATTGGCGAACCCTAAGAACCTCGACCCCTTTGAGGGTTAAGGGTATCGGCCAATTCTGGATTGCTTGTAGTTTCTCAGGATCCATCTCTAGTCCGGAACCAGACACAATGTAACCTAGGAACGGAATGGATTTAACTTCAAAGACACATTTCTCCAATTTGCAATAGAGATGATTGACACGGAGACGGGACAGAACCTCCTTTACCCAGAAACGATGTTCCTCTAGATTATTGGCAAAGATGAGGATATCATCTAGATAAACCACGACATGGCGGTATAAGATGTCTCTGAAGATCTCATTCACGAAATGCTGGAAGACAGCTGGAGCATTGCTCAATCCGAAGGGCATGACGAGGTACTCATAATGTCCATCACGGGTGTTAAAAGCGGTCTTCCACTCGTCACCCTCACGGATCCGGATGAGATTGTAGGCACCCCTCAAATCCAACTTTGTAAAGATGGTTGCTCCGCTGACTCTATCGAAGAGCTCTGTAATCAAAGGTAAAGGATACCGGTTCTTGACGGTAATGTCGTTCAGACCTCTGTAATCGATGCACGGTCGCAGACCACCGTCCTTCTTCTTAACGAAGAAGAAGCCTGCGCCAGCTGGAGAAGAAGAAGGTCGGATAAAACCTTTCGCCAGGTTCTCTTTGATGTACTCCTCCATGGAGTGCATCTCAGGCAGAGACAATGGGTAAGTTCGGCCTCGAGGTGGAACCTTCCATGGAATGAGATCAATTGGGCAGTCCCATTCTCTATGAGGAGGAAGGATATCAGCAGAAGCCTTACTGAACACGTCCGTGTAGTCTTTATATGGAGGAGGTGGAACATCAGACGACCTGGGGAAAGAAGAACAAACAGGAAGCACTTTGGACAAACAAGTCTTAGCACAGGAGGGACCCCATGCTAGTATTTGCGTAGTCGTCCAGTCAATCGACGGATTGTGGAGACGGAGCCATGGAAGGCCCAAAACCACTGGCCCTTGGAATCACTAGGAAGGAAATAAATTCTGCATGAAGAACTCCCACTCTCAGACGAACTGGTAGAGTCCTTAGAGAAATAACTGCGTCAAAAATGTTGCTGCCATCTACTGCAGTTAAGGAGATGGACGAAGGAAGTCTCTCGGTGGGTAGGGACCACCGTTTAACATAAGCTTCGGTTATGAAATTCCCAGCTGCTCCGGAATCAAGGAGGGCAATGACGTTCCTGTAACGTTGAGCAATTTGGAGCGAGACTGGGAGATTACAATCATGAGGAGATGGAGAGGAGATCATTACTCCTAGCTGGCCCTCTCCTTGGCGAGCTAGGATTTGGAGTTTCCCGGACGTTTGGGACAGGCATTGATAATGTGAGACGGAGATGCACAATAGAGACATAGAGACTCAGAGAGACGTCTTCGGCGCTCAGCGGGAGATAGACGGGAACAACCAATTTGCATGGTCTCATCCTTGGATGGAGACGGTTGACGAAGAGGAGGAGCAGAAGATTTTGGAGCAGACGATCTTCCTCGCTCGGTTGCTCTCTCTCTGAAACGTAGATCAACCTTCGTGCAAAGAGAAATTAGCTCATCCAACTTAGAGGGCAAGTCTCTGGTAGCTAACTCATCCTTGATGCGTTCTGATAAGCCATGCCAGAATGCAGCATACAGGGCCTCGTCGTTCCATGCCAGTTCGGATGTCAGGATTTTGAACTGTATGAGATACTGTCCCACAGTACGTGTTCCCTGGCGTAAACGGAGAATCTCAGATGAAGCAGAGGTTACCCGGCCTGGCTCGTCGAAGATGCGCCTGAATGTTGCCACAAAGTCCGTATAGGAGGACAGCAGGGGATCAGACTTCTCCCATAAAGGTGATGCCCAGTCAAGGGCTGAGCCGCTATGAAGGGAAATGATATAGGCAATTTTAGTACGGTCGCTGGGGAAATTGCCAGGCTGAAGCTCAAAGTGGATTTCGCAAATTGGTTAAGAAATCCCCTGCAGAACCTTGGAGATCCATCAAACTTTGCTGGCATTGGGAGATGAAGACGTGGAATGGAAATGGGTAAGGTGGGTGGGGTTACAGCTGGTGTCACTGTAGTGGACGCACCGGACGTGCCAGGTCCACGGAGGGTCGTTTGAATCCCATCCAGCCGCGTAGAGAGATCCTGGAGACAGCAGATGATGTGGCCTTGTGCAGCCTCCTGATGTTCGAGTCTGGCTGCCAGTTCTTGCATCGGCCTAGCCGCTTGATCCTGGTCTCCGGCTGGATTCATATGGTCAGTGCTTACTGTCACAACTGAGGGTTTTGGCTGACAGGAGAAAGCCTCAGTTGTAGGGGCTGAGAGGAACTTAAACCGGGGAGGTTTAATCAGACCCCTGGACATGTAAGTGTTAAAAGGAAACCCGAAGGTGTGACCATGACAACCAGGTAAAAGTCAAAATAAAAGTTTATTAACAGACTCCGTGTAAACAAACAGCATTCAAGGTAAATAATGGCAATGATAAATAATATGATTCCTGGAGCACTCTGACCATGAAATGGTTACACAGGACACTGGTAGGTAAGAACAGCTGTTACATTCCTTAGATGGAATAACCTTACCAGGCCTGGCTGTAGTAGTGAAGATATCCAAGGAACATGCCAGTAGATGGAACAGATGAAGTTGTTAACTTGAATCAGCTGTTGTAATTGCTGGATGGAACCAGCCAGGTGGTAAGACACGGAGTGGATGCGGAATGGAATCAGCCAGATGATAAAGTCACTGAATGAATGCTGGGTGGAACCAGCCAGGTGATGAAACACGGAGTGAATATAGTAAGATGCTAGGGAGCGTGGAAACAGAGGAATTGAAGGATGATTACCGGTAGTAGTGGATACTGCTGGAAGCAGATGAAATAGCTGGAAGCTGGAAACTGGATCAGCCACGGAGGACTGCAGAGTCAGGCTGCACCGCAGGATGGTAGGCATGTGCGGGTCTCTTTGGTGGATGCTGGAGACAGGAACTGGAACCTGGAAACACAACCACAGGAGAGAGACTGGAACAAGGTATGACAAACAAAGCACTGACCATTTCCTGGCCCAGGCACAGGATACTTATACCTGCAGCAATGCAGGTATTGGCTGGGCAATTATGCAGATTTCCAGGCAGTGGATTGGAGGAACTGAAGCATGTGATTAGATCCAACATGGCTGCACCCATGTTAGAACTTGAAGGGAAAACTGGCTTGGGAAACCATGTGGAAACATAACTGTAATGGCGGCGCCGGCCACAGAGGACAGGAGACGCCAGACTGACAAATGTATGCTGAGACTCGTGGATGACAACGGAGGCCGCGGCAGGCATGGAACACCACACTGACAACCTGCACCTATAACACAGGAGCGACGGCGGAGGCCGCGGAGAACGGGAGACGCCATGCAGGATTCAAACATGGCGCCGTTGTAACAGCATCTCAGCGTGACAGGAGGAATGTGCAGTATGTGGACACAGATGAGATCCGGCCTTGGAACGCTGAGCGAGCCTCAGGAGACATCTGAAAGGCAGGTGATGGCGTCCAGATACCCGGATCGTGACATATTATTTATTGTGGGTCTGACTACCCCCTTTTTTTATGGTGGCAGCTTTCAAGCGCCTTGGTTGTATTTATTTTCCATTTTGGCTTCTAAAAGGAGCTGTATAAATATGGGCTGATTCCCACGGAATGTAGTCGTGATCCCGGCGTTTGGGATCCCAGCAGTCAGAATGCCGGTGCTGGAATTCAGACACCTGTCAGAATGCCAACGCTGGCATCCCAGCTGTCAGAATCCTGAACATAAGTATGCAGGGGAGGGTTAGGGTTATGCTGTGGGGGGAGGGTTAGGTTTGCAGGGAGAGATGTGTGGGTCTGAGGTCAAGGGGCGTAGGGGGCCCCGCAGAGATATCAGTGTACCGGGCCCCACAATTTCTGTTGCCGGCCCTGGGGGTGAGTGATGGATGAACTTGCTTGGTGGGACGATTGACAGTCCGGGGGCGGCAGGGGAATACTCTTGCAGGTATCAGATGTGACCTCTGGCCTCCAACTGCAGATTGGCAGGGCACACGCTGCTGCATGTTATTCAGTAAACTTACATGACCTTCCCTATCTCTGCCTTCCGTGCTGGGATATTAAACAGTCCCTCCTATTCCTTACCCTTGTGTGTAACTCTCTTACAGTTTAGGGTTAGTGGTTATTATTTCATCCAAGGACTGGCACTTTACATTAGCAACATAATATTCACCAAGAACTACAAGATTTGTAATTATTAACGTTTACTAAATGCACTGATCTGATTGGTACACATCTACCATGGCAATTAGCAGATTCTTATATTGCCAATCACAGTCTCTATTCAATACTGCAAAATATATGTTCTAGGCGTACTTTACACTACCAGAGGCTAATAAACAACTGAACAATTGAACCTGTATTTACCCTGTACTCTATAATATTAATCACCTATATAATGCAGTATACAGTATATATAAAACATACCCATAGCGTGTGATACCAATCCAGACACACACTGTCCTATGCTCTACGGTGGCAATATATTAGCAGTCTATACAGTGAATAATAAAATAAATATATATATATATATATATATATATATCTCCTTTTAGCTGCACAGTGAAGTGTATTTGAGGCATTGCAACATAATAACCATACATTAATTCTTTAACACCTGTATAACTGTTACTATCACTGTGTTAGGTAAAAAAATGTGTATTTAACAGTAGCGCTCTCCAACCACCATATTTAGACCTTCACCACCATAGTGAAACAAAAGAATTGCAAATGATTCATCATGAGGATATGAGAGTAATCTGTCCTCCCTTTGCTTAAATCAGGACAGGCAGTTCCACCTGCTCCTCTCTTTGGATCACAAAACAAATAGAGAATACTCCAGAGGCCCAGAGGAAATCCACATTGGGATGAGGTGTTTTTACTTCTCACTGGACACCCTAGACAGTGGCGTCACAAGGCGGGTGCGGGGGGTGCGGCCCGCACCCGGGTGTGACACCTGGAGGGGGTGACACCAAATGTCAGCTCCTCCGTAGTGACAGGAGCCAGGTGCTGCAGTGTGAAATTCCGCTACAGCACCCGGCTCCTGTCATAGCAGAGGAGCCGACAGCACACTGAGACCGTCTCTGGGGGAAGCCCAGCATCTCCGGAGATGCTGTGCACGCCCCCAGAGTGACGATACCAGTATCCCCGCTAAGCCACGCCCCTAGCTGTAAAGGCCACGCCCCTTTTTTGCCGCGATCGCGGCAGTACATCAGGGGTGCGCACCGGGTGTCACCACACCTGGTGACGCCTCTGACCCTAGACAACACTTTAAAAAGAGAGGGACATAGTGTAGCAATCCTTAAAAATTGACACAATTTTATTCCACAGATCGCACTTACAAGACAAAAAGTTAAAATGGGCATATAAAAACAACTCCACTCGACATATCACCAAGATGGCATCTCTCCTCCTAGGGAATTCCTGTGACACCAGATAGACACGGTGAGTGGGGGTGCCGGGCTCCGGATCCACAGCTCCACAAGAACCAGAAAAAAACCCTCAGAGCGGATGGAGAAAGTCCGGGAGAACACAGTAGCAAGCAGCGCTATCACTGTGTTGCCAATTTACTATTGAACAATCTAATAGACACTTCTGAGATTCGGGCTGCACTGTGTTACCAAGGATATCTAACACAAATATTCATTCTTTCCATAAGGATGATAAACTGATTGAGATGCAATGTATTTTTGGCTATCGGTAATGGCAATATCTGCCACAGTCCAAAAATATACTGGTAGGTTAATTGCCTCCCGAAAAAATCTATGTTTCTATGAGGAGTGCCCAATCCCAAAGTGAGTGTATGCGGTTCTACCTCAGTGGCCTCATACGCCGGTACTGTGTGTAGGTTAATATTGTCCGGTTTGGTGTGTGTGTGAGTGTGTAGGCTGGCACTGATTCCTGTTTGTATACTGGCACTGACCCATGTGTATATGTGTAGGAATGGCACTGACCTCTGTGTGTGTAGGCTGGCACTGACCCCTGTGTGTGTGTGTGTGTGTGTGTGTAGGCTGGCACTGACCCGTGTGTGTGTGTGTGTGTGTAGGCTGGCACTGACTACCGTGTGTGTGTAGGCTAGCACTGACCCCTGTGTGTGTGTAGGCTGGCACCGACTCCTGTGTGTAGGCTGGCACTGACTCCTGTGTATAGGCTGGCACTGACTCCTGTATGTGCAACTTCATATGCCACCCATACACACGCACCCCCTGGCAGCATGCTGCTCTAAGTAATTTAGTTTCTACCTGCAGGACATCCCCCTGAATGGCAGTAGACACACCCACAGGTGGAACTAGACACACCCTTTAGGTGGAGCATGACACGCCCCTTCAGTGGCGTGACATGCAAGCCCTCATACCATCTTGAATCTCCCTGAAACTAGTTTCCAAAAGTAGGCAAGTATGGTTTGGGGTGCGGTGGCCCCTGTGTTGGTATGGCTGGGCGGCTTCAGGTCGGCACACCCTAACACTTTATTAGCACTTATGATTTCCCTATCACTTTGTATATATTTTTGTATTATTTTAATCACACCACTTACATAGCACTTCTGTGCTTCTTATTAACTCTTCTTAATTTTCACCTGTGTGCTGACCTGGGGTAGCCGACCTGTGCCGACGTGATGGGGTCCTGCACCCTGGACCGATACCTAGTATTAGGGAACCCAGTGACGGAGAAGCCTTGTCAGATATACGCAACTAAGATCTCCGTATTATCTGTTTATTATGTAGTATTATTATTTTTCACTCAGTGTGCATTAGGGAACACAAATTGTTTTTTCTTACACAGAATTACCCCTCCCTTTTAGCACCTGAGTGACATCACAATCTGAGCAGTTTATCATCATATGTAAATGAAAAGTGAATGAACAGAAGAGAAATCTGAATCAAATCAATATTCGGTGTGACCACCCTTTGCCTTCAAAACCAGGAACGGCAACAGGGGTAAAAAGGGAGACCTGTACCAGGTCCCAAGGATCAGAGGGGCCCCAAGGATACGCCGCTTAGTGCCTGGCAGGGATGTGAACAGTCTTGTCCAAATAGGCAGTGTGGGTGCACCCTCACAGTGACAGGAGCCTCTCACACACAGTGACTGTGCGTCACTAGTGTGTGCCCACTCTTCCGGGTACAGCTCCATTGCAGGCAGTTACGGGACATGGCAGCAGCTCTGCTCTGCAGATTCCTGTGCCCTACGCTGGCCCTACGCGCGGCCCCCGGGTGTGCAGTCCCGTTGGACTTCGCGGCATTCGCGCCACGCTGGGTGATATTGTCTATTTAAGGTAAGCTGTTCTCATTGTTTGTATTATACCTGACGAAAATGCCATCTGATTAAACGGGCATTGAAACGTTGTATTCAAATACCTCTGCCTTTGTGAATCATTGGAGTGCCGCACCACCATGTGTCCACTATCTGCTTTTTTGTGAGGGCACCCAATGTATTACCTTTACAAGTGGCTGTGCCGGACCCTCTCCGTTTTCTATATATATATATATATATATATAGTCAGTCCCAGGAATGAACCCGCACTCGGATGCTGATAATCTGAATACAAAGAGGGTGCCCTCAGCAAATATAATTGCACAAAAAAAGGAAGAAGGCTGCGGCACTCCGTAAGCAGAAGATGAATATATTGGTTTTTAAAAAATCATAACAGCAGTGTATATGTCAGCAACGTTTCGGTACACGCAGGTACCGTTCTCAAGCTGTGTGCTGCTGCAAGATGAAATCAGAATAAACAAGAATCACTAAAATATACTTACTTAAATAGCCCCCCGCTGCTGAGAGAAGCCGGTGTACGGCGGCGTCCCGCATGGAGTCCGTCCATGACGGGCGCTTGCCGATGACGTCACTCCACACAGCGCCGGGAGGTTCCAGGGGAGCGTGATGCGTTGCCTGGAAACCAGACGCTGGGGATTGAGTTCTCTCGCCGGCCTCCCGCAGCAGCTAAAGGAGACACAAAACTGGACATGTTAATTGAAAAAGTAATGTATGTATAAACAGTAAATGGATATGAGAAAATATAAGAAAATAGGAGTCACATGTACAATACCGTGAGGGCACAGGCAATATGTCTGAACACTCACTGCTGAAAGCAGCAGATAGCCATAATGGTAATGGTAACAAAAACGGCATGGCCTGGAAAAAATTAAATAAAACTACAACAAAACAATGGGGAAACAGAAGCCATAATTACGGGGCCTGGATGTTCTAATACTATCATAGGCCTCACGTAATGAATAAAAAAGGGGAGGGCAAACTAATGGCCCATAATTCGTCATTAATTGTAAATAAGCTGCATGTAAGCGCAGCATATCACAAGTATCAAATATGCTAAATGTTACTATATAATAGGATGCCCTGTTACAAAAAGGTGTTCCAATTGTAGCGTTCGTTCAATCCAGCTGGTGATACTGTATTAAGACGGTGTATCCACGACATCTCACACTTCAAGAGCTTTCCATTGCGATCACCACCACGAAGTGATGGCGGAATGTGATCAATTAACATGTGTTTCAGCGAGGATAACGGATGCCCAAACTGTTGGAAATGTCGGGCAACAGGTTGATCAGAGCTTCCACTGGCAATGGCTTTTCCAATGGAAGATCTGTGGAGTGCCATACGTTCTCGTGCTGTACGAATTGTTTTGCCCACATAATACAAATTGCATGGGCAAATAATAATGTAGATCACATGGGTGGAAAGACATGACAGGGTATGCTTCAAGAATATATTTTTTGAAGTGTGAGGATGTTGAAATGATGGACCAGTAAGCATATGGGAGCAGGTGGTGCATCGCGGGCATCTGTAGCAGCCTGGTAACTTTGTCATGAAGTGAGGCACCGGAGGCGGTCTATCAAAGCCAGTGATGTCCGTGTGGACAACCATGTCCTTAATATTTCGTCCTCTTGTGAAACACGCCATGGGTCTTTTTGACTTGAAACAGGGTAAAGCTTCATCGGATGCTACAATGGGCCACAGGGCACGACTCGCTCTCTGTACCACTTGACTGGATGTGGAATATTCCATCTTCCAAGGAATTGTTGCTTGGGTGTCCTTCACTTTGGGAATTAGCAATTGGGACCGGTCCAATGCTAAAATTTCCATTTTTAGTTTCTTTAACTCAGTGAAGTTGTATCCTCTGGCCACAAATTTATCGATAATGGCATCGATGCTATTGGCTGCTATTGTTTTATCACTTGCTATCCTTGCTACCCGCATCATTTGTGATTTGGGCAGGCCTCGTTTGAGGGGTTTGGGATGAAAACTGGAGGCTGATAGCAAAGTGTTCCGGTCGGTGGATTTGGAAAACACCTCTGTCCGTAATTTGTGGTCTATGATGGACACTTGGACATCCAAATAGTGGATTGAAACTGTGCTATAATTAGCCGTGATCCTGATGGTGGATGGTCGGGAATTGATGGTTTCTATAAGATTCAGCAAGGTTTTTTCATCACCCAGCCATAACATGAATAGATCATCGATGTAGCGCATGTATATTGAAATATAACATGCACTTTCTGGGGCAGTGAAGAACATGGATTCTTCTTCAGCAAACATAAATATGTTGGCGTAGCTGGGTGCTACGTTACTGCCCATGGCACATCCTGCCAGTTGTCGATAGAATGTGCCGTTGTAAATAAAATAATTGCGTGTTAATGTAAGTTCAAGCAACTGCATGAATACATCGATGTCAAGATCTGAAATGTTTTCTTCTATATAGAACGCTCTAACTGCTGCAAGACCCTGTGCATGGGGAATCGAAGTGTAAAGACTATTGATATCCATGGTGACTAAGAAAGTGTTTGTTGGGATATCGGTGATGACTTCCAATCGGTTGAGAAAGCTTGTGGTATCCTTGATTAATCTTGCATGTCGAATCACATGAGGTTGTAGAATCTGATCAAGATACATCGCTATAGGCTGGTACAAGGAGTCGCGAGCCGAGATGATTGGGCGCCCTGGAGGAGACACGGGGTCCTTGTGAATCTTAGGGACAGTGTAGATTATCGGACTCACTGGGAATGGTTGTTGTAAAGCCTGTAAAAGAGAATCATCCAGCTGGCCATTGGCTTTGGCCTGCTGTAGGATACCTGTAAGTTCAACTTGATACTGGTAAGTCGGATCACCATCGAGCTTCTGATATACAGCTGGATCAGCTAGTTGTCGTTCGATTTCCGCCATGTAGGCCCCCAGGTCCTGGACCACAATGGCGCCCCCCTTATCTGCTGGGCGAATTACAATGTCTCTGTAGTCGGACAGATTTTTGAGGGCAAGATGTTCATCCCTACTTAAATTCTGATGTGGTCGAGGTTGAGCGTTCACAAATTTTTGTACCGAAGCATCCATCAATCGGGAAAACGTTTGTATGGAAGCGTTCTGTGAAACAGGGTCAAACTTAGAGCGGCTTCTCTTCCTTAGGAATTGTTGTGTAGGTGTTGTGGTGGAGACTTCCGGGGAATTTTGGAAGTGCTCCTTTAATCGGAGCGATCTGGAAAATCTGTAAAGATCGATGTTCCAGGTGAGGTCGTGATGTTTGTTGGTCGGCACAAAGGAGAGGCCCTTGTTAAGGACTTTCTCCTCTGTCTCGGTGAGCACGCGGGAGGAAAGGTTGTAAATCATTTTTTCTTTAGGGAGGGAACTTCTTTTTTGCCTCGAGTTTTGACCCCCGCGGCGGGTGGCTTTGACTTTACAGCCTGGTCTTTTGTTGTTTTCTTGATCTGACCGCTTGGGGGCAGAGAGATCCCTTCTAAAGGGTCATCAGAGTCCCGTATTTGGAAGTCACTGTCGCTATTGGAAGTGGCAGTGCCTCGTGCCCTGTCCTCACGGCGTTGCCGCCAACCTTGGCGAGATCCTCCCTTATGTGATCGCATGGGGGGACGATCGCCACCCATTAGCCAATGGTAGACTCTGTTGGTCTCATAGTCTTGTACAACTGTGTCATATTTTTTAAGCTTAAATTTGGACAATTCCTTCTGATAGGTCTCAATAGTTGATTTAATTTTGGAAAGCCAATCGGTGCCCATGTCAGCAGATAGAATAGGGGCATTGGTCGTTTGAAATTTGTTAATCTTCTCTCTCACCAAGTGGAGTTCTTTATCTGATTCTTTAATCACAAGTAACATGAGATCAAGTCCACATTTGTTGACAATCCCTATCCACTGCTGACAAAATTCCGGGCTGTATCGACCGATGGTTGGTGCATTGCGGCAACGGAAGCCGCGTGGTATCATCTTCTCCTTGTAGTATTTGGTCAAAGTGACTCCATGCATAAGGTAGTCGGTTTCACGTTTTTTTAGTTTAACTAACTGTTGAAACACTTCTTCAGCTGAAAGCTCTGATGCAAAGGAGGGCCATGGTTCTTTAGATAGGATACCTTCTGCTTCCTTGTCGGTGAAACTGCATAATAATCCTTTGGTTCGGGGCATACTACGGCAACCTGCCGCAAAACCACCACCATCGTCTGACTGGGTTTCCATGATGGAATGTGTCAATGTTCCAAAAGGGGTGAAAACAATACAGCTGGTGGTGCAGGGTTCCGTGCGGAGTCAAATGACTCACAGAAAGACAGTCCCAGGAATGAACCCGCACTCGGATGCTGATAATCTGAATACAAAGAGGGTGCCCTCAGCAAATATAATTGCACAAAAAAAGGAAGAAGGCTGCGGCACACAGCTTGAGAACGGTACCTGCGTGTACCGAAACGTTGCTGACATATACACTGCTGTTATGATTTTTTAAAAACCAATATATTCATCTTCTGCTTACGGAGTGCCGCAGCCTTCTTCCTTTTTTTGTGCAATTATATTTGCTGAGGGCACCCTCTTTGTATTCAGATTATCAGCATCCGAGTGCGGGTTCATTCCTGGGACTGTCTTTCTGTGAGTCATTTGACTCCGCACGGAACCCTGCACCACCAGCTGTATTGTTTTCACCCCTTTTGGAACATTGACACATTCCATCATGGAAACCCAGTCAGACGATGGTGGTGGTTTTGCGGCAGGTTGCCGTAGTATGCCCCGAACCAAAGGATTATTATGCAGTTTCACCGACGAGGAAGCAGAAGGTATCCTATCTAAAGAACCATGGCCCTCCTTTGCATCAGAGCTTTCAGCTGAAGAAGTGTTTCAACAGTTAGTTAAACTAAAAAAACGTGAAACCGACTACCTTATGCATGGAGTCACTTTGACCAAATACTACAAGGAGAAGATGATACCACGCGGCTTCCGTTGCCGCAATGCACCAACCATCGGTCGATACAGCCCGGAATTTTGTCAGCAGTGGATAGGGATTGTCAACAAATGTGGACTTGATCTCATGTTACTTGTGATTAAAGAATCAGATAAAGAACTCCACTTGGTGAGAGAGAAGATTAACAAATTTCAAACGACCAATGCCCCTATTCTATCTGCTGACATGGGCACCGATTGGCTTTCCAAAATTAAATCAACTATTGAGACCTATCAGAAGGAATTGTCCAAATTTAAGCTTAAAAAATATGACACAGTTGTACAAGACTATGAGACCAACAGAGTCTACCATTGGCTAATGGGTGGCGATCGTCCCCCCATGCGATCACATAAGGGAGGATCTCGCCAAGGTTGGCGGCAACGCCGTGAGGACAGGGCACGAGGCACTGCCACTTCCAATAGCGACAGTGACTTCCAAATACGGGACTCTGATGACCCTTTAGAAGGGATCTCTCTGCCCCCAAGCGGTCAGATCAAGAAAACAACAAAAGACCAGGCTGTAAAGTCAAAGCCACCCGCCGCGGGGGTCAAAACTCGAGGCAAAAAAGAAGTTCCCTCCCTAAAGAAAAAATGATTTACAACCTTTCCTCCCGCGTGCTCACCGAGACAGAGGAGAAAGTCCTTAACAAGGGCCTCTCCTTTGTGCCGACCAACAAACATCACGACCTCACCTGGAACATCGATCTTTACAGATTTTCCAGATCGCTCCGATTAAAGGAGCACTTCCAAAATTCCCCGGAAGTCTCCACCACAACACCTACACAACAATTCCTAAGGAAGAGAAGCCGCTCTAAGGATGACCCTGTTTCACAGAACGCTTCCATACAAACGTTTTCCCGATTGATGGATGCTTCGGTACAAAAATTTGTGAACGCTCAACCTCGACCACATCAGAATTTAAGTAGGGATGAACATCTTGCCCTCAAAAATCTGTCCGACTACAGAGACATTGTAATTCGCCCAGCAGATAAGGGGGGCGCCATTGTGGTCCAGGACCTGGGGGCCTACATGGCGGAAATCGAACGACAACTAGCTGATCCAGCTGTATATCAGAAGCTCGATGGTGATCCGACTTACCAGTATCAAGTTGAACTTACAGGTATCCTACAGCAGGCCAAAGCCAATGGCCAGCTGGATGATTCTCTTTTACAGGCTTTACAACAACCATTCCCAGTGAGTCCGATAATCTACACTGTCCCTAAGATTCACAAGGACCCCGTGTCTCCTCCAGGGCGCCCAATCATCTCGGCTCGCGACTCCTTGTACCAGCCTATAGCGATGTATCTTGATCAGATTCTACAACCTCATGTGATTCGACATGCAAGATTAATCAAGGATACCACAAGCTTTCTCAACCGATTGGAAGTCATCACCGATATCCCAACAAACACTTTCTTAGTCACCATGGATATCAATAGTCTTTACACTTCGATTCCCCATGCACAGGGTCTTGCAGCAGTTAGAGCGTTCTATATAGAAGAAAACATTTCAGATCTTGACATCGATGTATTCATGCAGTTGCTTGAACTTACATTAACACGCAATTATTTTATTTACAACGGCACATTCTATCGACAACTGGCAGGATGTGCCATGGGCAGTAACGTAGCACCCAGCTACGCCAACATATTTATGTTTGCTGAAGAAGAATCCATGTTCTTCACTGCCCCAGAAAGTGCATGTTATATTTCAATATACATGCGCTACATCGATGATCTATTCATGTTATGGCTGGGTGATGAAAAAACCTTGCTGAATCTTATAGAAACCATCAATTCCCGACCATCCACCATCAGGATCACGGCTAATTATAGCACAGTTTCAATCCACTATTTGGATGTCCAAGTGTCCATCATAGACCACAAATTACGGACAGAGGTGTTTTCCAAATCCACCGACCGGAACACTTTGCTATCAGCCTCCAGTTTTCATCCCAAACCCCTCAAACGAGGCCTGCCCAAATCACAAATGATGCGGGTAGCAAGGATAGCAAGTGATAAAACAATAGCAGCCAATAGCATCGATGCCATTATCGATAAATTTGTGGCCAGAGGATACAACTTCACTGAGTTAAAGAAACTAAAAATGGAAATTTTAGCATTGGACCGGTCCCAATTGCTAATTCCCAAAGTGAAGGACACCCAAGCAACAATTCCTTGGAAGATGGAATATTCCACATCCAGTCAAGTGGTACAGAGAGCGAGTCGTGCCCTGTGGCCCATTGTAGCATCCGATGAAGCTTTACCCTGTTTCAAGTCAAAAAGACCCATGGCGTGTTTCACAAGAGGACGAAATATTAAGGACATGGTTGTCCACACGGACATCACTGGCTTTGATAGACCGCCTCCGGTGCCTCACTTCATGACAAAGTTACCAGGCTGCTACAGATGCCCGCGATGCACCACCTGCTCCCATATGCTTACTGGTCCATCATTTCAACATCCTCACACTTCAAAAAATATATTCTTGAAGCATACCCTGTCATGTCTTTCCACCCATGTGATCTACATTATTATTTGCCCATGCAATTTGTATTATGTGGGCAAAACAATTCGTACAGCACGAGAACGTATGGCACTCCACAGATCTTCCATTGGAAAAGCCATTGCCAGTGGAAGCTCTGATCAACCTGTTGCCCGACATTTCCAACAGTTTGGGCATCCGTTATCCTCGCTGAAACACATGTTAATTGATCACATTCCGCCATCACTTCGTGGTGGTGATCGCAATGGAAAGCTCTTGAAGTGTGAGATGTCGTGGATACACCGTCTTAATACAGTATCACCAGCTGGATTGAACGAACGCTACAATTGGAACACCTTTTTGTAACAGGGCATCCTATTATATAGTAACATTTAGCATATTTGATACTTGTGATATGCTGCGCTTACATGCAGCTTATTTACAATTAATGACGAATTATGGGCCATTAGTTTGCCCTCCCCTTTTTTATTCATTACGTGAGGCCTATGATAGTATTAGAACATCCAGGCCCCGTAATTATGGCTTCTGTTTCCCCATTGTTTTGTTGTAGTTTTATTTAATTTTTTCCAGGCCATGCCGTTTTTGTTACCATTACCATTATGGCTATCTGCTGCTTTCAGCAGTGAGTGTTCAGACATATTGCCTGTGCCCTCACGGTATTGTACATGTGACTCCTATTTTCTTATATTTTCTCATATCCATTTACTGTTTATACATACATTACTTTTTCAATTAACATGTCCAGTTTTGTGTCTCCTTTAGCTGCTGCGGGAGGCCGGCGAGAGAACTCAATCCCCAGCGTCTGGTTTCCAGGCAACGCATCACGCTCCCCTGGAACCTCCCGGCGCTGTGTGGAGTGACGTCATCGGCAAGCGCCCGTCATGGACGGACTCCATGCGGGACGCCGCCGTACACCGGCTTCTCTCAGCAGCGGGGGGCTATTTAAGTAAGTATATTTTAGTGATTCTTGTTTATTCTGATTTCATCTTGCAGCAGCACACAGCTTGAGAACGGTACCTGCGTGTACCGAAACGTTGCTGACATATACACTGCTGTTATGATTTTTTAAAAACCAATATATTCATCTTCTGCTTACGGAGTGCCGCAGCCTTCTTCCTTTTTTTGTATATATATATATATATATATATATATACATACATACACACACATACTCCTGTTATTACAATTTGTTAGGAATTATATATATATATATATATATATATATATATATATACACATACATCTTCAAGAGTTTAGACTATGAATGTTAATATCTCAGATTTCTAAATGTCTGGTTTGTATTTTTGTTAGCTATTGCTAATTAAGTTTCACTCAGCCTGGGTTTCTGGGTATTGTCTCTTTATTTGTTTTGTCTTCAGGTAAGACAATGACAATCCAGTTCTTATTGCTTTCAATAGAAACTCTGCTACCCTAGTAAACAAAGGTGTTTGCCTTCTTCATAGAATTTCAAAGCTTAGTGTAAATAAGGCCATTGTATTTTAGTCTCTGGGAGTTTAATTTATGTGTGACCGATCTTCATGCTATTTAGAAGAGGAAGCAGACAGTGTGGGATTTATGCAATATATAGATTAGATCCATGATATGCCTTTGTGGCTTTTCCATGCGAGTACAATTTCCACTGTAATTACTCATACCACGCTCTAATGCACAGGACCGCGGGAGAGACCATACGCAATTTGCGAATATGTGCACGCACAGCCGAATACGTACGCACACGGAAGCCATCTATGTGGTGTTTGCACGTAATGTGTGTGTTGTAATATTTTCTGACTTCGACAATGATATCATCAGACTGCGTCGCCACCGGGGGGGAATCCAGGAGTAAGGGCGCCTTCACGATGCGCCAGCACAGCGGCCGCCCGGTGCCAGGTGAAGGGAGGAGTTCATCGGGCACATTGGTGAACGGGACGTGTTGACGTCATCGGATGGCGCCGCCCACTGGACGAAGACCCGCGTCGAGCGGCGTTCACTTGGTGCTGGGATGCTTTAAAAGGTAAGAACATTCACTGTTTGTATTGTAACCTGATGAAAATCTGAATAGATTGAAACGTTGTTTGCTGACATGGTGGTCGCCTATTTCATTTGCTTATCCTGAGCCATGAGTGCTGTACCTTTGCCTGTCTACATTGATCCATACAGTAAGGGCACCGGGTCAAGGTAATACATCACATGGGAGTGCCGGACATACTGCAAAACCATATTAAAAGTCAGTCTCACCAACTGTCTTTGGTCAAGGCACCCAGAACTGTTTTATATTGAGCATTTTTTTCTTCATCAAGTTTGAGTCTGTATGTTGTTTTGCACGGAGCACTGAGCACTTTGAACACGTGACACTTATATTTTTATCTATGGTGGAGTGTCCAGTGTTGATTACTGGATCCCTATGAATTGTATTTTTATCCATACATCAGTAGCACTTTATGACTGAAGGTTCCTCAAGTTTTCTTGAGATAATTTGCACTAATTGCCGACATTGACATTGACACCCCGTGTGGAGGAGTACCATTGCTTTACTGGTCTAGTCTGCGTATTTGTGTGGAGCAAGATGGCTGAATCAGTGGGAGAAGATATGAGTTTTAATCCGCTGTTGTTTCCTTTGGATCACATGTTCAGCTATTCTGAAACAGAAGCAGACATGATTTTAGTGAATGAAGAGATGGATGATCAAATTGAAGCATTGCCTTTAGAGATCATCTTCAGAGATCTATTAAGGTTAAAAAGAAAAGAAGTGGATTACCACCTACATGGTGTTTCTTTAAGCGATTATTTTAGGAAGAAAAAAATTCCCCGAGGGTTAAGGGTGCGCAATTGTCTGACCATAGGACGTAACGACCCAGCCTTTTGTAAAAGATGGATTTCCATCTTAAATAAGTGCTCCTTCGATTTAATATTATTAATCATTGAACAAACTAAAAAAGAATTGGCTATTCTGAAAGAAAAAATTGCCTCATGTGAACAAACACATTTAAGCAATTTACAGGCAGATAAGGAGGTGGATTGGATGAGCAAAATGGCTAGCCAATTAGCTACATATAGGAGAGACCTGGTGAAGTTTAAGAGAGAAAAACTACTAAAAGTGGAGGGTGATTATGAAAATCACCAAGTATACCAGTGGCTCACTGGGGGCACACAAAATGAACGCAAAAAGCCTTTTTTCAGACGGGGTCGTTACCCAAAAACAACAGTAGACACTGAATCATCATATGAGACACAGAATGAGAGCAGTGGTTCTGAAAAAAGTGGCGCTCGACGCAAAACCAACAGCAATAAGAATAAGAGTGCCAAAGTATCGGCTGTCCCTTTAGGGCGACTCACCCGGATGCAAGCACGCGGCAGCTCAGAGGACGTACTCGGAGAGGCGGGCAGAATAAAAGATCAGCAAACCACCAAAAAGCCACCGTCCAGGACCAAGTAATTTATAATTTATCAACACATGAATTAACCAACAGTTAGAAGAGTCTACTATGCAAAGGACTCTCTTTTGTGCCGACGAAGGGCTTTGACCAGATTAGTTGGCAAATAGAGAAACACCGTCTAACAAGACAATTGAAATTAAAAGAGTTTTTTGCGAAAAACACTCCCATGTGCAAACCTAACAATCAACATCCAATTCCACCTAAATTACTATCTTTAAAAAAACCCTCTACCTTTGAACCACCATCTTCAAATGCGACCATAAAAACCTTCTCCAGAATGTTGGATGAGGAGGTTATGGAGATCGTTAAACACACCACTACAATACATCCCAATTTAAGTCAAGCTGAGAGATCTGCACTCAAGAATTTATCACAGAACCGTAATCTCATCATACGTGCGGCTGAAAAAGGAGGTGGTGTTGTATTACAAGATCGCGCAGATTATAAAGCGGAAATCATGAGGCAATTAAGTGATGAAACCGTTTATAGATGCTTAAAGAAAGATCCAACGACTGAATACCGTACGAGATTGAAAGAGGTCTTAATGGAAGCATTACAAGTTAAGCTTATTGATGAAGAATTATACACACTGCTGTTACCTGAGTTCCCCAAAGTTCCAATATTGTACACCCTACCTAAGGTTCACAAGGGGGTGAATCCCCCGCCAGGACGACCTGTGGTGTCTGCCAGGGAGTCATTGTTGCAGCCTACTGCAATTTTTCTTGATTCAATTCTCCAACCGATTGTGCAGAGTCAAAAAAAAATAATTTTTTTTTATTGGATACCACCATGTTACTAAATAAATGTAAAAATATTCCATCAATTCCGGATAAATCTTGGCTAGTATCCTTGGATGTTACCAGTCTATATACCATAATTCCGCATGAGGAGGGTATCAGGATTGTAGATGGGTTTTTAAGTACTGAGAGTGAGTTTGACAATGAACAAAGGAATGTGCTATGCAAATTATTACGATTAATATTGGAATTGAATTATTTCTTATTTGACAATAAATTTTACTTACAGATAAGCGGGTGTGCAATGGGGTCATCTGTGGCCCCAGCACTAGCTAATCTGTATATGTTCAAATGTGAGGAACAGGTGTTTTTCACAAAGTCTGAAATTGCTTCCAAAATTATATTTTACACCCGTTTTATCGACGATCTGTTTATGATCTGGACGGGGAGTGAGGAAGAATTGGTGGGGATCATTAATAAGCATAATTCCTCAGGATCAGTTGTAAAATTCACTCTCAACACGAGTCAAACTTCGTTACCATTTTTAGATGTGTTGATTACGTTACAGGAGGGAAACCTGAGCACGTTGGTATATACTAAACCGACGGATAGAAACACTCTATTACATTACAATAGTTGCCATTCAAGAAGTTTGAAATTGGGACTTCCGTATTCCCAAATGTTGAGGATTTGGAGGATCAACAGTAATAAAGAGACGGCCATTCTTCAATTGGATCAACTGATTGACAAGTTTCTGGTTCGGGGTTATAATAATGATAATCTTCAGTCTACCAAGCAGCAGATGCTAGCATTAGATCGGGACACTCTCTTACTGAAATCCAATAGAAAGAGTACTGAAAAGAGAATACCGTGGGTTAACAATTTTAATGTACACTCGCCCAATATCAACAGGATCTCCAAAAATTTGTGGAAAATGGTACAATCTGATAAAGAACTTACATTAACTGATACGAGCCTCATGCCATGTTATACTAGATCAAAGAATTTAAAAGATATTCTTCCCAAAAATGATATTTCAACACCTAGACCTATGGTCAAAGATGTTTTTTCCAGGACGATAAGAGGATG
Organism: Pseudophryne corroboree; assembly: GCF_028390025.1. NCBI lineage: Eukaryota > Metazoa > Chordata > Amphibia > Anura > Myobatrachidae > Pseudophryne > Pseudophryne corroboree. The sequence continues at coordinate 411,393,448 of NC_086446.1, read as the reverse complement.
CACGCGGTGTGCATGTACCACCTGCAAATATCTTTTAGTGGGAGACACGTTTTGTCATCCACATAGTGGCAAGAAATATGTCATAAAAGATCATTTAACGTGCGAGAGCAGTTTTGTGGTTTATCAGATTATTTGCCCCTGTGGACTCACGTATGTGGGAAAAACACAACGGAAGTTCAAAGAACGCATGACGGTACATCGATCCTCCATTAAATTGGCACTAGAAAGCGGAGAGAGTGATCAACCGGTCGCCAAACACTTTTTGGTCGCTAGACATACATTAGCTAGCTTAAGATATCGCATGATAGACCATGTTCCACTATCTAGGAGAGGGGGCGACAGAGGGACACTCCTACTGAAAAAGGAAGCGGAATGGATTATTCGATTGGGAGCAATGGCACCCCGGGGTCTTAACGATAAGCTGTCGTTTGGGGCATTATTATGAATTTACAGTTATATAAGGTTATTGATGAATAATGATTGTGGCCTAAAATTCTCTCTCTTTTTTCTTTTTTATTATTCCTTTGTTTGTTTGGGAGGTTATAACCGACCGTCCCATTTTGGGCACACCTTCCATCATTTGAAATTATCTCCGTAGATTCTTGGTTGATGGACATGGTGCATTAAATTATAACCAGGTCGCTCCCATCAATATGCTATTATCAGAGAGTATGGCCTCACTCATTATTCTATAGTGATCATGTGTCATGGTAGATGGCTATGTATCTGTTTGTTTTGTTTTTCTTCTTCGGTTTACACAGTAATGTCTCCAGGTTGTCATGGAGACATTGTGGGTGGACGTGCATCACGCGGAAGCATGATGACGTCATCAGACTGCGTCGCCGCCGGGGGGAATCCAGGAGTGAGGGCGCCTTCACGATGCGCCAGCACAGCGGCCGCCTGGTGCCAGGTGAAGGGAGGAGTTCATCGGGCACATTGGTGAACGGGACGTGTTGACGTCATCGGATGGCGCTGCCCACTGGACGAAGACCCGCGTCGAGCAGCGTTCACTTGGTGCTGGGATGCTTTAAAAGGTAAGAACATTCACTGTTTGTATTGTAACCTGATGAAAATCTGAATAGATTGAAACGTTGTTTGCTGACATGGTGGTCGCCTATTTCATTTGCTTATCCTGAGCCATGAGTGCCGTACCTTTGCCTGTCTATATATATATACATACATATCATACCCTCCAACATTTTACACATATAAATCGGTAAAAATTAGAAAAGGGGGCGTGGTCAAAGGGAAAGGGGGCCACTTCCCTTTTCCTATACTTTCAATGGAAGTAACCAAAGATGAGTACAGACCATAAAATAAGGTACTGTACCTGCTATAAAGGTACAGTTGGAGGGTATGTATATATATATGCATATCTCCAAACTGTCCCGATTTTCCCGGTACAGTCCCGATTTTTGGGGACTGTCCCGCTGTCCCACCCGTGGGCCACAGTGTCCCACGGCGGGGGGGCAGTTGGGAGGCTCTGTCTCTCGCTGCCCTGCTTGCTGGAGTCAGAGGGAGAGAGGGCATGCCAGCGGCTCACAGAGCGCTGGGCATGCACCCTCAGTGACGAAAACAGGTTCGTGGCTTGCGATCGCGGGTCCTCCCGCGAAGCCATGTCCCCTTTTCATTGGCCATGCCCCCTTTTTGGGAGCGCGTGTGTCCCACTTCAAGACAGGTCAAAGTTGGGAGGTATGTATATGTATATATATTTAACAGATTTTTATGTAATGCAGCATATTCCATTATACAATCTGAAGGGGCCCCAGAGATATCACTTTATGGGGCCCCAAGATTTTTGTTGCTGACCCTGTTCAAATCAGCATAAATTGTTCTAGGCACTGGCGAATTTATAATGGGTGCAGTCCAGGGGGGCCCTCACAAGACATCCTGCACCCATTTTTTTCAATATTTACCCTCCAGCGACCCACGTTGGCAGTAGCAGCGCTGCAGAAATCACCAGGAAAAGGGCGCAATGGCCAATTTCCCATCTTTTTCCGCATTCACATGCCGGAAATCACTGGGAAATTTATCAATCCATTTCCCAGGGGATCTGCGCATGAGCGCTAGACTTTGGGACAGCACTAGGGTCCCTGAGTGACCCTAATGTCCAGAGTCTACTGCGCTGCCGGTAAGAGAGGAGTCTGCACACAGGCCTCCTCCTCTCTAGATGCACCCCTGCTTCTAGGTACACTTGCACACAGTTTTATTAAGGAACTCGGTAGGGAGGTTGTTCCAAACATCTTGGAGAACTAACCACAGATCTTCTGTGGATGTAGGCTTGCTCAAATCCTTCTGTCTCTTCATGTTATCACAGGCAGACTCGATGATGTTGAGATCAAGGAAGTGTCTCTGAGTAACTTCCTGTAACCCTTGTGTGGGCATAATGTGTAAGGAGTACTACTACCGACCGTATGGGTATAGTGTGTAAAGGGCACTACTACCATGTGGATATAATGTTTAAAGGACACTACTGTGTGGGCATAATGTTTAAGGGGCACTACTGTCATGTGGGCACAATGTGTAAGGGGTACTACTACCATGTGGATATAATGTTTAAAGGACACTACTGTGTGGGCATAATGTTTAAGGGGCACTACTGTCATGTGGGCACAATGTGTAAGGGGTACTACTACCATGTGGGCATAATGTGTAAGGGGTACTACTAATGCACTGCTAGTGTAATGTGTAAGGGGCACTACTACTGTTTGGCATAATGTGTATAAGGAGTACTACTGTGTGGAGTAATGTGAATTAGTTTGCACTACTGTGTGGCATAATTTAAATTGGGGTTACTATTGTGTAGCCATGCGCCTTCTCAGTGACATCGGCGCATGCATGTCCTACTTCAAATAAAGGGGGTCATTCAGACCCAATCGCTGCTGTGCATTTTCGCACAGCAGCGATCGGGTCTGAACTGCGCATGCGCCAGCACCACTGTGCACCGGCGCATGCCAAACAGCCAATGGCTGTCTTTAGCTAGTGATCACCTCTGCCTGATTGGCAGGCAGAGGCGGTCGCTGGGTGGGAGGGGGCGGGTTGGCGGCCCCTGAGAAGATCTATAAAGACAGTTTATATGTCCATTTGCAGTATTGTGGTTTAGCTTCAGAACACATAATAATATGTTGGTAGAAGTTAACACATAATTCAAATTGCTGCCTGGTGTCACTTTTGCACCACTCTGTATTCATTAAACTTATATTTTTTCCACCTAAAATAATGTTTGTTAGACTCTCATTTATGTATAAAATCCAGTCATGAGAGTAGCGATATTGGGATTATTTCATGGAACCCATACAGTAAGTGATTACATCTTCTCTGTTATGAATGCTTCTTAATGAAACAAAGTCTCCTTTGAATGTAATGGTTGTAACATCCAAAAATGTCTACTAACAGAAAAAGTTAAAGATTGCGCAACTTACAAACAAAACGTGTCTCCCTTTATAAGAGTCTGTGCTTGTAACACATTGTGGCAGTAGAAATTACTGTTACCCTAGATATATATCTCTATATTTATAATGTGACTTCTTACAATTTAGATCTAGCTAATTTCTAATGGAGATCTTGTGGTGGGCCATAATACCCAGAGCCGGATTAAGGGGGGTCACAGGGGGTACATTACCCTGGGCCCCCCTGCTGCTAGGGGCCCCACAGTTCAGTGTGCAGCTGCAGTGCAAAGTGCACCGCAAGCTGCATAAATTAAAGAAGAGGGAGAGGGCATAGGGGTGGAATCCGAGCCAGGGGACGGGGCTACACGGCACTGCTTTCAGTTTCACTGCAGGCAGCATGTGAGAGGAGGGAGGAGAGAAGGCAGTAGGAGCAGCTACAGACATGTGCCCACGGCCCACCCAGTCAGTGTGTGATAGTGAGGTAAGAGGGAGGAGAGGAGCACTCTACAGTATATGTATAATATGGGTATAAGACAAGTGTGTGATTGATTGATTGATTGTGGTAGGTGTATATGTTTCTGACTGCGTGTGACAAATGTAAATATGTGTATAAGTGTGTGACTATGTTTGTGAATATGTGTGACTGTGTGAATGTAGGTGTATGTGTGTAACTGTGTGTGTAACAGTATATATGCATGTGTATACGTGTGAGACTGTATGTATGTTTTTGTGTGTGTATATATATATATATATATATTAGTGTGTATGAGTATGAATGCATGCATTTCCTGCCAACCATCACGTTTTGGTGGGACTGTCCTGTTTTTCGGGTACTGTCCCACATGTGATCTGGAGAAAATGTACAGAGGGAAACGCTCCCACCTGCTGTGTGAATGATGCTGGGGGCAGCACAGAGGCTGGGGAAGTGATGTGCGCAGTACGGGTCTGTGGTGCCGGAGATAAGACGGCATCAGACTGTCAGTGATTGACAGTCTAATCCCGTTTGGGGCAGCGACGGCCTCCATTTCTCCAAACAGAGGCGTGTCTCCGGGGACACAGTAGGCCAGGATCTCTGTCAGAGGATGGATATTTCCTGGCCTCTTGGTAGGTATTGTGGCGGCCAGCTTACGCAACCCCTTGGGTCACACAGCCAGCCAATGCTTGTCGGGATTTAGGGGGTTCGGGATGTAACCGTCAGTATTGTGACCAACTAAGCCCCATCCTTGGACATAGTTCATATCAGTAATGCAGCTGGAGGCATTACACCTACTGCTACATTACCACATTAGTGCTATCGCTGCTGCTTTTATGTAAGCAGCAGCGATAGCTACTCTGTCCATATCTGAATGAGGGCCCCCCAGTCTTAAATACCCCGGGCCCCCCAAAGCCTTAATCCAGCTCTGATAATACCATATATACATAGTTATCTATAGTTGTTCACTTCGGGAGATCTAGATGGGCAGATTGAGATGGAAGATGTGGGGGTCATAGTGGAGAGAATCTTGGCACTGCCCTCCACTATGGAATGCCGTGATTTTCACAGAAGGTCTGATGATGTAATTCATCACAAATCATATCATCAAGTCCCAGAGGCTTGATGATATGAAGTCCCAGTTAGACTCAATGGGAGTAATTCAGAGTTGATCACAGCAGCAAATTTGTTAGCAGTTGGGCAAAACCAGGGTGGTCATTCCCAGTTGTTCGCTCGTTGCCGATTTTCGCTATGCTGCGATTTGTTGCTAAATGCACATGCGCATGGTACGCAGAGCGCATGCGCTAAGTTATTTAACACAAAACTTAGTAGATTTGCTGGTGTTCGTGCGGCGCTTTTCAGAGGCACTGCTGATCGTGAATGATTGACAGGAAAGGGGCGTTTCTGGGTGGTAACTGAGCGTTTTCCGGGAGTGTGCTAAAAAACGCAGGCGTGTCAGGAAAAAACGCGGGAGTGGCTGGAGAAACGGGGGAGTGGCTGGCTGAACGCAGGGCGTGTTTGTGACGTCAAACCAGGAACTAAACAGACTGAGCTGATCGCAATCTAGGAGTAGGTCTGGAGCTACTCAGAAACTGCAAGAAAATATTTAGTAGCAGTTCTGCTAATCTTTCGTTCGCTATTCTGCTAAGCTAAGATACACTCCCAGAGGGCGGCGGCCTAGCGTTTGCAATGCTGCTAAAAGCAGATATAACATTTGCAGAGAGAGTTAGATTTGGGTTGGTTATTTTGTTTCTGTGCAAGGTAAATACTGGCTGCTTTATTTTTACACTGCAATGTAGATTTCAGTTTGAATACACCCCACCCAAATCTAACTCTCTCTGCACATGTTATATCTGCCCCCTCACCCCCTGCAGTGCACATGGTTTTACTAAACTGCTAACAAATTTGCTGCTGCGATCAACTCTGAATTAGATCTAATGATGTTCAGACCAGGGCTCTGTGGGGGGCCATTACATCACTTCAAGGACTCCTTGTTCTTCTTTACGCTGAAGATAGTTCTTAATTACATTGGCTGTATGTTTGGGGTTGTTATCCTGTGGCAGAATAAATTTGGGACCAATCAGATGCCTCCCTGATTGTAATGCATGATGGATAAGTGCCTGCCTGTACTTCTATTATTGACAGCAATCTTATTTTGCAGCATTTTTTCCACAGCTGCCTAAAACTTTTGCACACTATTGTTTTATATATATGATCCAGTTGGCGAGCACTGAGGTGTTGACAAAGGTCCTTAGTGGACCGTAACATCGACCATGCACCATGACCTGGTTGGTATGTAATTAATAAAAGAAAACACCTTCAAATAAGTCTTGTGAGTGTACTTATGTCTTGAGTGATTTTATATATATATATATATATATATATATATCCAGGGGTGTAGGGAGGGCGGTTCCGATGGAGCTCGACTCCGCTGGAACCTCCGCCTGGCCACACGCAGCTCAAAGACGCAGCTGTCAGTCACTGACGGCTGAGAGCTTGAGCTGCGCCTGCAACAACATTCTCCCTCCCCTCCGCTCACCTCCCCTCCCCGACTTGCGTGTGACATCACACGCATGGGCGTCGCGGCTGACGTCATGAAGTCAGACGGGCGGGGACGCGGCGCCGACTAAACTCAGAGGTAAGGAGTCCATCCTGCCTGACTGAGTGTATAGAGTGGGGCTGCGGGCGCCGGACCACGGGCACTCACTGTTTAATTGATATATAGCTGGGTGGTGCGTGCATTATTCATTTATGATTATTGCTGTGAGGCTATGCTAGCCATATATATATATATATATATATACACTGCTCAAAAAAATAAAGGGAACACTAAAATAACACATCCTAGATCTGAATGAATGAAATATTCTTATTAAATACTTTGTTCTTTACATAGTTGAATGTGCTGACAACAAAATCACACAAAAATTATCAATGGAAATCAAATTCATTAACCCATGGAGGTCTGGATTTGGAGTCACACTCAAAATTAAAGTGGAAAAACACACTACAGGCTGATCCAACTTTGATGTAATATCCTTAAAACAAGTCAAAATGAGGCTCAGTAGTGTGTGTGGCCTCCACGTGCTTGTATGACCTCCCTACAATGCCTGGGCATGCTCCTGATGAGGTGGCGGATGGTCTCCTGAGGGATCTCCTCCCAGACCTGGACTAAAGCATCCGCCAACTCCTGGACAGTCTGTGGTGCAACGTGGCGTTGGTGGATGGAGCGAGACATGATGTACCAGATGTGCTCAATTGAATTCAGGTCTGGGGAACGGGCGGGCCAGTCCATAGCATCAATGCCTTCGTCTTGCAGGAACTGCTGACACACTACAGCCACATGAGGTCTAGCATTGTCTTGCATTAGGAGAAACCCAGGGCCAACCGCACCAGCATATGGTCTCACAAGGGGTCTGAGGATCTCATCTCGGTACCTAATGGCAGTCAGGCTACCTGCTGTAAGCACAACCCCCACCTATGGACGTCGGGCCCTCATACCACCCTCATGGAGTCTGTTTCTGATCGTTTGAGTAGACCACAGGTTCTCAAACTCGGTCCTCAGGACCCCACACAGTGCATGTTTTGCAGGTCTCCTCACAGAATCGCAAGTGACATAATTAGCTCCACCTGTCGACCTTTCAAAATATGTCAGTGAGTAATTAATACACCTGTGCACCTGCTAGGTTACCTAAAAAACATGCACTGTGTGGGGTCCTGAGGACCGAGTTTGAGAACCACTGGAGTAGACACATGCACATTTGTGGCTTGCTGGAGGTCATTTTGCAGGGCTCTGGCAGTGCTCCTCCTGTTCCTCCTTGCACAAAGGAGGAGGTAGCAGTCCTGCTGCTGGGTTGTTGCCCTCCTACGGCCTCCTCCACGTCTCCTGATGTACTGGCCTGTCTCCTGGTAGCGCCTCCATGCTCTGGACACTACGCTGACAGACACAGCAAACCTTCTTGCCACAGCTCGCATTGATGTGCCATCCTGGATTAGCTGCACTACCTGAGCCACTTGTGTGGGTTGTAGACTCCGTCTCATGCTACCACTAGAGTGAAAGCGCCGCCAGCTTTCAAAAGTGACCAAAACATCAGCCAGAAAGCATAGGAGCTGAGAAGTGGTCTGTGGTCACTACCTGCAGAACAACTCCTTTATTGGGGGTGTCTTGCTAAATGCCTATAATTTCCACCTGTTGTCTATTCCATTTGCACAACAGCATGTGAAATTGATTGTCAATCAGTGTTGCTTCCTAAGTGGACAGTCTGATTTCACAGAAGTGTGATTGACTTGGAGTTACATTGTGTTGTCATCCACTGAGCAACAGAGCTGGCCTGGCGGTTAACTCTGTGAAAAGGACACTAATGTCGGACAATTCTGTACTGAAGTGGTGACTAAAACGGTACACTCAGCCAATTCCTCCGATAAATTTACATGTATGTGGATATTTTATTACAAGTAAAGTGTTTTTGATATATTATTCACAAGTGCGCTCTCCTTATTCTGACGTTTTTAGAAATTCACATCTCCTGGCCGGAGTGGATGAGCCGGCACTACATGTAATATTACAAATCTGGGAACAATCAGTGTGTGCACGGACCTGACTTTATATATATATATATATATATATATATATATATATATATAAAGGAGAAGCGGCACTCACGGCTGGATTCAAATAAAGACGATACCACAGCAGTACGTATCAACGTTTCAATTCAGTAGAATTTTCGTCAGGATACAAATAAACATTGCAAAATTAAAGCAAGATAAAGGGATCATGTCATTAAGACCGTGAGGGCTGACAGTGTCCAGACGCAAAATCCAACGAGATTCGCATCTTAACAGTGCAGCCCCCCGGTCACCACCCCTAATCGAAAGGGGAATGTGATCTATCATCCTATATTTTAGGCTAACAAGATTGTGTCTAGCAGTCAAAAAATGGCGGGCGACGGGTTGGTCACTGAAGCCGTTAGTAAGAGCTAGTCTGATTGAGGAACGGTGAGCCATCATGCGTTCCTTAAATTTACGGGTAGTTTTCCCAATATACGAGAGACCGCAGGGGCAGAAAATCTGATATACAACAAAAGTTGAATCACAGGTCAAGTGATGTTTGATGGAAAACTTGGCACCAGATCGGGGATGAAAAAAAAGTGTCACCAGTGATCATAAACTTGCATGTGGTACATGCACACTTAAAACACCCATTCTGTTTATGCTGTAAAAAGCCCGCAGGGGGTTTACCCTTATTAGATATATCGGTTTTAACGAGTATATCACGTAAATTCCTCGCCCGCTTGTAGCAGGGCATGAGTTTGGTGCCAGTCAATCCAAGATCCCTGTCAGACTGGACCAAAGGCCAATGTTTTTTCGAGATCCGATTAATTCACTAGACAGGGTATTAAATTGACTGACCCAAGGCAACGCTGATTGTGAAGGGGCATCCTGCTTCTTACAGAGCAGGTCATTCCTATCCATGGCTAAAGCCTTGTTCTTAGATTCCTTCAGATTTTTTAAGCTGTACCCTCTGGCTAGAAATTTTTTGATTAACTCATCTATTTGTAGTGAAGCAATATTAATATCACTATTGATGCGCATAATGCGAATCATTTGTGAGTAAGGTAATCCACATTTAAGACTTTTGGGGTGACAGCTAGTATTGTGCAAAAAAGTATTGCGGTCAGTACTTTTGGAAAAAACTGAGGTAAGGATTCTGGAATGTTCAACTTTAATCATGACATCTAAAAATTCGATGTTATTTTGACTCATTTTGTATGTTAATTTTACTGGACTAGCAGTACTATTATTGCTTTCTAACATCTCAATCAGTTTTTCACTAGGGCCGTTCCAGAAAAGTAAAAGGTCGTCTATATATCGGGTGTAAAAAAACACCATAGACGATATGGACGGATCCGTGAAAAAAATATCAAATTCAACCCCGAACATATATATGTTTGCATATGTCGGGGCAACAGCAGAACCCATCGCACACCCCCGGTTTTGCAAAAAGAACTTGTTATCATAAAGAAAATTTTTTTTGTTAAGAATTAATTCTAACAATATCAAAATCAGATCAATATGTGATAATAGTATGTCACTCTGTAAACGTAAGAATTTTTTTAACAGATTCTAAGCCTTCTTGGTGGGGGATCACAGTGTAGAGACTGGTTACATCAATGGTAACCAGCCATATGTCAGCAGGTAAATCACCCAAACTAGCTAATTTGTTTAGTAACATGGTAGTGTCCCTTAAAAAGAAATGTTGTTCATATAGCATCGGCTGTAGAATTGAGTCCAGCAAAATGGCAGTGGGTTGAAATAACGAGCCTCGAGCAGAAATGATCGGGCGTCCAGGTGGAGGGTTAATACCCTTGTGAATCTTTGGTAATGTATATAACAAAGGAACCAACGGAAACTCAGGGATAAGAAGCTCAAAGACCTCCTCAGAGATAAATCCCACGTCTAACGCCATGGTCAGGGCCTCCCGTAGATCCTTTGTAAAAATAGTAGATGGATTTCCTCGTAATCTACTGTAAACACCCGGTTCATCTAGTTGTCGTTGGATCTCATTTTTATAAACGGGTAAGTCCTGTAAAACGACGGCTCCGCCTTTATCTGCTGGATGTATGATCAATAGATAATTTCGAGACAGGGAATTCAGTGCTGATCGTTCAGATTTGGTCAAATTGGGACAGATCATGTCACCAGAGGTAGATAATACGCCAACTTCTTGGTCAAGCATTCTAATAAAAGTTTTGATGCTTGAATTGTTGGAAAGAGGATCGAAAGATGATTTTTTTCTTGAACTGACATAATTTGGGAGGTATTGTACAGGGTGTAGAAACTGGTTTATCCAGAAAGAACTCTTTTAATTTCAATTTACGGTTTAATTGGTTCTTCTCAACCTGCCAGCGCAATGGATCAAATTGGCTGCTTGGGACAAAAGAAAGTCCTTTGGACAACACTTTCTTCTCACTGGCTGAAAGTTTATAGCTGGATAAGTTATGATCATTGGCTTATAGCTCTGACTCTATGTTTTCTTAGGCTTTCTAAATACACTCCTTTCTTATACTAATTTGTTTACCTTATGATAGATTAATATGTAGTGCATTATGTATAACGTTATGAGCTTTACATTGTGTGGTTAGGCGCTGCTTTTTACTCTCCCCAGCTCCCCGTGTATACACTCCCAGGTTAACATGGTGATGGGACGTACGGACGTCAGCCGCACTTGCGGTGACGTCATTTTTGGGTGCCGCTTCCGGACCGCCGGGCCGATTAGCGTGCACACCTGGACACAATTGGTGAGGGTAATAAGGTGAGTCTTTTGCAATGTTTATTTGTATCCTGACGAAAATTCTACTGAATTGAAACGTTGATACGTACTGCTGTGGTATCGTCTTTATTTGAATCCAGCCGTGAGTGCCGCTTCTCCTTTGCATATGTGTCTGAGATTTCAGCTGCTGAGGGCACCGGGCCAAATGTTTTCTATCATGTGAGTGCCGGTCCATGACTTCATATATATATATTTATATATATAGGAAATCACGACAGCACTCAAAGCCTATGTATATAAAGCAAAAAATGGTGGTGCAAGGCAGCAATAAATATAAAACACTCACTTCTCCAGCGATGCAGAAAAAGTAGACAAGCCAGCACTCACGTGTAGATGAAAGAAAAGCAGGATTTATTCCTTAACCAAACGGCATGGTGAAGTACAGCAAATACAGCAAACACATTTCCTTTAGTGTAATTTATTACACCGTTACTGTCAGTCCGCATATGCCAGCTATTTTAAATATATATATTTATTTATTTTTCCAAGTGTAGCACGCCCCCAATTCAGTACAGGCCTTGGGCAAAACATACCTTGCTCCAGGCACCATGACACCTTGCTACACCTCTGTATATATCTATATCTAGTAGAAAGATGTTTGGCACTCCAAATATATAGATGCAGCATGTCCAGATGCCGTGCCTCGCTGGAGCATATATGTGCAGGTAAGCAGATGGCTGGCACTCAGGATATCAAAAACGACAGGGACTACAGTATCAAGTCGACGTTTCAGGGATTTTAACCCTTTTATCAAGACTTCAATGCAGAATGAATAAACATGACAAACATTTATACATACTCACCTACTGTGATTATCCGCTTCCCCGCCACGCTTGCCCGCCAGGAGTGCCGGTGATGTCATCTCCCTGCAACAGAGTGAAACACTTAGCTGCCTCCAGGGGGAGTGGTTCTGGGAGTAGAGGCCATATATATATATATATATATATATATATACACAGCAGAGGTCGCTATCACGTCGCTCGGTAGCTCGTCACCGCTTACTAGGTAGCTCGCCTCACGCGGCGGTGGGTGCATATTAATATATAGTTTAAATGGCCGGAGATGTCACCGGTGGGACTTCAGTGAGGAGTGGACGGAGTAGGAGACTGAGGCACACGCTGTGCTAGTGCGCCCTGCTCCCCTTATCTCCTCCCGCCACACACAAGCGAGCGTCGGCTGCGGGGGCAGACTCCAAAAACTGTGAGCACTACTTGTATCTGGCACTGCTGGGGGGCATTATTTGTGTATCTGGCACTGCTGGGGGCATTATTTGTGAATCTGGCACTGCTGGGGGGTATTATTTGTGTATCTGGCACTGCTGGGGGCATTATTTGTGTATCTGGCACTGCTGGGGGGCATTATTTGTGTATCTGGCACTGCTGGGGGGCATTATTTGTGTATCTGGCACTTCTTGGGGGAATTATTTGTGTATCTGGCACCGCTGGGGCGTATTATTTGTGTATCTGGCACCACTGGGGGTATTATTTGTGTATCTGGCACTGCTGGGGGGTATTATTTGTGTATTTGGCACCACTGGGGGGTATTATTTGTGTATTTGACACCGCTGGGGGGGCATTATTTGTGTATCTGGCACCGCTGGGGGGGGGGCATTATTTGTGGATCTAGCACCGCTGGGGGGGGGGGCATTATTTGCGTATCTGGCACCGCTGGGGGGGGCATTATTTGTGTATCTGGCACTGCTGGGGGGCATTATTTGTGTATCTGGCACTGATGGGGGGCATTATTTGTGTATCTGGCACTGATGGGGGGCATTATTTGTGTATCTGGCACTGCTGGGTGGCATTACTTGTGTATCTTGCACTATGATGGGGGGCATTACTTGTGTATCTGGCACTATGCTGGGAGGTATTACTTGTGTATCTGGCACTATGCTGGGGGCCATTACTTGTGTATCTGGCACTATGTGGGAGGTATTACTTGTGTATACGGCACTACGCGGGGGGCATTACTTGTAATTGCGAGGCCACACCCACTTTGTGATACCACACCCACTTTTGTGAGGTCGCACCCACTATCGCAGTACCGCACATGCATTGGGGGGAGGGGGTAGCTTTTACAGAGGTTTTATTTTCCAAAAGTAGCTCACACCCCAAATAAGGTTGGAGACCACTGATATACAGTGTATATATATATAAAAGAAATATTTTTATAGATCAGTGCGCTTATCCACCATTCGGAATTCCCCTCTAAGGGTCAGTAAATAACAGTCTTACAAGAATGTCTCAAAACGTCACTGTCCCCAGTGACCTTATCAGGACATCTAGGTCTTATGGGCACACTCCAAAATTCCTGGCGGCAGCTCAGTTCTTCTGAAAATTACCTGGGTATGTTCAGTCATGGAATTTCTACGAGATCTCGTGAAGAAAGATCTGATTGAAGATAATGGAACTTAGATAAAGAAATATAATCTCAGTAACTCTGAGAAACAAGCATTAAAGGAATTATGGGAAAATGAGAACATCATCCTGAGGTCAGCAGACAAAGGAGGAGGACTCGTCATACAAAATAGAGAGGATTATGTGAAAGAGGCACAAAGACTACTGAGCGATGCAGAATCTTATAAGAAACAACCTAAGGAGACTTCCGGTGGGTGGCACATCCCAGATGGCCACGTTTTAAAGGAGCTCTGCTCATCCTGGCCCCATCCACGGCCATCTACCCGCTTATATGCTGCCTTGCTTGGCATCCTACATGGGGTTTCCCCCCTAACTACTTGCTGAACCCGACGATATCTTGCCTGAACGGGTGGCGTGGCTGGGAGCCCCAATCCCCGGAGTCTGGTCCGTGGTCGGGCTGCCGCATGGTGGAAGCCGGTGATTCCTCCCCTTATGCTTGTTTGGATCTCCCCCCACTGCTGACTTACCTCGGTGGTCGCTGCCTTCCCCCACCGCCTTGGGACCGTCTGGCTGTGCAGTCCCTGCCCTGGCCCGCTGCGTTGGGAGCAGAGACTGTGGCGCCCCGCTTCGGGGCCGCTGTGTAGTGGAGCTCTCAGACATCTCGGCTGAACCGGATCCCCTCCTGACGCTGCGGTGTGGAGGCATCCTCGCTGGAGTGGTGGAGCTGCCTTCTCCGTGCCCCTCCGGCTCCTACCCTTTCCGTCTCTGCCTGTCTGCTGTGCTGGTGCCGGGACTTCCTGGAGCGGCGCGGCCGCTCGGAGGCTGGGTGGCTGTATGATCGGCGCAGCTGCTGTGCCTGATCTATTGTGTTGGGGGATCTGGCGCCCCTGCCTGGGCGATACCAACCGCTGCCCTGTGTGACTCCTCTGGCTGGAGCTGCGGCCCTCCTCCCCCCCTGCTCCTCCCCGGCTGCCTGTCTCAGTGTACCCGCTGTGCTGTAACGGGGGGCTGCCCTGTGTGAAGCACTGTGCTTGGCTGATTGCACAGCTCAAAACTTTCATTGTGACTATGCGTTACCTGGGAGGACCTGGCTGACGGGGTTACTGCTACTAGGTGGAGCTGGAGACCCACATACCCCTTTACTCCCACCACGCACACGAGGGTCATATTTGGATCCTATTATCCCCGCTGCTGATATTTCTATAAGCCTGTTATCTTGACCCTGCAGCTTTCCTAGTCTTCCGCCTCTACTGTGATATTTCTGCATCCCCTACTGCTGTGTTGGACTTTTGGGCGGCTCATCATACTGCGTCTCTGGCCGTGCTGTGGTGCCCTGGACTTGTGGTGCTGCTGTTTGAGAGAAGATATCTTGGACCCCCTGCAGCTGCTGCCACAGACCTTGGACACTGTCGGGATACCCAGAACATTGCTGAATTGCCCTCAACTGGGGTCCTGCTTGGTACCTTTGTAGTATCCTCCCACCTCTGTCGTTTATATATATTTTTTTGTGTTGTTTTCCTGCTGCCCTCTTCCTTTTTCTGCTCCCCTCTATTGCATTGCCCTCTCCGCTTCAGTAGCTCTATCTCCCATCCCCATTCTCTTGTTCTCACCTATTCTCCCCTGTTTCTCCACACTGCCTCTGTCTAAATAGGCTGTAATCATATATCGGTGGTATCTATATTTTTTTATGTATATACATATATTTTTTTTTTCTCTCTCCTCATTTTTGTAGTGGCTGGTTAGGTACACGTGGCTGACCTGCGCCTGTTTCAGGTTATTGTTTTTCAAATCTGCTTTGATATTGTCATTTATATACTGCTGCCACAATTATTTAGTTCCTAATTGTTCCTTTGTTTGTGCTATTTGCCACTTCGGTGTCAACAATACCTCCCCTACACTATCCGAGTTTGTTACTCGTAGGTCTGTTACTCTATAGGTAGGGGGTGTGATACTCATATTTTGTAATGTGAAATTTAACTTATCCCTTTGGGGCGTTATACTTACGATTTCAGATGTATCTCATCTGATACTTCTATTTACTGGTGAACCATATCCGATCCTTCTGTATCTTCCCTTCTAGGCACTTAATAATTGATGGAGAGGTTTCTAAATAGGACTGTTTCTAACAATATGGTCAGAAAGAAGTCACAAAAGACCGGTGGTTTTCCCCCTTCTCATTCGCAACCTGTAATGAATATGGCTGGGAATCTTGACCCCACACCCCAACTTGACACAGCCACCCCAGTGTCTCAAACTGCTAAAGAGATTCTTTCGGTACTCATGCCCCATATTGCTAGGAAATTAGACAAATTTAGAGATTCGTTTCAGTCCACCCTACGAGAAGTGGCCTCATATACTTCGAGAATTTCAGAGGTGGAGCAGAGAGTTAGTGACTTAGAGGACATGGTCCACAATGTGGAGTCCTCGGCTGACTCGTCTATTAGCATGATTCGGGAGCTCCAAGAAAAACTGGATGATCTTGAGAATAGGAATCTGAGAAATAATCTTCGTTTTATTAGTATCCCGGAACTTGTCAAACCTTCCCTCCTGGGAGACTACCTAGCATCTCAATTGGTTCCTGCTCTTTGTATTTCTGACAGGATGGAGTTTCCCCAGGTTGAGAGAGTCCATAGGGTGGGGATTGAGAGAGATGGTCCTAATCCTCCTCCCAGACCGGTGGTAGCCCGCCATTTCGATTATAGAACGAAGGAAATAATATTACGAGCATATAAGAAATTGGGCAAATTGGTCATAGACGGTAACCGCATCTTGATCTTTCAGGATTTCTCAGTGGTGGTTACCCAAAAACGCAGGGCATTCTCACCAGTTTGTAAATTCCTAGTAGAATCACAAAAACGTTTTGCCCTTCTTTACCCTGCTAACTTGAGGGTCACTGATAATGGCCGTACCTTATTTTTTGATGACCCAGACGAGGCCCGTAGACACTTTTTGCCCTCTCCCTCCCCACTGAGTTCACCAGTGACACCATCCATGAGGTCTCCCAACCGCTGCAAGTTTGTGCTGCAATATGTGATATTCTTCTTTCTTGGTTTTATTATCCAATTGGCGGTGGGGGACGGGATTTTGCTTTTCATATGCCCCTCCTAGGATAATGGTTGTTATAATGTTAGCATTATGGAAACTGGCTTTCCTTTTTCTATTTACTGTTTGTTTTTTGTCGACTCTAATGGTCGGTCACAGTGCTGTAACTGTGAACCTCCAAGACACTTTTTGGTTTGAGAAAATTCAGAAAATGTTATTGAAGCATGATTCTATGTCTTTTGGTAATTGTGATATATTCGAATTGCTATACTACCAAATTTTTGTATTACGTTTCGGTGCGGTGGGGGTGGAGAGATGGGAACACGTAGGCGTGACTGTGTTTTGTGGGTTGCCCCCTGCTTGCTGGGACAGGGTACCCCACCATATATCAATGGGATTGTACTACAGACTTCGCGCAGCGAAAATTGGGATTAGATGATGGCAAATAATGACCACAATTTACCATACTCACCTCCTCACGACTCGATTAGATGTCTTTCATGAAATGTTGGAGGACTTAATTCTCCCATTAAGCGTCAAAGGGTTTTATCCCACCTTAAGAAATTTAGCCCAGACATCATTTTTCTACAAGAGACCCACTGGAGGGAGGGTGATGGTTCCTCTCTTTGAGCTGGTTGGTTGGGTGATTGCTTTTCAGCCCCGTATGTCAATAAGACTAGAGGGGTTACTATCCTCTTTGCGCGACACCTTCCTTGCACCATTTTAAACACTGTCCCGGACCCTAATGGTCAATATTTACTGATAGATGTTAAGATCGGAGATGCCACATACACACTTTTAAACATATACGCTCCCAATACTCAGATATCGGAATTTTTGACACAGACGACTTTCCTGATACAACAGCGGGAGGCTTTTCCACTGATAATTGGAGGTGACTTCAATACGGTGCATGACCCGGCCTTGGATAAAACGCCAGTACCGTCCAATCGACATTCCACAATTTGGTCTACACTTGTGAAATTTATGCTAGGACTCCAAGTGACTGATGTTTGGAGACTTTTTAATCCATCAGATAAGTCTTTTACTTTCCATTCAGGGGTTCATCACACGGTCTCCCGCATTGATTATTTTTTAGTAGCGGACTCTTTGATATCCGAGGTGACCTCCGCAAATATTGCTGAAATATTGGTCTCGGATCATGCACCGATTGAATTCTCGTTTAGACTACCACACACGGGTCCCACACACCGCACTTGAAAATTTCCTGCATATTTATTCCAATCAGAAAAATTTCGGGAATACTAAAAATGTAACTGGCTAGACTATGTAGATAATAACATTGCCCACTGGGATGACCCGGTCCTTTTCTGGGAAGCATCGAAATCTGTGATGCAAGGTAGTATCATCTCATATGTGTCCGGTCGTAATAAAATGCACAAAGACCAGTATCGTTACCTCTCCCATACGCTGCAGACTACGTTTGCTGAATATGTAGCAGACACCCTGGAGAAAAAATTTACTGTATACAATCAGGCTAAATCTGTACTGGCAAATTTCCTAATTTCCCAAGCACAATCGCGTCTAGACTTCACGAAAAATAGATATTATAGATGGGGTGCCAGGACGGGACGTTTATTGGCCTCACTAACCAAAGGATATAAACGGAGAAATCATATCGTCTCTGTTACAGTGACTGGGACTTCCTCTTGTCTGACAAGAATGTCTGATATATCAAGGGCCTTTCATGACTATTATTGTGATCTATACTCCGCCAGACCATCGACCCCAGAGTCCTTAGATGATATTATCAGAGAGGCCAATTTGCTTAGTCTGGACCCAGACCAAATAGCCCTTCTAGACTCGGAAATTACTGAAGAGGAAATAAGGTCGGCAATCTCTTCCCTTCATACCTGCAAAGCCCCGGGACCAGATGGTTTCTCGGGAGAATATTTTAAAATACTGTCTACTGACATTGTACCAACTTTATTAGAA
The DNA here is from genome assembly GCF_028390025.1 of Pseudophryne corroboree. NCBI lineage: Eukaryota > Metazoa > Chordata > Amphibia > Anura > Myobatrachidae > Pseudophryne > Pseudophryne corroboree. The sequence continues at coordinate 411,374,899 of NC_086446.1, read as the reverse complement.
CTTTATCGCACTAGTCATAAAAAATGCCCATCATATCCCTCTTTTAATGCTGCTTTCACTACCCTTATTCCAAAACCCAACCGTGACCCTAAACTGTTGAGTTCCTATCGTCCCATTACTCTACTAAATGTGGACTTTAAAATTCTATCGAAAATTATGTCCTCTCGACTACAAATATTCTCCTCCTCTCTTTGTTCATCTCACCAACTAGGTTTCACCCGAGGCAGACAATTGGTTAAGGGTATTCGCACAGCTATTGCCTCTATAATTGCTTCTAACAATAATCCCACCGTTCCCAATATGCTTCTGAGCCTTGACACTCAGAAAGCTTTTGATACAGTGTCCTGGCCCTTCTTATTTAAAGTTTTAGTAACTCGAAATTTCAGCCCAGATTTCATTAATCTTATAAAGTTCTTCTATATTTCCCCCACGACTTTCCTTTTAATTAATGGCACAAAAGGTGATCCTATCATTATGTCTAGAGGCACCCGCCAAGGTTGCCTTATATCTCCCCTACTTTTTAATTTGTCCCTTGACCCCTTACTTCGTATAATTGACTCCTGGCCAACTTTAAAAGGTATATCGGTTGGTACGGTGGAAGTGAAACTCACTGCATTTGCGGATGATGTTTTGATATACATATCCAATCCTAAACACTCCCTTAAACTGCTGCTAGAATTGCTTGATAGGGTGGGATCTCTTTCTGGCTTTTTTATTAATTTTGAAAAATCTAGTGCACTTTATTTAAACCAAGGCTTTTATAGACCCTTGTGGGCGGCACAATTACCTTTGAACTGGGCGAAAAAGAAACTCCTGTATTTGGGTATTGCTCTTCCCAAAAACATTGCAAATCTCTATGATATCAATATCAAGAAAATGCTTTCTAAAATTACGGAGGATCTTGGAGCGATGGTCCATTTACAACTTTCCTTCTTAGGAAGGACAAATATAATTAAAATGATATATTTTCCAAAACTTCTTTACCCATTGCAAGTTCTCCCCCTTTTGCTCTCTAGACAAGACCTCTTACAGATAACATCGGCCTTTAGGAAATTTATTTGGAACAATAAGCACGCGAGAATTGGTCTATTTAAATTAGGTCAGCCTAAAACCAATAGGGGAGTTAACTTTCCAGACATTCTGACGTATAGCCACGCTTCCCATATTCGCTATATAAAAGACTGGTTGTCCAGTACCCAAACTTATATTGACTCACTTCTCGAACAAAATTTAATTCCTCATGTGTCCCTGATAGCTTTTCTACACTTAACCGATGCTGAGATTCCTACAGATTTAACTAATAATCCCCTTCTAATGACCACAAGGAAAGTTTGGCTATCCCTGAGACATAGATATAAATTACACAAACACCTGTCTATCCATTTACCTTGTCTATCCATTTACCTTTCCTACACAATCCGGGTTTTCAAAATGGAGAGGCCACTTATCCTTTTACTGAATGGAAGTTGTTAGGAATTTGCAGTATAGGACAACTAACCAACCTTGCATCCCATAAACCATTGTCTTACGCGGAGGTCCTATCTAAATACCCCTATACTGGCCCTGAGAACTTTGCCTTTTTTTCAAGCCCAACATTATGTTAGCACAGTCTCCAGACTATTACCTATGACTGATTGGGATAATCCATTGGACTGCATACTATTACGTTCAGAACAATCCAAAGGTGCTATTTCTTTCTACTATAAACAACTACATACCATATTAGACCATTCTACATATAAAACTGGAATAGCCCAATGGTTGGAAAATTTTCCTAACTTAGATGTGGATGGGTTACTGCACATGTTACATTTCTCAATGGCTATGTTCCCCGCTGCCAAATTCACGGAAATGTATCTAAATATATTTCACAGATCTTATATCTCTCCCCATAGAGGATTTTTAATAGGCCTTTTAAGCGATCCTTCTTGTCCCAAATGTGGCCATAAATCGGCAGACCTTTATCATTGTTTATGGGTCTGTCCACTTTTAAGGGTATCCGGACTCCAGGTCGACAGCACAAAGGTCGACACACCTTAGGTCGACGCCAATTGGTCGACACGCCTTAGGTCGACATGGACAAAAGGTCGACATGGACAAAAGGTCAACAGGAACAAGGTCGACATGGAAAAAGGTCGACATGAGTTTTTCACGATTTTTTTCTTTTTTTGAACCTTTTCATACTTAACGATCCACGTGGACTACGATTGGAACGGTAAAGTGTGCCGAGCGAAGCGGTAGCGGAGCGAAGGCACCATGCCCGAAGCATGGCGAGCGAAGCGAGCCATGCGAGGGGACGCGGTGCACTAATTGGGGTTCCCGGTCACTCTACGAAGAAAACGACACAAAAACCCCCATAAAAAACTCATGTCGACCTTTTTCCATGTCGACCTTGTTCCTGTCGACCTTTTGTCCATGGTGACCTAAGGTGTGTCGACCAATTGGCGTCGACCTAAGGTGTGTCGACCTTTGTGCTGTCAACCCTCAGTCCCAGACCCCTTTTAAGACGGTTCTGGTTAGCAGTTTGGCGCTTTGCCTCCCAACATTAAGTGACCTACATCCCCATTACACTGGAATGCACCCCCTGGTACCAGAGCTCCCAAAGCCGTTAAAAAGTTACTTTTAGCAATCTCATCGGCAGCTAGAAAAGCCGTTTTGCACATGTGGGTTCATAGTTCCGTCCCGACTCTAGAAATGTTTAAAGTCAAACTATTTTTTATTTGTCATATGGACTGGCTGGAGGCCTCCCTTCAAAAAGAATCTCACACCGAATTATTTTTTGCAACATGGGAAAGTTTTATTGAAACACTACCTACTCATACTAGAGAGGCCATTAGCCTATGTTTTCGTAATACACTCTGGTATGAAACCAGGAATTTTCTTAGAGACCCTCCCATCACTCTTGATAGCGCTCGCTAGTGGTCGTGGCGTGTTCCTGTCTCTCTAAAGGTCCAGAATGTACCTGTAGATGTTGTTTGTTGTTCCATAATATATTACATATTACCCTTTTTCGTAATCCTCCCTACATTATGCACTATATCTGGTATCTATTGTATTGTGTCTTTTCTATTATTCCCCACAATGTTCCTGTAACTATTGCTATTTTCTTTACGAAAATGTTCCAATACAGAAATGTTAAAAAAGAAACAACCTAAGGATCCCACAGATGAATACATTGAAGAACTCAGGGTGATATTGGTTGCAGGATTATATAAGAATATAATCACTAAAGATGAATACCAATATCTTATGAACAGTACACCTATCATTCCGATTATGTATCATCTTCCCAAAATACATAAAAGATTAGATTCCCCACCTGGGAGACCTATTATAGCAGGTATTGATTCGCTAACGGCACATCTTTCTGAATATGTTGTCTTTCTTAAACCATATGTACAGAGTCTCCCCTCCTTTTTAAAAGACACTACTAGTTTTTTAAATCTTTTACAGAATTTTAAATGGCAAGAAACCTACCTGTGGACTACTATCGATGTATAATCTTTGTACACGAGCATTACACACGAGAAGGGATTAAAAGCATGCCGGGAAAAATTAAAATCTGATCCAAATATTACTAGTGGTCACTGTGAATTTTTATGTACCCTTATTGAATTAATTTTAACCCACAACTATTTTAAATTTTTGGATTTGTTTTACCTGCAGACCTGCGGAACTGCCATAGGTACGGTTTTTGCGCCTAGTTATGACAATATTTTAATGAAGATGTGGGAACATCATTTTATCTATAATAATCCCTGTTTTAAAGACATTTGTTTTTATAAGTGATATATCGATGATATCATTTTGATTTGGGATGGAGATGAGGAGAGTTTTAACCGTTTTATGGAATTCATTGGTATTAACGATTTTAATTTGAAATTTACCAGCACTGTAAGCAAAAACCAAGTCGAGTTTTTAGATTTGATACTCAGTAGTGATGGAGAAGGAATCACCACGAAGAATTTCATTAAGACGGTGGATACTAACAGCTACCTGCACTATGGAAGTAGCCATACCGCAAGATGGAAAAACAATATCCCTTTTTCTCAGATGTATAGAATAAAGAGGAATTGTAGTGCTCCGGAAACCTTCACAGACCAATCTAAAATATTTGCGGAGAGGTTTAGGGAAAGAGGCTACCCTGAAAGGATCATTAAGGATGCGGTTGACCGCGGGGAGAAATTGGACCGAGAAAGCCTCATCCACCCAAAAAAGAAGGAGACCAAGAGGAATGGAGTAGCACCTTTTATTATGAAATATAGCTGTGAAGAATTGAAGATTAAAAAATCCTTCTCCAGACACTGGCACATCTTAAAAATGGATCCTGTTCTGAAGGAAATCCTCCCAGACCGTCCGGAAATTATTTTTAGAAAATCTCAAAACCTTAAGGAAATTTTGGCACCGAGTATGATTAGGAATACTGAAAATACTATCCAAAATTTACAGAAGTGTAAAGGGATGTATATATGTGGACATTGCAATATGTGTAGATTTGTCCACCCAAACAGAAAGTCCTACTTCAATAATGACCAGACAAAAGAATTTAAGATGAAGGACTTTGTTAACTGTAATACTATATCAGTAATTTATGTGATTGAATGCGGTTGTCATCTTAAATATGTGGGTAAGACGAAAAAAGTTTTGAAGTTACGTATCCAAGAACAGGTCCGGAATATCAAAAACAAGGTAGAAAGTCACCCTCTTTGAAGACATTTTGCTGAGGCTCATAATTCTAGCACAGAAACCTTAACTTTTAGAGCAATTGAACATGTTAAACTAGGCCCGAGAGAAGGGGACCTATTAAGAAAATTGTCTCAGCGGGAGATGTATTGGATTTTTACACTGAATACCCTTCACCCGCTTGGCCACAACGAAGGATATGAGATTGCACCATTTTTATGAAAAGATTATTCCTCTATTATTTTCCCGTTCAATTCTTGTTATGTGTATGAGTAGTTTTTTACTTTATTTACCATTACAATCTTCAGTACCTACAATATTTATATGTATATAAATCGTTGAATTTGATATTTATGTTGAATCCAAACTCTGCTCCCCCCCCTCCCCCCCAGCCCCATATAATGACATGGGAGGACGAATAGGGGGAACCAGTGTTATTGTTTACATCTATAGGCGTCTTATAATTATTCTAGAATTTTTTTACATTTGCTAGTGTTCAATGTTTTATATTTATTTTATATCTATATTTATAATTTGGGATGTTTTAAAAGGATTCCTTATACATATTTATCATCATAACAAGTTGCATTATTTATTTAATGGGTGTATTTTTTATCATATATGTACTGTATATTTATGGATTGTATTATCATACGCCAGAATCTGAAAGACTTTTCCGGGACTCACATGGGCCTGCCACCTTAAATCTTATCCTTACTGGGATGATATGTGTTTACATATGTAAATTAATGTGATCTCCGAGGTGATGGGATTAGAGTCACTTCCAGTAGTGAAGAGTCCAGGTTACTATGGCAACGTATAGACACAATCTGGTTTCTATGCTTGTGTTCAGTATTAGGGAAGTGACGTAGCAGGGACGCGTCACTTCCCCTAATGTAAGGGCAGACTCCGGCGGGTCTGCAGAGCGCGACCGGAAGTGACGCGGCCGTGACCGGGACGGACCGCGTCACTTCCGGAAATCGAGTACACACAAGCGGTGACTTAGTTCACTGCTTGTGTGCTGTGTATTAGGGATGTGTATCCCACTCATTTAACCACTGATCCACCAATGGTTTTCTATGTATATTTAATATATTGAGGATTATGTCCACTGAGCGCAACTTCCGAGCGAACCGTAAGTGATTACACCACTAGATTGAAACTAGCTGTAAATATGCACATACTGTTTGGCTCTGTATTCTCCTGAGGAAGCCTGAAGGGCGAAACGCATTGAGACTGACTGACCTACCTACCTGCCTACTTACCGACTACCTGTATCATTAAGCTAAGCTTTTTTATGTTTTATTTGCATGTATTAAAATTACTTCTGTCTTTTGATACAAGGTAGTCTGATATTGCTTTATACGGTACCGGCTTGGGTCAATTGGATAGAGACTTATCCGATACGTATGGTTAAAGCTTTTATGTGGTACGCATAAATACCCAATAAGCCACAGCTCGCACCTGCTTATCAGGGTTAATTAAATTACCCCAGCGACACAATTACCTGCGATCAATGATTCTGGGTAATTGACTATCCCCCAAAGTGTGGATGTAGGAAAATGATGTGCCAATTTTTTTGTTTATCAAGACCTTCCTTGTTTATGGGAGTTTCAGTACAATCCATCATAAAATGATATGAGATTCTAGGAAGTAACAGTGAAAAATCAAGTGGATCTGAGACAATCAATTTTGCAGCTGTTGCTAATTTAGTAAGAAGTCAGTGGCAAACGCAGGATTTCTAGAGTGAGGTTTCCAAATGCAATCCACAATCTCCCACTATGCTGTAGAAGAACCTTGTAACGAACCTGTATATTAATGTAAATATTGGTCTTTTTATTCACAATAGTATAGGCAGAATCAAACATATTTAAATAATAAATGTATACACGAACATAATAGAACGAGTACTGCACTTTTTATGCACAAATTCTCCCACCTCATGATAAGGCTCCTGTCTCTTTTTCATGGTAGCTACTATCTGGTCCAGTGCACTGATTGAGGACTCAAATCCACACACACAGCAAACTTGGTAGAAGAAGCTGCTACCTTGGGTCATGTGCAGCAGCTCTGCTCTGTCCCTTAAACTGCATGTTGCAATGGCAGCTTTAGTAATTATATCATATACCATTGCTATTATCATAATTTGAGCCACTGTCCAAGAGGATGGTTGTTTCCGGGCAACCAGGACCCTCCCCATCCCACTTTGCATTTGCCTATGGAAGTAATTGGTTGACTTTAGTCAGTCCCAAAAGTTTGTGCTTGAGTAAATATTCCAAATGAACCAATCCTTGGAGATTGCAAAAGTAACCTGTAGGGAGTTTTTTTTTTTTTTAAATATAACTTTGAAGGCCCTCCCAACGTATCTGTACCTGGGGACATTTCCATATATAGTGTAAGATAGCTGCTTATGGAGCATCGCACTTCATATAGCAAGCTCTCAGCGTATTTTCACCAACAGTTGCCCATCAGGTTAGCATACAGTTGGTCTAATTCAGTATGAGTTGTAGATGTGTGAAAAAACGCACACCTACAACTCTTTACTTGACATTCAGGGGGACCCTGCATGCCGGGTCCTGTCACCGCCCCCACAAACATACGAACGCATGTTTAGGATTGACCACTGGGTCGCAGCGCCTGCATGTGATGTCACACAGCCACCGTGGCCCGCCCTGCAAATGCTCTAGACACGCCTGTGTTGTCTGGTCCATGCCCCCCAACGCCGCAAACCCACCCCCGAAACATCGATGTGATGCCCCCTCCCGCCCCGCGAATGCCTCCGTCTGTCAATCAAGCTGAGGTGTGTGCACACTGCACAGGGCTTCAGCATGCGAACGCTGGTGGAGCAGTGTTCTATGCTATATTAGGCCCAGTGCCTCATCTTACAGTATAGAAGAAGTGTTTTCAAACTTAAATGGGGTATAAAAATTCCCAGTTCTGCGCCTGTATATGTGAGCTGCTTCGACTTTTTGTTTTAAAAATAGCAATAAAGGTTATATCAAAGCGCTATGAGGGGAAGGGGTAGGGGGAAGGGGAAGATACCAGTATGTGTTTACAGCTCTTTTTTGAATTAATGAGATGAGTGTCCGGAATTTTTATTTTCTAAACAGTATGTTTGGATTCCATATATATGCCTTCTGGGGTGTCCTCAGCAGGTAGTTATAAGCTAGCTTTCCCTATCTCTACCTTGCTGTAGTGGTGACTTCTGGCTCCCGTGGCTGGTTTCCAAGCTCCTGCTTCACTGTATGCACGGCTGAATTGCGGGTGCGGATCACTTCCGGACGCGGCAATGTCGTACTTCCGGTCACACGGTCCGTGTAAAAAAAAGTACCTGAAGTAGGGACCAATCCCTGATGCGAATCCGCTGCTGGTCCGTGGCACCTCTGTTTGCAAAAGAAAAACAAACACAAAAATAAAGTTAATAAACTATACAAAATGGTGACCAAAAAAACAAACAAACAATGGATTGATATATTAACCTTCTCCATCCTGTGGTGCCGCTGCTCCAGAAGCTTCACTGGGCCTCAATTTGGGAGACTTTTCTTGGGTATGTCTGGATACGTCTGCAGGGCTGTCATCAAACCCTAGAAATGTCTCGTCGGATAACCCTGTCCACTCAAACAGTTCAGGTGATGGGTCCACAAGGGTAATGTCTTGAGTCTCTTGGGTCACAGTCTCTGAGCTCCTGGAGGTCAGCTCACGAGCTGGGGATGCCCTGCGCGCAGGTGATGTAGTTTGGCACCCAGGTGGTCACCTGGGCATTGATGATGTCTGTCACACAGGTGATGTTCTGCACGCTGATGTCTGGCGCGCAGGTGATGGTCTGCGTGCTGATGATGTCTGGCACACAGGTGATGGTCTGTGCGCTGGTAATGTCCAGCGTGCAGGTGATGGTCTGCGTGCTGGTGATGGTCTGCGCGCTGGTGATGTCCTGCGTGCAGGTGATGTCCTCTGGGCAGGCGTGTCTAGAGTAAAGAACAAACACATTAGCAAATAAAAACAAAAAAGTTTAGTACAGCTCATCTGAATGTATTCTTACCATCACGCCTCCTTTTGGACTGCTATGCTCCCACTGTCTTCCATCTTCTGGGCGGTTCTTTCTCCTCGGGAAAGCCAGCAGGATGGGTGGAGTCCACACCTTCACGAACTCCTTGGACCATGACAGGGTTCATGCACCTTTTTATAACTTCCTCCCAGGGCAGCCATTTCAAATTGAAAGCTGGACCACCTCCGGTTGCTGTCTCATGTCGGCGCTGAATCCCCATCTTTTTCTTGGTATGTCTACGGCAATCACTGTACCGCTTCATGTAGTTTCTGGTGCTCCGGCGGTTTCCAGATACTGCAGTGACTTGTCTCGTGATGGCACCCCAGATGTTTCTCTTCATCTTTGCTGCTGTTGTCTGTGGTCCATAGAGAATGTCGTAGGACCTGTCGACGCCATCCACTAGGGCAAAGTTTTCCGCCTCGGTGTATCTGGGTCCATGCAGAATCTTCCGTCCTGTGCCTTCACCAGAGGCTTCCTCCTCCGACTGATCCTCTGGCTGGCTTCCTGCCTTTTAGGGAAATAAAAGATGAAATTAATACTATCACAATGATCTGTAGGTGTCCCTGGGAGTGTGTCAGTGTCCCTGGCAGTGCGCAAAGATACCTGTAGGTGTGCCTGGCAGTGCGCAAATTAGCCCATGGGTGTGTTAAGGTGGATGCTATTGTGGCTGCAGGTGCTGAAAGTAATTACCTGTCTTGGCCTTTTCTTTTTCGCTCTACTTTCCGGTTGGTCCCTTGATGACCGCGTCTGATCGCTGGATGCCTGTTCAGCCATCTCCTCCTCCTGGGTCGGCGCCCACTCCTCGTTGCTGTCCAGCAATTCTTCTGAGGAGTGGGGGGGGGGGGAAGTGGGGGATCGGGGGCGCTGGTCCCTGGACATCCCTGGTGTAAAAAGAAAAATTATTTTTAAATATGTACCCCACATTACATAATTCATTCTATTTAAAATATATATATATATATATATATATATAAAAAAAAACTGCACCCCAACATGTCATGCTGCTGGGACCCCATGAAAAACCATGAAACCCCATGAAAACATGAAAAACCATGCCCAAACCGGAGAGAAAAGTAAAGGTGCCAGCAGCATGACATGTTGGGGTGCAGCAGTGCTGAAGCATGACCAAACATAAAAAAACATGAAAAACCTACCAAAAAGCCATTAAAGACACCCCAACATGTCATGCTGCTGGGACCCCAGTGCTCAAGCATGACCAAGCACACATTAGCACATTAATAAAACATGAAAAACCACGCCCAAACAGAAAAAAAGTAAAGGTGCCAGCAGCATGACATGTTGCGGTGCAGCAGTGCTGATGCATGAACAAACATAAAAAAAAACACCATGAAAAACCTACCAAAAAGCCATTAAAGACACCCCATGTCATGCTGCTGGGACACCAGTGCTCAAGCATGACCAAACACACATTAGCACATAAAAAAACATGGAAAACCACGCACAAACAACCCAAAAAGCCAGTAAATGCATCCCTGCACCCCAACATGTCATGCTGGTAGTACACCAGTGTTGAAGCATGACCAAAAACACATTTTAGAAAAAAAAGAAAAGAAAAAAAAAAGTGAAAAACTATCCCCAAAAGAAAAACATGCAGCAATACAAGCAGGACCTATATACACACCTATACACATATACATACCCCAAACACCCCAAAGAAGCACCACATGTACACCTCATGGCACCCCCCCACCACCCAAACATAACATGCTGCACTCATACCTCATCCAAAACAGTAGCCAAGCACTCAAAACACCCCCCATACACTACACAAACACCTACATGCAACGCCAGACCACCTGTGGTACTTACCTACAAATGTCGAATTCGCTCCAAAATCGACTCACCTCCGGTGGTGACTGAAGGTCTTCTGTCCATCCTGGATGAAAGTCTGCTGGGTGTACAAACGATACCACAGCAAGCAAAACCAAATTGATCACTCTGCAGCTCCTCACTCGCTCTGCAGGTTCACAAAATGGCTGCTGAGCATGCAGCAAACAAGCCCTGTATAGGATCCAAACGGCGGGAAGTCGAATCCAGGCCGCCCACTATTTGACGATTGGTCCGTTTTTCGACAGAGGGCGTGTCGAATCCGTTTTTAATTGAATATGTCGAATTCAGTGTCCCGGTAGAGGGTTTCGGCTGTCGAATAGTGTTGAATCCAAAAACTGACGAATCCACGCCGTAATTCGACTTCAATTGAATATACCCCTTTGGCTTGACTCTCATCTTTGGAAATCCTATTTATCACTGATATTCTGGCAGGAGAGACCAATTGTAAATATGCCAAGGGACCTTAATGTGTGTGACTCGAGTGGTGATACCACACAAAACTCAAACGCAAAATTTTCTAGAAATTGCATGAATGCCTCCTGGAAAAGTTTCAATGAAGATTATGGAAAAAAAACTGCATGTAGTGGCTGGGAACTGATAGTGGTGATATTCTAGTTTGACAAAGAAGTGTCTAGGCTGCAAAATGCTCCTCCACAGGCACCTTTTACACCTGTGGGAGTGGCAGAGGGTGTGCATTGACTTTGCAGGACCAAAATAAGACCTGATTGACTGGAAAAGTCATTAGATGGTGAGTGAGGTGTGAATGGATTTGCAGATGCGACTATCTGATCGCAGCCCTCTACAAAATCGCAGAGGAGCGATGAGGTCTGAATTAGGCCCTATATCTGTCCTTAGGATTATCTTTGCCAGGAACAGGCTGCCAGATCAGATTTGCAGTGACAATGGTCCACAATTCATATCTGCTGAATTCCAGAGTTTCATGATAGAAAATGGAATAATAATTTGACTTCACCTCTACACCATTCATCTTTATTTTGTGTTATATGTCATTTTATGTATTTGTTAACGCATAAGCGTTTCTATAATTGGTGCAACCATATAGTTTACTTACCCCTCAGTAGTCCCACGATGGCGGCCCTGCAGTGCGGACACAAATCACTTAGAAAATGGCCACGGCCATTTTGGAGTGATTTGCGCATGTGCACTGGAGATGTCCCTGGGAACGAGGCACGGACGCCATGTTCCTGGAGATCTGTGCATGCGCAGTACACTCTGGCATTATGCCAGAATCTACTAGCTACAGGAGAGGAGGGGGCCCGCAACTGAGGCTGGACTTGGATTCCCTCCTCTCTTAAAATGCCCCTGTGTTAATGTGATGAGTCCCTCAATGTACTGCACTGTGTACATGTCAGTGTACATAAACAGACAACAATAAGGAGAGTTATGCATCCCAGATATTGTAAGATTCCCATTCCTAATCTCTGCCAGTGCTCCCTGCTCACATCTATTAACCCCTTCCAGGGGCTAGATTTACTAAATGTAGGCTTATCAAAGCCACCAATGATTGGCAGCTTTGACTGATGGATTTGAAATCACAACAGGAAGAAATGATAAATCAGGTTTTTAATGCATTTTATTCTGTTGCTGCTTTAAATCCATCGGTCAAAGCCACTGATCATCAATGGATTTGGAAAACCTGTGTTTGGTAAATCTAACCCCAACATTATTTTGTTGATTATAGAATCCTTTCCACCAGAATCCCATTATCCACCTATCAGAGGATTCTTCAGGGCAAGCTTTAAAATGGTTAATTTATTTAAAAAAAATATATAAATAGTATTGCGTTGTAGATACAGTCTATAATATGAGTGCTACATCAAACAAATGATATTGCACTCTAAAGTAATTCATAATTGTATTATATTGTAAAGCACTGATGATTATGCTGGTGCAATATACAATATTTTTTTATTAATAATAGTAATCGTGCCAGGAAAGTACAATATTTTAAGTACTGTAAGTTAATCAATAGTCCACCAGAGGGCAGTGTTGTGATGTTATTGGACTTAAAGACTAAATACAGTACTTTTATTCACAGTACCCATTATTTGAAGCTAAGATAGGGAGTGACAATGGCTCCTAAAGTGCTTTCTCACATGGAAACATAGAATTTCACAGCAGAAAATAACCGATTGCTCCATCCAGTTGGCATATATTAGTGTCTAATTTTGTATTTGTTTTTCAAGTTGCATTTTGTTGTGCCTGTGCTTTTTTTTTTCTGTTGCTTGAAATTGTGTTTTAAGTTCTTACAGTAGTCTTATGTTTTTACAATACATTTTCAAATAACTATAAGTCTCACTCCTACCAGAGCTATTTCATTGATTCCCCCTTCCAGTAAAGACATGAGTTACCTCTGGAACTCAAGTAAAGACTCTTATGCATATTGCAAGCACATAGAGACAGCTTGTGTAAAATGAATGCTAAGAACTTGAGGATACATTGAGAAATGTGTGGGCCCATATCAAATTTGGTAAGTTCCCCAATGTACCAACAAATAACAGAAAACGCATTGGGCTTTGTCAGGGAAGTTGGGCTATTAACAGAGGATCGGGCCCTGCAGACAGCCCAGGTCCCATAGCAGTTGCACCCCCTGCAGCTACTGTAGCTACGCATATGGGGGGTAATTCCAAGTTGATCGCAGCAGGACATTTTTTAGCAATTGGGCAAAACCATGTGCACTGCAGGGGGGGGGGGGCAGATATAACATTTGCAGAGAGAGTTAGATTTGTGTGGGTTTTTTTGTTTCTGTGCAGGGTAAATACTGGCTGCTTTATTTTTACACTGCAATTTAGATTGCAGATTGAACTCACCACACCCAAATCTAACTCTCTCTGCACATGTTATATCTGCCTCCCATGCAGTGCACATGGTTTTGCCCAATTGCTAACAAAGTTCCTGCTACGATCAACTCAGAATTACCCCCATGATCAGGAAGCATATTTAAGTGGGGCCGGTCTGCAGATAATTGCTCACTTGAGAAAACATCGGCGATTGTGTACAAACATGAATTAGGTTTGTTGCAGGCCTGTTAAGCAGCTTCCAGAGACCCACACTTTCTCAGTTTATTGAGCTTTGTCTTTGTGAATTAGCTTGTTGTAGCTTGTGCTCATAAATTATTACATTATTTACCTGTTATGATATTTGGCTTCCATCACTTACCCTTCTGGCTCGTGACCCTTTGTCCTAGATGACTTTCCTGCTGGGTCTTTTCCATTGCGAATGCTCAATCTGGATGCTTCTGTAGACTGAGTTCCACTCTCCTATGGTGAATACAGCTTGCTGACTAATGACTGTGCATTTCCTCCTGCTACTGGAATCCACCAGTTGTACTCTTCAAAACCCAGCAACAAATATAATGTACCAACCAACCAACCAACCAACCAACCAACCAACCAACTGACAATGCTAAATTCTTTTGTCGTATAAACAACCCTTAATGAAGTCTAAGAACACAGTACGCTGTTTACTTAAGAAGTACCGTAAGGGTACGCTAGTTGCGTAACGATCGCTCAGCCGTAGGCGAGACGCTCAAGCGTCACGTTCGCTCACGGCCCAGAGATCACAGGACAGCACGTTATTGGCTATGATTAGTGTAATGATTCGCTACGGCGTAGCGGACGCTCGAGACCACGAGGAGATCACCAGCGGCGCAGACGCTCACAACGCTATACCTTTATGACTAAACCTTTTATCAATGAAATACACAGAATACCTTAATGTGAATACAGGGTGTAAGTGCAACCTTGTGTAACCTGACTAACTACAAAGCTGCTTGAGCGTCACCGACGCTCAAGTGAACACAACACTATGAGAAAATACACAGATACCTGTTTAGGGTCCAAAGCCTATTATCTGTATTATAACTATTATACTTGCAAAAAGAATCACAGTACAAATGATACACTACAATATAACAGAGACTTCCTAACCAAATAACTATACAAGAAATACACTACAATACTATGCTGATCTAATACTATACAATACTAGTCAATGGGAGATACGAGAGAAAGAGAAGAGAGAGAGAGAGAGACGGAGAGAGAGAGATTGGCTCACAGTAAGACAATATGATTACGGAGAGAAACTTACGCACAAGGGTAAACGATCGCATGCGCCTGGACATCCAGCACCCGATTTTCAGCAATGAGAACAGTTGAAGAGTGAGAGCTGGATGTGGTCGGCCTGCCTATTTATGCCCCACACACAATGCAATCTTACAGTCCCTACAATCCCATTGTCCATTGGACGTCGGAATTCGGCCCTGCATCATAACAAAAGGTCATAGGTTGATTCATACAGGTGGGCTGTGACGATTTCAAACAGCTCAGGTGGGTGGGGAACTAGGTTTCCCGCCGCATACCTGAGTATGAGTAAATAGTAGAAATGGACATAAACTTCTTATGTCCATAACTATTCGCACGAGCGATTAATACGCTCCAAACCAACACCGGAATATTGCTATTTAAATACTCTTCCGATGGGTACCAAACACTACTGCATGACTCCTGTTAGACCCTTCCTACGATACAAAGAGGGATTCCTCAGCTCAGGGACATTCTATATTAACCAAACTTTCAGAATCTATCAAAGGGACCATGATCTACAAACTACATTAATTGTGAAAATATGTAACGAATGAGTCGCACGCTACGACTACATAAACTCTACCGTAAATACGCATACCGTGCGCCCGCGGGTGCACGCTATTGCGGGTATGCGCCTTCACGGGAGAGCGTACGCATGCGCAGCGCGGACCAGTGTGCGGTGCAAATATGGCAGTGTGTATGGGGATATTTTTCTGACTTTGACAGTCCACCCTTTGGCAGTCAATAATAACTGCCACCTCCTGAAAACATTTCAAAAGGAGAAAAATATATGTCAGGGGTTAATTCATTTCCATGGTTGGGTGAGGGAGGAGAGAGGAGTAGGTGTGAAGAGGGTATGACCTAGTGTGATAGCAGAAGCATGTGTGTATGAGTCCATGTTTGGGGGGGTCATGTATCATCGTGCCGTACGTGTTGTAAATCAAGCTTCGAGGTATTGCGAAGTATACATTTGAATTCCTTCTTATCCTGTGGTACAGGTCTGTGGATGGGCTGTCAAACTTTACCGAGCTCTTTTCGGATTTTGAACAAAATGGGGAGCACATTTTAGTTGATGATACATGAATGGGGGATATGTGATTGCTGATATCTGTGCCTGCATTCCCTTTACTATGTGTGTTATTACCTGAGGGTTGTAGAGATGAAGATAAAGAACACTTATGGGGAATGCAATTTTATTCTATGTCAGGTAAATGTACATCTGTCGTTGAAGTTTTGTTCGGTATCTGTTGAGAGTCGTCTTCTTTGCGCTGTATTGCTCCTTGGGCATGAGCAAATAGCTTTGTCAGTGCCATCAGATTTACAAAAAAAAATGTTGGGCTAGCGTGAGTTTAAAAATACTAGGGAAACTGGGGATCCATGGCAAAGTTCATCAAATGTCCATTTCTCAAGTGGTCAAAACTTCATCTTTGGTGCTTGTCTGTTGTCTGTATAGCGTCTCGTCAACTTCCTCGTCCAAGGGGGTCTTTGTATCTTGGAGAAAAGCAGAAAAACAGGTGAAAGAAACGGACCGTATAATCGCATTTTTCATCACATCCTGGTTTCTATCATTGGGTCATAAATCAAATCCAGGTTAATTACAGTTTCCTCACTCCTCAAGCTCATCACTTTTGTACTTTGTTTGCACCTCATTAAAGCCTGCCCGCATCTAAATATCAATCCAATAGATATAACAACACCTAAGATACATAGGAGGAACTTTCCAACATCCATTATGACTCCTTGAGCCCAGTCTCCTAAACCGGAGAACCAATTTCGCGGGTTCAACCATGACACCCAACCAGTCAGCTCATTACCTACAGCAGCAAGGGTGAGATTGTGTTTTCGACGAAATTCCCACTTCAATTGGAGAATATCGTCCATCTTTTGGTCTATGACCTCTACCGGATCCTCGGTGCTATTCGTGATATACGTGCAACACTTTATGCCGTACTGTGTTGCCAATGTAACACAATATCCGCCTGTTTCTGCTGTAAGATAATTAAGAACCATCCTATGCTGAACTAGTTCTGTTTTATAAGCTTGAAGTTCTCTTCCAGTGTATCTAAACGTGTCATCATACATTTCAGTGATATTATCTAACAAATTGGCGAGTGCGGAAATGTATCTATAATTCATCACTCCTCGAGCGGTGCGAGTGAAATCTAACGCTACCAGAACCTGAATCCCGGTGGATTCATGGATAAGATCAGAGGCCGGATGCTCTAACCTTTCTGACAGTTGTCTTTTAACTCGGTGCTCGTAATGAGTGTGAGTATAAGGAGCTTGGGCACCACGGTGTATGTCCTTCATTTTGTTATGTGTAACAGTCATCACTTCAGGCAATACTTTTCCAATATAACACAATCCTTCAGAGTTTGGGGCAAGCCACTTGTACGCCTTTCTCCCGCATATGAAATATGCATCATCGGGGAGAACATATGGGACGGAGAAGGACATTACCATGTTACAAACCTTCCAGGTGAAATCTCCTGACCCTAATTCTTCCATCTGTTTAAGGCACGTATCAGTTTGTACGATATGTGCACAGTATCCTGGTGATACCTCTCCAACTCTAGTAATCCTATTTCCTAAGGTATATCGATACCGGAAAGATTTTCCTCTACTGGCTATGTGGCGTACAAGCTCTGTATCTGTAGGCATTCTATCTGCTCTGTGTGAAAAGGTCATGGTAAGGTTGCTCCATGACACTTCCCAATTTCCCGGCTTACGGGGATTGGAGATATTAAAACATAAGAGGGACCTATCCACATGGTATTGGTGGAGCTTCAAACTAGGAGGGCTGGAGATATTAAACCTCCGGTCCACCGGTCTCCCACCACTTAGCTCAAGTACCTCCCCTAACGTTAAAGGAAATGGTACTAGCCCTGATTTGCTATGACCCTGAGGTACTTGAGAGCATACCCAACAATCTGTTTGGTTTAACACGTTACCCACTAAGGAGTGATAGTCACTCAATGGATGCCGGTCCATATGGATATTAAAACTGGATTGGCATTTCTTTATGCATCCATCTTCAACCAAATTGTCACAAAGCCTACAGATACAGTTTTCTTCAGCTAACAATCCATCACAATTTCTTCTATCGGATCGTTTTCTGATACTCGCCTTTGCTTGTTGGTTTGGTTGATCTTGGAAAACTACGCCTCCATCATCATAATCGGAACCCATTCCAGAACCTCTCTCGACCTCCATGGTACTCTCGCCGGAACAGACTGCTCTGGTCAACATCATAGTTAACATCAAAATCCGGATCACAGTCTCTTGGGGCAAGTCCATCTTTGAGGAGGAAATGGAGAAGAATGAGAAGGGGGAAAAAGAAATTTTAAGGGAGAGGGGATGGGAAGTGGAGGAAAACAATAAAAGGGAGTGGGGAGTCGACAGCTGCTTTCGGTCTTCAAGGCTCAGGTGCCGCCTCAGTCCTCCTGGAACAGACACTCCAGTGATACAACCTCTACCGTCTGTTCCTTATCACGGGACTTCTCTGGGTCAGCAACCTTTTTGCAGTGGGATGAATGGACCCAAGTCTCTCTCTCAGCAACCTTCAATGCTGTGGTGCTAGTCAATAAGACCTGGTATGGTCCTTCCCATCTATCAATAAGACAACCTGAGCGTAGAAAATTTCGTATCATTACATAATCCCCAGGTTCAATGTCATGACAATTACTATCTGGTAAATCAGGAATCACCAATTTCAGATTATCATTTTGATTCCTCAACTGTTTACTCATGTTAATCAAGTATTTTACAGTTACTTCATTGTTACATTTCAAATCATCCTGAGGGTTAATCATGACATGCGGTTGTCGACCAAACAAGATTTCAAAAGGAGACAGATTAAGAGGGGACCTGGGAGTGGTTCTGATGCTATACAAAACAATGGGTAAAGCTTCTGGCCACGTCAATCCTGTCTCTGCCATTACTTTACTCAATTTATTTTTAATAGTGCTGTTCACTCTTTCGACCTTCGCACTCGCCTGTGGACGGTACGGAGTGTGCAGCTTGCTATCAATACCCATTAATTTACACATTCCTTGAAAGACATCACCTGTAAAATGGGTACCCCTATCACTTTCAATGATTCTAGGGATACCATATCTACATACAAATTCCTGCACAATTTTCTTAGCTGTAAACATAGCGGTATTTGTAGCTGCTGGAAATGCTTCGACCCAATTCGAGAAAACATCTATACAAACAAGTACATATTTCAAATTTCGACATGGGGGTAATTGAATGAAGTCAATTTGTATTACCTGGAAAGGGCCGCCGGCAGGTGGGATATGGGATGGTTCTGTAGGTATTGCCTTTCCAATATTCTTTCTCAAACAGGTAAGGCATGACATTGCTCTTTTACCTGCATGAGAGGAGAATCCTGGGGCGCACCAGTATGCTCTTACCAATTTGCACATCCCCTCCTTGCCTAGATGAGTCAGCCCGTGAGCTGCTTCAGCCAGACATGGAAGGTATGTCCTGGGGGCCACTGGTTTACCATGTCCATCCGTCCAGAGCCCTGAGGACTCCTGGCCATATCCCTTTGCCTTCCAGACTGCCTTTTCCTGTGTGGAACACAAATTCTGCATCTCACACAACTTCTGTGTGTTGATGGTATTAAATACCATCAGTTGTGTGGTGTCTGTCTGTATGGGGGTAGCAGCTGCTAACTTAGCAGCTTCGTCTGCTCGGCTGTTACCAAGTGATACCGGGTCTTGGCTATATGTATGTGCTTTACATTTGATAACAGCCACTCTGTCGGGTTCCTGTATCGCTGTTAGAAGCCTTTTTATGTGGGTTGCATGCGCTACCGGTGTACCAGCGGCCGTCATGAAGTTTCTGAGACGCCATAGGGCTCCGAAATCATGGACTACCCCGAATGCGTATCTAGAATCGGTGTAGATATTGGCTGACTTACCCTTAGCCAATTCACATGCTCTGGTTAGGGCGACCAGTTCAGCAACCTGGGCTGAGTGAGGTGGGCCTAGCGGTTCCGCTTCTATGGTGTCTTGGTCATCTACGACTGCGTATCCAGTACACAAGTCTCCCGAGTCTGACTGTCTGTGACAACTACCGTCCGTGTAGAACGTGAGTTCTGCATCTTCCAGTGGGTTGTCACTGATGTCAGGCCTTGCGGTAAAATTTTGGGTCAAATATTCCATACAATCATGTGTATCTTCCTTTGCATTAAATCCTCCTTCCCCATCACTCTCACCTTCCACCCTTTGTGTCTGACCAGGCACACCTGGGAGAAATGTTGCAGGATTTAATGCGCTGCATCTCCTTATGGTGATGTTTACTGGGGCCATTAATGCCAATTCCCATCTTGTGAACCTTGCTGATGAGACGTGTCTGGTTTGGGCAGAATTCAATAAGGCAGATACTGCATGTGGCGTATGGATTGTGAGGTTGTGGCCTAGCACGACGTCTTCGCTTTTTGTCACTAGCAATGCTATCGCAGCAACGCTTCGCAAGCATGTGGGGAGGGATCGCGCTACCGTGTCTAGCTGAGCGCTGTAGTATGCAACTGGCCTGCTGGCATCACCGTGTTTTTGGGTTAGTACACCTGCTGCGCAACCAGCACTTTCTGTTCCGTATAGTTCAAAGGGTTTCCCATAGTCTGGCATACCTAGTGCTGGCGCCTGCGTTAGGCACTGTTTGAGTCTCTCAAATGCTGTTTCGGATTCGTCTGTATGCGAGATCCTATCAGGTTTGTTTGAGGAGACCATTTCCTGCAAAGGTAACGCCAATATGGAAAACCCTGGGATCCAATTACGGCAATACCCACACATTCCTAAAAACGTCCTGATCTGTTGCTGGGTTTGTGGCAGTGTCATGTCTCTAATTGCTTGGATTCTATAAGCGGTCAGGTGTCTCAGTCCTTGTGTTAGACAGTGTCCCAAATATTTTACCTTAGTTTGGCATAATTGCAACTTGTCTTTGGACACCTTGTGTCCGGTGTCTGAAAGATGAAACAGGAGCTGTTTCGTATCCTTCAGAGATGCTTCCAGTGAATCTGAACACAGTAATAAATCGTCCACATACTGTATCAATACTGATCCACTGTCTGGTTGGAAAGACTGTAAACAATCATGCAAAGCCTGAGAAAATATACTTGGACTATCTATGAAACCTTGGGGTAACCGAGTCCATGTGTATTGGACTCCTCTGTATGTAAAAGCAAACAAATATTGGCTGTCAGGGTGCAGAGGTACCGAAAAGAAAGCGGAGCAGAGGTCAATAACAGTGAAAAATTTGGCAGTGGGAGGAATTTGCATTAGGATGACAGCTGGATTAGGCACTACGGGGAACTGACTCTCAACTATTTTGTTAATCCCCCTTAGATCCTGCACTAGTCTGTAACCCCTCCCCCCACTCTTTTTAACAGGGAAGATGGGACTATTGGCTGTGCTGGACGTTCTTACCAGAATGCCCTGTTGCAGCAAGCGTTCTATTACTGGGAAAACTCCTAACTCCACCTCTGGCTTCAGAGGATACTGTGGGATTTTTGGAGCTATCCTACCATCTTTTACTTGTACAACTACTGGAGCTACATTTGCCATTAATCCAGTGTCCTGTCCATCTTTTGTCCAAAGTGACTCTGGTATCTGAGATGTCATCTCTTCTACTTGGGATGGATTCCTATTTGTCATAATGGAATGTGACATTAATTTTGATGGGGAGTCTAACATGTCTCGTACTTCCTGAGCGTGATTCTCAGGAATGTCCAAGAATACACCTTCAGGCGTACAATAAATGACGCAACCCATTTTACATAGTAAGTCTCTACCCAGGAGATTAGTTGGTGCAGATGCAGCCAGCAAAAAGGAATGCTTGGTATGCAAAGGCCCTATTGTAATCTCGGCTGGTTTGCTAACAGGGTAGTGCTGGACTACTCCTGTTACTCCCATGGCTGGAATTGTCCTACCAGTGGTTCTCATGCCCACTGTCGAATTTATCACTGACTTGGCCGCCCCTGTGTCTACAAGAAAGTTTAAAGTTTTACCAGCTACATTGATTGCAATCTCTGGTTCGCTTCCAAGACTGGCAATCAACTTAACTGGCTGCAGATTACAGGTATGGCCACACCCCTATTGGGTATGGTGACCTGCCTGTACCCCGCTGGCAGCGACTACTTGTGAGGGAGTTAGCTGGGAACTACCAGAGGCATGCCAGTCTCTGTTCGGGGGATATCTTTTTGTTTCCCCTGTATGTGGCTCAAAACTCCGCCTCTGTGGACCCTGCTCCCAATGTCGTGTGTCGTGTCGTTGTCTAGGGGGTTGAAAAGATTTTTGGTACATTTCTTACTCTACATTCTCGTGCATAGTGTCCCGGTCTGTTACAGGAATTACAAGTTATTACAGTTGACTTACTTACAGGATTCGATGGTACATACGCAGGCTGCTTTGTGGTCAGCGCCTGTATACTTACTGACATCAACTTATCACTTTGCGACTCTCTGTGCCTGGTGATGTTTCTGTCGTGATCAATAGCAGCCTCTCTCAAAGTGGACACCGACAGACCTCGCCAACATGGTTGCGTGGTCTGTACCCTAGCTTTTAATGTTTCCTTTAAACCATCCATCAGTACAGATACTGCTACTTCTTGATGGTTTGGGTTGGTCCTAATGTCTTCTATACCAGTGTATTTTGCCATTTCTAATAGTGCCCGGTGAAAATATTCTGTTGCCGTTTCGGACTCCTTTTGCTTAATGGAAAATATTTTATTCCATTTAGCAACGGCTGGGAAATACTCTTTTAGCTGCAAATTTATCCTTTTTACATTATCCTTATCGTACACATCTGTAAGCGGTACATCTTTATCTAGTCCACAATCAGTCAAGAATTGAACTGAGTCGACATTGGAAGGTAAGCAAGCTCTTAGCACTATCTGCCAATCCTTATTATTGGGCTCTAAAGTGTTTCCTAGATCCCTGATGTATTTTTGGCTTGCCACTAAATCTTTTCTGGGGTCTGGGAATTCAGACACTATAGTCCTCAATTCCATTCTGGTAAACGGGCAATACATGGCAATGTTCCTAACGGGTGTGGCTCCTGATGCATCTGTTTTCCCATTGGGAACTACTATCACCTTAACTGGATTAACTCTAACAACTTCGTTCTGTGTAGATTCTACAGCTTGTGGTGAAATTGTTTCAGTGTAATGCATGGTGCCATACTTACCCGTTGACACGACCTCACCTATCCCTCCGCTAGGGGCCTTCACTAATCTCGTGAGAGGTGCAGTTCCTACTGTGGTTTCTGATATGGTGGCCGCTAGAGAGAGCGCTGAAATTGTTGTCGAATCGTCTTCTTGATCACACTCCTGAGGAAAGTTCAAAACAGGGTACAACTTGCACGGGTTAATAATTGCCTGGGTTACTTGGTTAACATCATTGACATTTACAGGGTTACTAAGAGTTTGTGTTTTACAACCCAGTGCGTTTCTCTCCGCAATCAACTTCTCTCCTGCAATGTATGGTGGAGGAGGGGCTGTGGCTATCAGCTTCCTGACTGCCCCAGATCCCGCCGCCAGAGCCACACCTCTCTGTATCTCACCTTCCTGCTGCCACAACTGTAAATAATCATGATGCTGAATTCGTCTCTTTGTTGATTTTATGAGACATATCCTCCTCCTTAAATTTTGTAACACTTCTGGACTGAAGCTACCTATTCTTGGGAATTTCTCCCTGTCTTGTACAGTCATTCTCTCCCATTCATCACATAAAGATTCTGTGTGACTTCCGTATTTTTCACACATGATGTACCTTGCCGACCCAACTGGTCGGTTCTCTGAATCAACCCGAACCGAGGTTGATCGCCCCCTACCTGAACAATTGGCCCCCATAATCTGCAGGTGTTGCTTACTACTCCTGTGATCTTTATATCACGGTCTTCAGCGAACCCTTACAGCAAACCAAATTATTCACAATAGGCCGGCGGTGGCGGTTTACCGAGTACCCCACTCACTCGCCCACCTCGACCAATACGACCTGATCACACCGATATGGTGCTGGCGTACTCGATACAGGGCCCCTATGGAACCTTCTGTTTACTGGAACATATGAGGGTTACCCGCAGGACACTTACTCTTTCCAGTAAAGGTGGGGTTGTTAGATAGTTCCTGAGTGACCAGCGAACTTCCCTTCCAAAAATAAAAAATTACACAAATCACGTCAGAATGTACAAATAGCGTTTGTGACCACTTTACTCTAATGGTATTAGGTCAGATTACTAACTACTGCACACAATTACGTGCGGTACAATCGTTCAGTACATAAGCACTACTTGTTATTGTACTGAAAGATCAATGGAATCGAAAATTTCGGCTGCGAATTCCTTCAGCATGAGCTTGTATGGCCTATATGGGTTCTGCACCAACACCCCTGGCGTTGTGCCTCTTGTACCTTTATAGCGGACCTCTTTGTCTATTTTACCTGTTACCTTATGACCTCCTGGTCTGTTACCTTATGACCTCCTGGTCTGTTACCTTATGACCTCCTGGTCTGTTACCTTATGGTCCGCTATACTCTAATGCTCAAATATTATTTAACCAGGGATGCCTCCCTAGCCACCGTATATGTCACTTACACGTATGTTCCTTGACGAGTACCCGACTTTCCTTTTGGTTCAACCTCTAAGTTATATAAACTTATGTGATAAAAACACACTCACTCAACACATGTACACTTTGTTTCTATATCTATTTCTGCGCAGAAATTGTCTTCAGCCCAGCTGTGTTACCAATTAGGAGCAGGATCTGTTAAACTAAATTTCAGATTTTTCCAAAAATAGATTTGCGTTATTTACCGCGTCGCGTTATCTACCGCTGTGCGTTATTTATCGCTTTGCGCTAAAATCCAACTTTTCGTGACTTGAGCTACGTGGACGTAACCGGACGCTACGTTGCGTAATGTACGCTGCGTGCGTCTGCCTCTGGATTGCGTACGCTAGTCTTTGTTAGAGACACGTGTACGCAAAACAAAGATCCACCGTAACACAATTTCTACCTTTATCAATGTAGATGATCCCTGATCATCTACCGCACACCACACTGACTGCCTTATCTCCCAGACAAGCCGTGTGTTGGTCTATATTTTAACTATTACCTCTACTATGAAATAACAGCAAATCTCTTTTAGCACTTTCTATCAACTATAAAAATTGGCAAACAGGAATAGTGATATACGAAATTTGAAAAAGAAATGCAGATATATATGTATGCGTGCGTGTATACGCAAGACAGAAGAGAAATACAGTTTTAAAAGACACAAGCGTTTTGTTCTTACTTCCGGTTCCCGGATTCCTTCAGCACTCTTTATCTAAGCGAAGCAGACGCTTATCCCGTCAGCACTGCGAGACAACCTCCCACCCTTTGCTGGGGGATAATGTCTGCTGATCTACCTAGTGCAGATATGAGAAGGACAGGACGAGTCCCCAATTGACAATGCTAAATTCTTTTGTCGTATAAACAACCCTTAATGAAGTCTAAGAACACAGTACGCTGTTTACTTAAGAAGTACCGTAAGGGTACGCTAGTTGCGTAACGATCGCTCAGCCGTAGGCGAGACGCTCAAGCGTCACGTTCGCTCACGGCCCAGAGATCACAGGACAGCACGTTATTGGCTATGATTAGTGTAATGATTCGCTACGGCGTAGCGGACGCTCGAGACCACGAGGAGATCACCAGCGGCGCAGACGCTCACAACGCTATACCTTTATGACTAAACCTTTTATCAATGAAATACACAGAATACCTTAATGTGAATACAGGGTGTAAGTGCAACCTTGTGTAACCTGACTAACTACAAAGCTGCTTGAGCGTCACCGACGCTCAAGTGAACACAACACTATGAGAAAATACACAGATACCTGTTTAGGGTCCAAAGCCTATTATCTGTATTATAACTATTATACTTGCAAAAAGAATCACAGTACAAATGATACACTACAATATAACAGAGACTTCCTAACCAAATAACTATACAAGAAATACACTACAATACTATGCTGATCTAATACTATACAATACTAGTCAATGGGAGATACGAGAGAAAGAGAAGAGAGAGAGAGAGAGAGACGGAGAGAGAGAGATTGGCTCACAGTAAGACAATATGATTACGGAGAGAAACTTACGCACAAGGGTAAACGATCGCATGCGCCTGGACATCCAGCACCCGATTTTCAGCAATGAGAACCGTTGAAGAGTGAGAGCTGGATGTGGTCGGCCTGCCTATTTATGCCCCACACACAATGCAATCTTACAGTCCCTACAATCCCATTGTCCATTGGACGTCGGAATTCGGCCCTGCATCATAACAAAAGGTCATAGGTTGATTCATACAGGTGGGCTGTGACGATTTCAAACAGCTCAGGTGGGTGGGGAACTAGGTTTCCCGCCGCATACCTGAGTATGAGTAAATAGTAGAAATGGACATAAACTTCTTATGTCCATAACTATTCGCACGAGCGATTAATACGCTCCAAACCAACACCGGAATATTGCTATTTAAATACTCTTCCGATGGGTACCAAACACTACTGCATGACTCCTGTTAGACCCTTCCTACAATACAAAGAGGGATTCCTCAGCTCAGGGACATTCTATATTAACCAAACTTTCAGAATCTATCAAAGGGACCATGATCTACAAACTACATTAATTGTGAAAATATGTAACGAATGAGTCGCACGCTACGACTACATAAACTCTACCGTAAATACGCATACCGTGCGCCCGCGGGTGCACGCTATTGCGGGTATGCGCCTTCACGGGAGAGCGTACGCATGCGCAGCGCGGACCAGTGTGCGGTGCAAATATGGCAGTGTGTATGGGGATATTTTTCTGACTTTGACACAACCAACCAACCAGCTCCAACAGTAATTTTACAAACACAGCCTGTAACATGACAGTTAGGAGCTGATTGGCTAGTACTTTATCTCTGTCTACTTTATTTCTCTTCAAGGCTTAGTACATAGACAGACCCCATAGTGTATTAGACATCTGTTTTGCCCATATGTTATACTTATTTGTAACAGATCAATACACTGTCTCATTTGAGAGCAGATGAACATTTATCTCTTTATTAGTGACACATCAGCACAATAGGAAAGATATCATTAACTTCAAGCCTGTTCCTTTTTCCAATTCTGCACCTTACTAATTACGGTTTTGTTCAATATTTTATGAAACTGGATCCATCAGCCAGCAGATTTGCTACTAAGTCATATGTCTGACAAAGTGCACGGATGTTTAACAGCTCATACAATGCTATTAGGACATGTTTCTCCTGTGTGTAGTTATATCAGTAGAGTCCGCTGCACAACAAATACAGTGTATGCTACTCTGTCAGTGTGCTAGGCAAGATTAGCCACATCTGTGGGAGGCAGTCGGATGCTGAACAAACAGGTAAGTATTTCGTCAGCAGAGAATACAAAGTCAGCTGTTACATCATGTGAGCATTTTACTATTAGTACGATTAGTACACAGAGAGATATACATTTGTAACCTGCTTTCCAATACCAGCTGCTTAGTCCTTAACATGAGGTACGTGGACACTCATACAATACCACAAGATTAACATTGGACAGGCCAAAAAAACATTGATTTTTGATTCCTTTTATCCAATGGTAGGTGTATCTTTCCGTCATTACGATGTGTATTTCACTGTCTCATCATTAGACCATTAAAATAGAAGGAAAGGCACAAAGGTGAAATTCTAGTAATGTTCTATGAGTGTTTAGAAATGCACAGCCGCTTCACTCACCTTATATACAGTAGGTGATGATCATATATATATATATATATATAAAGGTTTCTTTTCCGCTGGACAAGGATACCTTTTCTATATTGCAATCCAACCTCCTTCAGTACCGGATGTGTATGGAATGAACCTGCTGGAAATTTCCAAGGTTTCTCCTTCAATGTGGTGGCAGAAATAAAACAGAACAAGGACATGTAATCATGTGAGGTATAGTAAATGCAAACCAAACAGATATTGTTCTCACCCAAACAGGGGCATCTCAACAGAGGAGAGGGTCCGTTTGCACCTCCGGGTGCGCACCCTCCTCTGCTCAGCGCAGTAGTCTCCGGCATTTACCGGATATACAGCCCATGCGCAGGTCTCCAGAACATGGCGCCCGCCTGACACTGGACTCCGGAAAGGTAGGTATTCAAAGAGGGTGCATGCATTATAGAAATGCCTATGCATCCAAACTCAAAATATCATGTACAAATCAAGGTTTATTTAGGAACCCTTAGTGATGGCTATGGGCTCATGGTTGGATTTCTAAGAGTGACCTTATCATTATCTAGATATGTAAGGGGTACAGAGCTGCCACAACCTTTCTGGTTGGCGGGGCAAGATATAATTTAATCTTGGTGCCCCTAAATTTTTGAATGTCGCCCCCTCAGGGGCACCTGGACTTACCCGCCACACCACCTACCTGATGACAGCGATATCTATCTACCTATCTATCTAGTTGGGTATGTGTGACCGCCGGTCACAATACCAATGGCGGCATCCTGGCATTTACATGCCCGGCAGGGTGGTGAGCGGAACGAGTGGGAATAGTCCCTGTTGGTCAGCATGTCAACCATCAGGATAGTAAGGGGGCAGGATGTAGGTGCCGGTATTGTGACTTAACTACATGTCTATCTATCTATCTATCTATCTATCTATCTATCTATCTATCTATCTATCTATCTATTTACAGAAAGAGTCGCACTTGTGGCTGCATCACAATTGTAACTAGCTGCGTCCATTCATGGGAGCATACACAATCATGCAGTCCTATGGATCACAGGTGTGTATGCAGTGCAGATTTTACAGGGTACATTTTCAACTGAACCCAGTGGTGGGAGGACAAAGAGGAGGGGCCAGCCCACAGTAAACTAGCCACATACTGTAGGGGCTGGAGCTGTGTGTAGGGGGCCGGAGGGCACTCGAGGTAGTTGGAAAAGGGGTGTGGGGAGTGAGGAAGTGGAGCAGCTCAGAAAGGGTATTATCTCTCTCCTGGCACTGCCTGTATTAACTGTAGATATTTGCACACCCTCGACCAAGTACTTTGGCGCCTCTCAAATATTTTGGGAGGGATGAGCCGTCCCTTGCCCCAATCCCTGTTCCTGCGCCTATGAAGGATAACGCCAACTGTCCAAATATATAAAATATCGCACAGTGATGTGCATAACAATTTTTATTAGGTGCCTAAACACCATAACATGAATATAAAAAACATATAAAATGATGATGATGAAAAACAAAATTACTTTAAAAAAAATTGTGTAGGGCTGTGCCCTTGTTGCAGCACTGAGGGACGTTATCAGGACGATGTATAGGGCAATTATTTCACTATTTATTATGATTATATCTAGACCAAAGACCTACAGTGCTGCTATATTGAGCAAATGACTAATCATCACATGCTCTACATTAGACATTAAGGGCCAAATGTAATAGAGTGAGAGTTCAGAAAGTGAGAGATTTGGTAAGGTTTTTAATTTTTTTAAAAAGTGGCTCATTTACATTGCAAAACCAGGATGATCTTGCTGTGTAAATGATTGCCACTTTAAAAAAACGGCAAAACCTTACCAAATCTCTCACTTTTTGAAACTCTCACTCTATTACATTTGGCCCTAAATGTGTATCACCTGATCATGTCACAAACTTTGCTGTGAGACTCATATACAATGGTTTAGACATATGGGGGGTCATTCCGAGTAGTTTGCTCGTTGCCGATTTTCGCAACGGAGCGATTAAGTAAAAAATGCGCATTGGAACGCAGTGCGCATGCGCTAAGTATTTTAGCACAAAACTTAGTAGATTTACTCACGTCCGAACTAAGAATTTTCATCGTTGAAGTGATCGGAGTGTGATTGACAGGAAGTGGGTGTTTCTGGGCGGAAACTGACCGTTTTCTGGGAGTGTGCGGAAAAACGCAGGCGTGCCAGGATAAAACGCGGGAGTGGCTGGAGAAACGGGGGAGTGGCTGGCCGAACGCAGGGCGTTTTTGTGACGTCAAACCAGGAACGAAACGGGCTGAGCTGATCGCAGTGTAGGAGTAAGTTTCGAGCTACTCAAAACTGCTAAGAATTTTCTATTCGCAATTCTGCTAATCTTTTGTTCGCAATTCTGCTAAGCTAAGATACACTCCCAGAGGGCGGCGGCTCAGCGTGTGCAATGCTGCTAAAATCTGCTAGCGAGCGAACAACTCGGAATGACCCCCTTGGTTAAGATTAAGGGGGTAATTCTGAGTTGATCACAGCAGGAACTTTGTTAGCAGTTGGGCAAAACCATGTGCACTGCAGGGGAGGCAGATATAACATGTGCAGAGAGAGTTAGATTTGGGTGGGTTATTTTGTTTCTGTGCAGGGTAAATACTGTCTGCTTTATTGTTACACTGCAATTTAGATTGCAGATTGAACACCCCCCACCCAAATGTAACTCTCTCTGCACATGTTATACCTGCCTCCCCTGCAGTTGACATGGTTTTGCCCAACTGCTAACAAAGTTCCTGCTGCGATCAACTCAGAATTACCCCCTAAGTGCACAGGGGCTAATGCACAGTTGAATACATGTCAGTTTTGGACTACACATGCTCTTGTGCCGAGTGTACACATGTACAGGCAATGCAGACTCCACACAACTCAGTCACATTTACACTTGTGGGTAAAAGTGGTATAACTGGGCTATAATAGGCTGGGCACTAGGGAGCAGCACCAGACAACAGTACTGTGCATGAGGGCAAGGCCTAAATAGGGGGCATGTCCACATCCTCTAGACAAAAAATACTAATACAAAACTGCGTGCTCGTGCGCTCCACAGGGTGGTGCCGTTCAGATCAGGGGTGGGAGCTTGGGGGTGGGGAAGGCATCTTACCTTGCTTGAAGCGGGTCCCTCCTTCACGGCCAGCACCATCTTCTCTGTGATATTTGGGATGATGGTGCATGTGCACTAGAGACCAAAGACACCTGCACACTGCCAGAGTCTTTGCCTTCACTGTGCAGTGTCATCTAATATACCTAATACAGGGCTGGTGAAAGTGCACACTCACAGTGATGATGACTATAAAGCCTGGTGTACAGGGGTGGCCCGGTTGCAGAACCTCCACATGCAATGTGAAGCAGTTACTTCCGAACTGTGGGCCTGAATCATATATGTAAGTAAAGCAAAAAAAAGTATGCAACCTTGTGTCTGGATTTAACCATGTTGCTATGCAAGGGGAGCAAATATATTTATATCATTTCTATGCAGGGTAAATACTGGCTGCTTTAGCATGTAACCCACAAATGTTAAGGGGCATACACACGTTGCGATTTTAGCCTATTTTCTATGCAATCTGTGCTAAGCAATCTAGATCGCTTAGAAATTAAGCACAAATCGCTCCGTCTGTTCATCCCATAGGGATAGCGATGCGCGGCCCCACGCGTCGCTATCGCCGGCTCATATCTTGTGTGCATGCAGTCAAAATCTAGTTAGATCGCTTAGCAAGTGAGTTAAAATCGCTACGTGTGTACAGCGATAGCGATCTACGTCACCCGAACCAATCCCGTGCCTCTCCCTGAACCCTCCTTTTGTTTTATCCATACTCCGCGATGCTGAGCAACAACAAGGGGCCTGAAGCAGAGTCCAGAGTTTGGTAAGTAATACACTGTACCACCGTGTTTAATGTGGCATCCCGGGTGGGGTTGCGGCAGCAGCATGGGGCACCATGTCACTGTAAAGAGACACACACCTCCTCCTGTAATACCAACCCACTATTTAAAATAACCTTTTTTTTTTTTGCTTAGCACCCATCACTTAGTACACATTGCTACGTGTGTATGGGCGATCTAGACACCGGGAAGTTCAAGGGAAATCGCCTACCCTAAATCGCTTAGCACAAATCGCAACGTGTGTATGCCCCTTTAGATAGCTTTATTTTAGATTTTGCTTCGACATACCCCATGCAAATCTAAATCTCTCTGCACATGTTACATCTGCCCTCCCCTGCAGTGCAACATGGTTTGCCCAGTTGCTTGCTTTTATGCTTTACTTGCAAATATGAATCAGGCTCTGTGTCCACCTATAGTTACTGTTAAAGGTGCTTCATTTTTAATACATTTGGTAAAGAAATTCTCAGTTATGGAAGTGTCATATCATCTATAGATATATTTTGGATTCACATGCCCAGCCCTCACACTCCTTATGTCTATTGAGTCCCTGATGGTTGCCACTTGCAGTTCTATCTCTGGAGCAGATATGGGAAGGTGGCATCTCTGAATAATAACATTTTTAATTAAATAGTGTATGATGTGGTGTCAGGGACCACGGCTAGCTGAAGAATGTGAATAGAGAGCGTTGACTCCTGTTATAAAGTCCTAAATTGCATGACATCGTACAATCCCTAGCTTGCCTTCCCAATGTGAAGCTTACTTGGTCATAGTGCACCACTGACAGGGCCACACATTGGGTCTGATTAAAACTTGGATGCAGTTGTGGGAATGTGTACATCTTGTGCCACTGTCATGCCTGTGACTTTATGCTAATACCAGTACAAAGACTACCTTAGTGTACAGCCATGTGTCAAAATGTGCAAGGAATGAGATGCTCACATTGAGCTTCTTCATACGTGGCAATCAGGCTTAGAGCATCTTTAGATGCAACCATCGGTCGCACCATTGAAACTTGTACCAGACTTTGTGCGCAAATGGGAGGCATGTGCAATGTGACTTTGATGCATGCACAGTGGAAAATATTGCTCTACTGCATCCTGCATTGGCTGTGCATATGACTCAGGTCCTAAGTGTTTAGCCTATTTGCTAAGGTTTTTACATATAGAGAGGGTGATTCAGACCAGATCGCTGCTGTGAATTTTTGCACAGTGGGTGATCAGCGATTAACTGCGCATGCGTATGCACCGCAATGCACCCATGCATCGGCAAACAACAGGCATCGCCGGTCAGCTACAGGATGGTGTGAAGATTCTAATCGCACAGCCATTTGCATGCTGATTGACAGGAGGAAGCCGTTTGTGGGTGGTAACTAATCGTTTTCTGGGAGTGTCAGGAAAAATGCAGGTGTTCCCAAGCGTTTTCAGGGAGGGTGTGTGACGTCAGCTCCGGCCCCAAACAGCCCATTCTCATTGCACTGTAGGATTAAGTCCTGGGCTGCGCACAGACTGCACACAGTGGTTAAAATCATTCACTGGTGAGTGAGGTATTTGCAGCTGTCCGCTGACTGAGGGATTTTTTAGCTGCTCGGCGTACACATGTGACGCACACTTGCACGGCGAATATACACTCCCATGGGCGGCAACTATCTGATCGCAGGACAACAATTTTAACAGCCCAGCGATCAGGTCTGAATCACCCCCAGAGTGAGGGATGGGGTCGTAACTAGCACAGTTGTGGATGTATTTTTCCCCTTCTTATGAATTCTAGTAATCCTAGCCTCTAAAGACTTCTTAGAAAAGGAATTTCCTTTTAATATTTTGTTGAAGATTGTAAGGCAGTGATAGATCAAAAAATTGGCAAACATCTTGTGACACTAGGCCAAGAAGCCATCTGGGTCTTGGGCTCTGCTTGCATTTTGGGTCTTCATAACTTGACAAATGTCTTCAATCATGATTTTTGAACTAAGGAAATCTGCTGCTTGGTAGGATAGTTTGTGTAAGTGAGTTTCTGTGATACACAGAATGGTAATTTCTCAAAAAAATGTATTGTTCCATTACAGGTGAATGTAACTGAGGGGTTAATCTAGAGCCGAAGAAGAAAAATTCCACCAGCACTCCATAATGGACCAGCTAAAGAGACATACATCCTACATTATAATGATAATGCAGCGATCTCAGTTACATACATTTGCAAACATATGGTAAGTCACCAGCCACATCAAGGTGCCTCTGCTCTGATGGTCATACGCTACATGATAACTTTAGAAATTTATGATCCAAAGTATGTAGATGCTGTAACGTATGACCACCAGAGAAGAGAAGACTTGCCTTGGCTGGTGGCTTACTATATGTTTGTAAATGTATGTAACAGAGATCTCTGCATTACTATTATCATGTAGGAAGTATGTCTCCTTTGCTGTTCAATTATTCTGATCTCACCACCCATCCCCCAACAACATTTAACTTTCAGAAGAGTACTTCTAAATAATTTAATTGATGACGCAGTTTACTTTCTTTTGACTTTTAATAAATATTTTTACCTATAAAATGTATTCATTTTCTGTTTTTTTTATTATTCCTTTATTGTATAGCATTGCCATTTGTTTTTTGTTAATTTGGTCTTTTAGGGACAATTGCATATTGTTCTGCCCTCAAAATATTTATAGTACTCAGATTACATTTTATACAATTCATTATAGTTTATAACCTCATTTAATAATTTAGTTTTAGTTTATTGCATGGTTTTTGGCATTTAATATTCTTTTATATGGTTTAATCAAGAATGGATTATCATTTAATCAAATCCACTTGCAGTCATATTCTATTTAGATTTATGGTTAAGTGTTATCTAAATGCTTGATTTTGGAATGCAGTAAAAAAAAAAAAAAGTTAAACAATAAGCCTGCAACAAACACTTTTAAGTGTACTGTAACAAACTGTTTTACTATATATAAACAGTAAATCTAAAAAATGGTTTCTTTTTCACATGATTGTTATATAATAACATTAGAAATAGCAGTGTGTTTAAAACAACCATAAAAACATTTTCTGTAAATGATTCTTCTTGGGGCTGATGCAGGGTGAGGTGCAAAATGGGCAACACAGGCAAATAGGTGTTTAGATATCTTTCTATTGATTTCTTGTTTGTTGTTCCATTTTATTGTTTGGACATCAGTTTGCATAATACAGTATGTCACTCTGATATACATATCATTGCATCCATTGGTTTAGTATAGCCATTACAGATGGACACAGTTAACTCACCCCGATTCCCGATTACACATAATTTTTTCTTCTTCTTTTATTATTATTATTATTATTATTATTATTAATAGATTTAGACCATTCTAATACTTATATTTATTGAAATACAGTGATAAAGGTACATACAATACAGAAATTGTTGTGAACTCAAGATATGGAACATCAGTAATGTATTGCGAACAATTTGATGTACAAAAATAGGCATCAAGCAGATATATACAGTATGTCAAATGCCTGGACAACAACCACAGAGAATGTATAGAAAATGCCGGTAGTGTGGTTGTCTGGTTGTTTGTAAATTATGATGGCATCCCAGTTTATACATTTGGCTATTGTTCCTGTTGCCCCCTATGTATCAGAATTTGATCTTTGGTTTGCTCATGAATGGCTTCAGTTAATCCTACCAACATTCTATAAATATTTCAGGCCATTTTGTTGCAGCTAATTTGGGTTGCTGTTGTTGCTCTGAGTAGTTTTTCTCAGTTGGGAGCTGATGGATGCAAATTGTCATCACTGGTCCCGTGTAATGCTAAATTGCTGCTGGCGGAACTCATGAAAAGATTTGGCATAAACTTGGCTGTTGTGGTGAGGGCAAGTCCTGCTGGAGGTCCTATGTGGGCAGAAAGGATCCTGGTTTTGACTCCTCTTCAACCTAAGCAGAATCCATGACAGCGAGGATGATGTGCTCCTTCTCTGGCTCCTCCGCAACTAAAATCTAAGATAGACCAGAATAGACCAAGAAGTGTTCAAGAATTCAATAACATCAATTACATAATTTACCTCAGAAAACTGTACTGACACCTATTTTGACATAAGAATGTCCTTAACATTTAGAAATGATTTTAAAAAATAGTATATGTATATAAAGATTAAATTTTAGTTATCTGGACATTTTTACATAAGTGACATTAATTTTGTTTTAAAATAAGAAGTTGATTAATAATTTAAGTTTGGTGCAAAAATTTAGCACAAAAAAAAAAACATGTAAAAAGTGAATGCCTTTCATAGAATTTAGAAACTTACTGTTAGGTATTCTCGTGTAATGCAGAATATTGATATCATTAGTAAAACATCAACAGCAAAAGATTAAAGAAAGAGAGTAAAGGCCCTTTAAAGGTCAAGCTGGGCATCCTAATCAAAGACTACAAAGACATAACGGAAAATTTTTATGAGTTTTTCTCAGTAGTACTCACAAGAGAGGACCGGATGGCGGGATTGACGTATAACCTCAGCAATGAGAATATCCCACTGCTAAGCGCTTATTTAAGTGAGAAAGTAGTCTGTGACCGATTAAAACAATTAAGATTAATAAGTCACCTGGTCCAGACGGAATTCACCCAAGGGTCCTCATGGAGCTACACTCCGAATTAGCAAGACCTCTATATTTGATTTTCATTGACTCACATCAGGCATGGTTCCCAAAGACTGGCGTTTAGTGGAAGTAGTGCCAATATTTAAAAAGGGAAGTAAATCTGAACCAGGTAATTATAGACCAGTAAGTCTTACATCTATAGTGGGGAAAGTACTAGAAGGTACTTTAAGGGATAGAATACAGGAGTTCCTTGAAACCAATAAGGTTATTAATAGGAACCAACATGGATTTGTGAAGGATAGATCATGTCAAACTAACTTAATAGGCTTTTATGAAACAGTTAGTGCAAACCTAGATCAGGGTAAAGAGGTGGATGTAATCTTTTTAGACTTTGCTAAAGCTTTCGATACAATACCTCACATGAGTCTTACCTACAAGTTAAGTGAACTCGGGCTAGGGAGCACATTATGTACTTGGGTGAGTAATTGGTTGGATAAAAGAGAGCAGCGAGTGGTGGTAAATGGAACTTTTTCGAAAATGGACTGAGGTACTCAGTGGTGTGCCACAGGGGTCTGTACTTTGACCACTATTGTTCACCATTTTCATAAATGATCTAGAAGTAGGTCTAGAGAGCACATTGTCAATTTTTGTAGCCAATACCAAACTGTGTAAGGTTATAAATTCAGTGGAGGATGCTTAGTCTCAGAGCCGGCCCTAGCCAATAGACATTATAGGCAAATGCCTAGGGCATCTGGATTGCCCAGGGGCATACATTCCCAAAGCTATGGCCAGCTCTGTGAATATTGAAGCCAGAAAGGAGGATAGAGAAGAGAGGAGAGTCAGGATGGAGGCTGCAGCAGCACACAGAGCCGAATCTCTCTGCTCACGCAGACAGAAAGTGAGAAGGGGGCTAATAACACTGGTATGAGGGAGGAGGAGACTTATGGAGAGTGGAAGGTGGCTAATGACACTGTTATGGGGCAAGTCCTATGTGAAGTAGGGGGAAGTGGGCTAATAACACTGCTATGGAGGAGGGGGAGACCTATGGAAAGTGGGGGCACAGGGGAATATGACACTGTTCATGGGGGGAGACATGGGGGTGTGGGAGCAGAGGATAACACTGATAGGGGGGAGGGCGGGAGGCAGAGACACATCAGAGAGCTAATAGCACTGCTATGGGGGGAAGGGGAATAGGCATGTGCACAGTGGGTGCCATGTGTGCACAGGCACACCCTAATGTTGGGCAACCCCCACATGCCTGGTCAGATGCTGCACAAATGTTTAATATAGAACCAGCCCTGTTGAGCACTAGCTAACTAATTATGCATAAGTAACACTGTGCTGTTACTGTCTCATCCCGGCTCCCATTGTGACACCACCTGCCATGAGTGATCCTAACCTGTCGATGGAGCTGACCCCGCATAGCAGGAGAAGGTTCTGGGTGTGAGCTGCACTGGCTGATAGGGGGAGATCTGTTTCAGGGGGATGGGGTAATCTTCTGTATTGGGGTAGCAGAGGGGGCAATTCTGTGCTAAGGGATATATGCCCAGATTTATCAAGCCTTGTAGAGTGATTAATAGCATGGTGATAAAGTACCAACCAATAGCTCCTAACTGTCCTTTTTCAAACACAGCCTGTAACATGGCAGTTAGGATCTGATTGGCTGATATTTTGTCACCATGCTATTTATCACTCTCTAAGAATTGATAAATGGGGGCCATAATCATGTGTCTGAGAGGAAAGGGGGATTATCTGTACTAGGGGGGAAATGATCTGTCTAAGGGAGCGAGGTATAGGGGAGATGGAAGGTGGGAGTGAGGCATAGGGGAGATGGAAGGTGGGAGTGAGGTGCAGGGGAGATGAAAGGTGGGAGGGAGGTGCAAGGGAGATGAAAGGTGGGAGGGAGGTGCAGGGGAGATGAAAGGTGGGAGCAAAGTAGAGTTGTGAGAGATGGAAGGAGGGAGTGAGGTACTGGTGTGAGGTGAGAGATGGAAGGAGGGAGTGAGGTACATGGGTGATAGAGTGAAGGAGGGAGTGAGAGGTGCAAGAGTGAGACAGAGATGGAATGAGGGAGTGAAAACTGCAGGGCTAAGAGGAATAGAGGACATGAGAGGTGCAAGGGGGTATGTAATGGAAGGAGGAAGTTAGGGGAGCTGGGGTGACATATGAGACATTAAAGAAAGGTGAAATAGAACAGATATGGGGAAGAGGTGGATGTACACAGGAGTTGTAGGAGACACAGGTTGGATAACTTTATATTATATATGGATTATTTTATATGATGCTTCTCAGAGACAGCTACCTTAGTTGTTGTTGCCTATGGGCTACACTTACGCGCAGTTATCGTGAGAGGGTACCCCAGGGCACTGTGGGCTGGGACTGGATAAATAAGCGGCAACAGGGATGCATGGTATGGGAGCACAGCACAATGAGGGAAGGGGACCACACTATCTCCCGTGAGACCATACCCCCACATGGGGGGCACCAGACGAAACCTTGCTTTGGGCACCAATTTGGCTAGGGCCGGCTCTGCTTAGTCTCTTTAGAAGGACTTATTTAAACTGGAAGCATGGGTTTCAAAATGGAGAATGAGGTTCAATATAGACAAATGCAAGGTAATGCACTTCGGTAGCAAGAGCAAGAACACTACCTACATTCTAAATGGAGAGAAACTAGGGGTTTCTGTACTGGAAAAAGATTTAGGTGTTCACATAGATAACAAACTTAACAGTAGTACCCAAAGTAAGAATGCAGCAAAAAAAGCCAAACAAGGTATTAGCATGCATTAAGCGGGGCATGAGATGAGAGATGATAGTGTTATACTCCCATTATATAAATCACTAGTGAGACCACATCTTGAATACTGTGCACAATTATGGGCACCATACTACAAAAAGGATATCCTGAAACTAGAAAAGGTTCAGAGACGGGCGACCAAATTGATTAAGGGGACAGAGACGCTAGAATACGAGGAAAGGCTTGCTAGGCTAGCGAGGGATTTGTTTTTGGTAAGATCATCAAAAAGGACACGTGCTTAGGTTAGAGGAGAGGATATTTTGCACACAGAGACAGAAAGGTTTCTTTACAGTAAGGACAATACGTATTTGGAATTCCCTGCCTGAGAGAGTAGTAATGGTGGACTCGGTCATTACTTTTAAGAATGGGCTAGATAAATTCATAATAGATATAGAAATACAGAGTTATGGTGGGTAAATTATATACAATAGTAATAAAAAAACAACAAAAAAACCCAACAAAGGAGTATTTTAGTTTACGGCTAAACATTCACCACAGTTAAAATTAGTCTTAAAAATATTTCAGTGTAGGAGAGCAATAACAGGTTGAACTCGATGGACAAATTGTATTTTTTCAACCTCAGAAACAATGTTACTATGTTACATCCTGAAATCTGTTTCCCCCAAATTATTAAGGAAATGGTGATATCACAATGGAGGAGGCCAATACAGCTATGTTAACTCTCTCCCATCATAGCTATCTTTGGGATGGCTTCTTTGGTGATTACCAGGGCCATGTTTTGGGGACGGGAGATCCATGCAATTGGAAGGAGCTCTCCAATCTCTGCTGACACTAACAAGCAAAGTGGACAAATGGGAGTGCAGTACAATGACCTATGTTGATGTGGCATCATGACATCATATTTCAGCCGCATGCCACCGCTTCTATACAGTGCATCCTCTGCATCACTGAGGCTGCACTGACTGATCCTGGTGCCATTGTTAAGTCTTTGGTGGTGGGCTGGGACAAATAATGTGTGTTTGTTTTTTGTTTTTACTGTGGTGGACAATGTGTTTATATTTTTATTTTGGGGCCAATGTTTTTTTTTTTTTACTGTGGTGGACAATGTATTTATGTTTTTACTTTGGGGGCAATGTATTTGGGTTTTTTTAACTGTGGGGGGCAGTTTTTTTTTACTGTGGGGGTCAATGTTTTTTTTTTTTACTGTGGGTGCCAATATGTGTGTTTTTTTTCTGTTGGGAGTTATTGTGTTTTATTACCGTGGGGGCCATTATGGTTTTGTTCTTTTGGCGACAATCTGTGTATTTTTTCTGTCAGTGGCCATTGTGTTTTATTTTTTTACTTTGGAGGCCAATATGTTTCTTTTTTTTTTCCTGTGGGGTCCAGTGTGTTTTTTTCCACTGCCCTCGGCATGCGACTGTAATCTTGTATGCGTAAAACATGGCACCTGCATCGATTCTGCACAGCCATTGAAGCACTCAGGGAGTCAATGTTCCTCTCATCTGTGTTGTGATTGCAATGAATTACACCGTTGCTGAGCATATTGCAATGACTTTGGTGGACATCTCTGTTCACTTTTGGAGGCTGCTAGACTTTTGATGCCTCACAGTTTCACCACTAAATAAGATTACTGCTGTATTGGCATTGAGATCGCATCTGAATCAGACCCAATAATATGCTACACAGAGGCAGCCATATAAAGTACTTCTTTGACCAGTGAATCAGGTACAAAGAGTCCAGACTATGACATTACAACTACTTTATAACCTACTAAACTCCACTCGCAAACACTTCTCTAAACTTATTGGCTGATCACAACGTCAATCAACTTAAAACAGTCCAATAACACTAATAACTGATGTCTGCATCTCAATGATTGATAGCCTGAGGAATCAATACTCTTCGGATTGAACATGTCAG
Source organism: Pseudophryne corroboree (assembly GCF_028390025.1). NCBI lineage: Eukaryota > Metazoa > Chordata > Amphibia > Anura > Myobatrachidae > Pseudophryne > Pseudophryne corroboree. The sequence goes on along the minus strand of NC_086446.1, from coordinate 411,334,297 downwards.
TCCTCCTTCTTCAATGATAGCTATAGATCAGTATTTCTCATTCACGATCCTAACAGTTCACATTTTCCAGACCACCTAGCATATGCAAAGGTATATCACATTTTAAAGATTTAAAAGTGACTTGGAAAACATGAACTTTATGGGGTCCTACAGGCAGAGTTTGAGAATCACTGCTATAGAGCATAGGTTCTCAAACTCGGTCCTCAGGGGCCTACACGGTGCATGTTTTGCAGGTCTCCTCACAGAATCACAAGTGAAATAATTAGCTCCACCTGTGGACCTTTTACAATGTGTCAGTGAGTAATTAATACACCTGTGCACCTGCTGGGTTACCTGCAAAACATGCACTGTGTGGGCTCTTGAGGACCGAGTTTGAGAACCCCTGCCATAGAGGATTACAAATCTGTCACTGTTGCTTTTAATCAACATTTAACAGTCAGCAAATGTGCTTGAGAAGAGTGTTCTGTTAGGCCTTTCATCCTCCGCGTGTGCTTAGAAGATGGAGACACTGGCAGTATGGCGTCTCACTTCTGGAATAGCTGGTAAGTGGCTATCCCCAGCCCTGCGTGTATTCAGCATATTTGGATGCTGCCAGGGTTCCCACTTCAGTTAGTGCCCTTGAAAACAGAAGAGGTCAGCTGTGCTGTAATATGATGTTTACAGGTGCGATGTAGAAACTGTACACAAGCTGCCTAGTCATCGCCACAAATGCAATCTAAATAGAATTTTGTAATGGTTTGTGGTTAGCTAACTTACCTTCTGTTTGCTGGGGGAATTGTACACTTTCATTTCCAGGTATGAACAATATCTTAGAATCCAGAAACATGGCAATTTCACTGATTAGTATATTTGTAATCATACTGTATGTTTGTTTGTTTTTAAAGCTTTGGGATTACAAATCTTTAAGTATTATTACTTTGCTCATTGGTGCTGTAAAAGTGTGTGAAATATCGCTGGACACACCTAGACGAGGCTAGTTGAAAACCAGACTGAGAATACCGTGATATGACCTCATAGAATGCCGTGCGGATCCCCTTGACCTGTGTTGCTTCAGCAGCTGCATCTCTTTACAGGTGTTATTATAATGAAACCTATAAATCAGAGGAGCATAATTAGCCTTGAGGTTTTATTTATTCCTTACATTATCTTTACTCTGTGGTTGTGTTTAAGGACTGGAGTCAAGCCCTAAGTCATGTTACTTTTATTGAGATTGAGCCTAAAAGAGGCCAATAAGCATGAACATCATCATTAGAATTGCTATTAAATTTAGTACCATGAGGAGTAATGATTATGCCAGCAATCTGCCCCCCTTGATTAAGCAACCACAAAGTGACTCCAGGTGATTTATCCAGGACATCTTCAGTATAACAATGTTGTTGTCAATGTCAAAATTGCTATAAAACAGAAATCTCTTATGTGAAATTAATGTTTTACAAAATACATAAAAAGGAATTGCTTCGGACAAGCCAAGAGATGCTTGTTAAAAAATGTTTCCATTCCATTTTTTTGTTAGTAGAGGTTTCCAATATGAAGGCAGCAGGCAGAATGTTAATAGACTGGTTCTACAAGAGAGTTGAAGAATAATCGCAGTGTCTTTTTTAGATTATTTTTAGTGCTAGGGTTACTTATGTACTTTTTATATTGTTTGCTTCATTGTTCATTTCTGCTGCGTAGATTTTGGTTTCAATTAGAAAACTGACTGAATGGTCTATGAGTAGTCGTTGGAGAACTATTCAATGCAATTAATGTGTGTATTAAAAATAATATATATATATATATTCCTATTATTTAATTCTAAAATACATTTATGTACTCTTCATGTCATTGTTACATTTCTATTAGGCAATAATACAAAACCTCCCATTTTTTGGAGATTTTGGGCCTGGTTCTTAGTCGCATGCAGAAGTGCACACAGTGGTGACTATTGATGGTCGTCCTTCTATGTCTCCAAATGTCACTACAAACTCCTTCCCTTGTGTATATGTGCAAGCAAGGTTTTAGCATTTGTGCATGCTGTGACACCGGATGGTGCATCCTTAGACGTCACCATCGGTCTCACCATGGAAAACTACACCAGCTCTATGACAGGTGCAGTTTCTCTGTCTGAAGACTATGGCCTCCTATGCATACTTCTGTTCGTTAGGGAATGCAACTGCCTGCAATGATTTGCCCACGTCACACCCATAATACACCCATGAATGGAGATTTGTTGCATGCAATACTAGCCACCTTCCAGTCACTGCCAAGGATGCCCATCACTTTTCCACAATATTTCTGATATTGCATAAATAGATCACAGCATCACCTTGTGTGTACACTCTGTGTAACGTATGCAATGTGTGAGTTTTCTGAAATGTACGAGTATGCACAGTCATATGCGTGCACAGCTAATGTTATTAGAGGGTGCACCGCTGGAGGGGCGTGTCTAGCATCACCTTTTGGGCGTATCTAGCACTGCCCAGGGGCGTGTCTATCACTATTTCACATTCCCTCAGTAAAATCACATAGCGTAAACTAATTTCTCCCTAGTTCCTAATAAAGTAAATATAATACATCCCAGAGAAATAAAATAAAACATAATAGTGCGACCATCAGCTGGTACTGACTGCCCGCTATGGCATAACCCTTAGTCCTAGCTGCCTCTGCACCCTATCGCTGCTTACACTTCCCCAACCTATCCCTGACCTAGAGGTGGAACTAGAGAGTGGTGGGCCGAGGTGCATATACATTCCCCTCCACACCCCCCGCCCCCCCCCACCCCTTGCACCGCCCAGCACCAACACACTGATTTTGAGTGGGACACTCAGAAAAGTATGGGAGATTTAGGGGGGCGAACGTTTGAGTTTTAATATAACACAAGTAAAGTTAAAAATTTACACATGTGCCAATAGAAACACATCTGCCTCTTTCTATGCCATCAGACTCCTCGTCCACAGGACACAGGTCCCCATGCTCACCAGTTACCCCTTATTCCCATTACGTCACACAGTATGAGCCGAAATTTATATTACGCCACACGGTATGAGCGTAAATTCACATTACGCCCCATGGTATGAGCATAAATTCACATTACGTCACATGGTATGAGCATAAATTCACATTACGCCACATGGTATGAGCATAAATTCACATTACACCACAAGGTATGAGCTGAAATTCACATTACGCCACATGGTATGAGCTGAAATTCACATTACACCTCACAGCATGAGCCGAAATTTATATTACGTCACACAGTATGTGCTGAAATTCACATTACGCCGCACAGCATGAGCCGAAATTTATATTAGGCCACACAGTATGAGCTGAAATTCACATTACGCCACACAGCATGAGCCAAAATTTATATTAAGCAACACGGTATGAGCGTAAACTCACATTATGCCACACAGTATGAGCCAAATTCACATTACGCCACACAGCATGAGCAGAAATTCACATTATGCCACACGGTATGAGTGTAAATTCACATTATGCCACACAGTATGAGCCAAATTCACATTACACCACACAGCATGAGTGGAAATTCACATTACGCCACACGGTATGAGCTGAAATTCACATTACGCCTCACAGCATGAGCCGAAATTTATATTACGCAACACAGTATGAGCTGAAATTCACATTATGCCACACAGCATGAGCCAAAATTTATATTACGCCACACGGTATGAGAGTAAATTCACATTATGCCACACAGTATGAGCCAAATTCACATTACGCCACACAGCATGAGTGGAAATCCACATTACGCCACACGGTATGAGTGTAAATTCACATTATACCACACAGTATAAGCCAAATTCACATTATGCCACACAGCATGAGCGGAAATTCACATTACGCCACAGTGTGCGCCAAATTCACATTATGCCACACAGTATGCGCCAAATTCACATTACGCCACACGATATGAACCACATTCACATTACGCCATGCGGTATTAGCCAAATTCACATTACGCCACATGGTGTGACCCAGTGCCAGATACCCTTAAAACCCCTCTCAGGAAACTACTAAGAGCTTGGCTCAGCTAATATATTTTTATAACCCTTCTTTTCTGTTCATTAAGTTTTTTTCTCTGAGTACACTTACAGATGTATTTATTTATTTTTTTATATTTTTTGGGGGGGCAACTTCATGTACAGTATATATGAAAAAACAGGAACAGGCTCAGCTGCAGCACAGCAGTAGTTTACTTACTTTAGTCAATGACTGAGCTGAGCGTGGCAGTCTCTGAACCGTCTGTGTTGAGCTGAATTTGCCTCCGGGTCCTCGTCCTGGACTCCACCAGAAAGGAACTCCATGCTATGCGGCTGTGGTAGCAGTGGCATACAATAGAGAGAGGGTGAGAGAGTGCGAGAGCAGGCGGCGTGATGTCACATTGTGGCGCGGGGCGTAGCTTTGTACTTCAGTGGACCACATCGCATCCACTGTCATCCAGTGCAGCCGCCGGTCAGTCACAGACAGTCAGTTCTGACTCCTGACTGTGCAGCGGGCACAGCGGGCACGGCAGGCACAGCGGGGGAGGGAGGAGGAACAGGCATGAGCAGCATGTATCACTGTGCTGCAGGCGTGCGGGAGACATTAGGGGGTGCCTGTGCGCACCAGGCACCCCCTGTGCGCACGCCTATGTGCACAGTTGCAATAAAAATCGCTCAACTACGTAAACATAAGCACTGCGTGCTGATTGTGAATGTCTTGGAATCAGGCCCTTTTTGTACCATTCTGTGAGATTTACTAAAGGCAAAACTACAAAAACATAGCTTGCCTTTAAATTTGATTGTATACAAAATGAGTGAGCAAAACTGCACGTTAAACCACAAAGCAACAACAAAAAAGCTCTTTAGACCTGCCTCTGACTGGTGAGATATCTCATGCCATCTGTGGGCTGAGTTATCTTGCCTACCAAAATGTAATGACAGTGAGCATTCAAAAAATACCTACAAAATAAATGTTCCTTTTTTCAATTAGCTATCTAGAGACTGTGGGTGGTGCACACCTAGAGACCAGGCCAGGGCTGTCTTTTCCATTGGGCTTAATGGCCAGTTGCCCAAAGGCCCCAAGAGTCTAAAGGTCACAGTCTGATAGCTGAGTGCCCTCTCTTTCCAGGGGTACCAGATTTTTGATAATCTGCCCTGGGGAACCAGAGATATGCGACTTCAAAGGAACGGTCCCGAACCGAACCTGCCAATTGGTCTTCCTGGTCAGATATTTGAGGGTATAGTCCAAAAGCTGTGACTCTCCCCTTTCGGTGGACACTGGCAACTTGTTTCTACTATACCAAGAACCAAAGATATCAGCCTTCCAGCAGCTGGTCCCTGCTCCAGATCCACAAGCCTGGGATGGTTTGAAAAATTACAGTTAGAAGCTGATTGGCTGGTACTTTATCTCCATCGAAGGCTTAGTAAATAGACCCCATAGTCAGGTACTCATGAGGATGGGCAATGGACTGCACATTGGGCAAGAGATAGTTGGCTTTAACTTTCTCTACCTGTTATTATCTTTTATAATTAGTGACATCTATTAGATTCCACATTTGTGTTTTTCATGCTTACAAGAAAAAATGAAATAACTATTTTAGCAGTGTCACATTTGTTGATTTAAAGTACCACAAGTGAAATTGGCTTTTCTATTAGGATAGACATGATATCTATTAGGATAGACATGACATTGGTATTGTTGAACATCAGAAGATTCTCATTCCATGTGTATTTGCTGTTGGACTTGACATGTCTTCACATACACATTTTCAAGCTCATCACCCATATTTCTATGCTACAGTATAGTTTACATCCAAGGTCGGACTGGCCCACGGGGGTACAGGGGAAACCACCGTTGGGCCCCACTGCCTTAGGGCACACTCCTTTCTTTGGGGTCAGGTTCCAGACTATGCACTTGTATTATGCATGGTAGATATGATGCATTACACGGCAAAAGACAATTGTGTATTTCAAGCCTCTGTAGAGGCTGCCCACAGCCCCTATGTAGGCTGTCCACACCCCTAAGTATGGGCCCCTCTCACTGTATCCCCCCGGTGGGCAATTCATGCCCCAGTCCGGCACTGTAAACATCTCATTTTTCTCTGCAGATTTCACAACTGACGAATATATGTCTGAATCTTAGAAATCACAGGCTAATAAAATGGTGATGGCCAGAATATGCTATCTATTGATTTTTAACACAGACGTCTGTACTCTATAATGTTTTGAGGTGATTGCTAACTTTATATATCCTTTTGTAAAAAAAATATATATATTATAGGAGAACATTAAGTCTGCTTATTATTTTCCTATTTAGAGAGGCCTGGAAAAAATATTATCTTTTGTTTTATACAGAGAATGGAAAATCACATTGTCATGGAAACCAGAATGAAGTGATTGGGGGAGAAGGGAGGGCTTCTGAGAAAGGTACAGAAATATTAAACTCATTTAAACCAGAAAAATCACTGACATGCATTTAACCCCTACTGATACTTGGGGATAACTGAGCAATACATTGAAATGCAAAAAAGTGTATTCTGTTTTTTTTAATGAAAACAGCAGGTTGTTATATTTTTTTTCTTTCATATTATATCTAATAACTGCTCATTAATCCTATCATGATTGAATAGTTTCTACTATTGCTCCCCATTATGTCTTATAGTAGTAGTATTATCTCTCATTAGTATTATACTGTATATTGTTAGTGGCTGGAAGCATGAATAGTACAGTGCTGGAGGTAGAATTCCGAATACAACTTTGTTCCATTCTGTCCTATAATGTGAAATTTCTAAATTTTACAAGGATTTGAGCTAATCATTGTGCTCCTGGGAAAAAAGCAAAATGTCATTTATATTACCATTGTTACATCTATCTGTCTATGTCATATACATTTGTAGTAGGGAGGTGCATTTTGCTTGTACATATTTTTATATTATCTTATTCAATAAATGAATTTAGTATAATACAACAAATCATGCAATATTCAACATTCAAACCCAGGCACCTTTATGTGACTAGTCCAGTTTATGTTCTTTTATGTAATGTCACCTACAAAAGGATGAGGCCTATAAAATAACTGCTGAAGCCCAAATAGAATGAATAGCTTATCAGCAGTTCAAATCATATTTGTAATAAAAAGTGGTGTGTAATAATAATAATAATAATAATAATAATAATAATAATAATAATAATTTATCATGGTTACTAATAAACATATATAACACCCTGTTTCTATCTCTTTTGTGCATATTAATTGTAGAAACCAATGTTTTAAGTGTTTGTGAACGTAACATTTTCTACAACATTAGAAAACATGAAATGATTATAATTTTTTTTACCTTGTTGCAAATAAACAAATTTTGAATTTGAAGTTTAACACAGGCCAGACCTACTGTATAGAAAACAAAAAAAAAAAAATCATTTTTGTGCTCAGCAACAAACTAGTAACTCCAATGCAGGAATAGTCAACTCTCTGCCCTGTCCTGAGTCAATGCTTTACAACATGAGTAGTAAAAGCAATACTGAGACAAAGGGGTCTATTCATGAAGCAGTGAAAAGGGTGGAGAAGTGAGCCAGTACAACCAATCAGCATTGAAGTAGCATTTATGATTTGAATACTATATTTGTACAGAGCAAGTGATTGGTTGAGCAACTTCTCCACTCTTTTCACTGCTTCATGAATAGACCCCAAAATCTCAAATGCAAGAAATCTGTCTAACCATGTTTTGTGCCAGTCAGTGTAGGAAAAGAGCGTCATGAAATTATTTTATAGAGAGACAACATCACTGAAAGAAACAGATACATTTCTCATCTCCTCAAGAGGTCTCTTCTCATTTTTATTTAAATTTGATAATCCCAGTGCGGCCAGTTTCAAAAACCACCACAAGTAGGTAAAAGGAAGGAAGAGTCACATCTTAGTTGAGTTTGCTCATACTGTGTAGCCTACACAGAGGCATAGCACACATGTATGTCTGGCATGCATTATCTGTGCACATTAATTAATAGCGGCCTAAAACTTATGTTCAAAATTACTACTGAGAATGATGACAGTGTGGCTGAAGCACCACTTTTATAAATAGTGATATGCAGGAGCAGATTGGGATCGAACACCAGCCCGGGAAAATTATGGAAGCAGCCCTAATGGGGGTGGAGTCTGTTTTGGGGCAGGGGTCTGTCAAGAGGGTGGGGTCACTCCTTAGAGGTCCTGATTCTGAGATAGACACAGTTGGGGACTCCTTTACGAATAGCACCACATTACGTGTATAGCACCTCATTACACAAATACACCGTTACATGAATAGCATTACACAAATACACCGTATTACATGAATAGCACCACATTACACGTATAGCACTGCATTGTACAAATAGCATGTATTACACAAATAACACCACATTACACGTATAGCACCGCATTACACGTATAGCACCGCACTACACAAATAGCACCACATTACACGTATAGCGCCGCATTACACGTATAGCACGACATTACATACATAGCCACCACATTACATACGTAGCCACCGCATTACTTACGTAGCCACCACATTACATACGTAGCCAGCACATTACATACGTAGCCAGCACATTACACAAATTATTGTGGAAGATTTGGAAAAGAAAATGCAACAAATTAGACTTGCAGGTTAGATTGTTTGAATTATTGTACAATGACAAATTTTTCTGAATTCCGCCTGCAGGTGGAGCTAGTGCTACATATATTCGATTTGATTAATTCTGTGTGCATCTTTTCTCTTCTACAGTAATGTTTAATTAATTTATTTTTTTGTCATTTTTCAGAGTATATTGAATTGTTTCTGCAGACTCACAAATCCTTCTCTCCATCAGTGAGAATGGAAAATGAAACCAATATAATTACGTTTGCTCCCTCCCCCATTCTGATTTTAACTGTTATTTGGGAATAATCCCAAACCATATAACAGTAAAGATACTGAGTTTGACATAAAATCAAGAGGGTTATGTTTCTTAAGTGTACACAGCAGCCCTAAGGTTATCTAAGTGGGACAGAACAGGTGAGTCTGAGGCTATTAAAGTAACATTTAAGAAAGGTAAGTAGATGAAGTAGATGGGACACATGGGTCATTTTACAGTTTTGACCCATGTAGTCTAAAAATGAAGTAAGAATTACATATAAAGTAAATTATTATATTTTACACGTACAACCTGAGGGCTGACATTAGTGGAATGAGGAGGCATTTCCTCTATATGTCCCCATCAGGGCCAGATTAACAATGGGGCGTGGCTGGATCTGCAGCTCCAGGCCTCCCCATGAAAATAGACCCAAGGAGACTGATAGTGGTGACAGGAAAAAATCTTTTCCTGTCACAAGCTGCCAGCGACTGCCATGCTAACCTCTGCCCCAGTGGTGGACTCAGGGTAGGAAGGCCCCCAGGCACGTGTCGTCGCCCCCCCCCCCTCTCCTGTCGTTTATGAGATTTTAAATTTGCAGGCAGATGCATGGCCCGCACAAGCATGAAGCTCCTCCCCCATGCATTCAGGGTTGAGGGTATCCAAGTCCCGCCTCCAGCTTTCTGATCTTGGCTGGAGCCGGGCTATACATCGCAGTGGCTGGATGGACCGGGGAGGGGGAGGTCAGGCTGCAAATATGTCACAGATGGCCATCCGCAGCCACATGGGCATGGCTGGCTGCGGACAGGAGGCACTCATACCCGGCCGCTTTGTGTTGCGGCCGAGCAGCTCCGCCTCCCTTTTCTCCCCTCTTCCTCTGCAGTCCGTCACGTCAGGCCAGGCTGCCGGGAGAGCTACTGCAGGCGCAGCGGCGTTTATTGGAAGGTAATGTTATTGTTTCCTGTGGGGAGGATACTGTGTGAAATGTACTGTGAAGTACAGTGATGGAGAATATTGAAGAGGGGGTTAGCATTAGCAATGGGAGGTGAATATTAGGGGGTGGAGGTTGGTGTAAGAGGACAACATGGGGGGAAGGGGGCTGTGCCCAGACCTGCCTGCACAGACTCACTCTGAGCCCCTACCAGATCTGTCCCCGCAGCCTCTCCATGTCCTCAACCTGACCTGTTCCAGCACCCTCACCCTGTCCCCTACCAGACCTGTCCGCTCACCATATCCCCTACCAGACCTGTCCCCGCACCCTCTCCCTGACCAGACCTATCCCCGCACCCTATCCCCTACCAGACCTGTCCCTGCACCCTGTCCCCTACCAGACCTGTCTCCGCACCCTCTCCCTATCCCAGCACCCTCACCCTATCCCCTGCCAGACCTCTCCGCTCACCCTATTCCCTACCAGACCTGTCCACTCACCCTGTCCCATACCAGACCTGTCCCCGCACCCTCTCCCTGACTAGACCTATCTCCACACCCTCATCCTATTCCCTACCAGACCTATCCTCTCACCCTATCCGCTCACCCTGTACCCTACCAGACCTGTCCGTTCACCCTGTCTCCTACCAGACCTGTCCCCGCATCTTCTCCCTGACCAGACCTGTCTCCGCACCCTCACCCTGTCCCCCACCAGACCTGTCCTTTCACCCTGTCCCCTACCAGATCTGTGCCCGCACCCTCTCCCTGTCACCAACCAGACCTGTCCTCTCACCTAGTCCCCTATCAGACCAGTCCCCTAACCCTGTCCCCTACCAGACCTGTCTCTGCACACTCACCCTGACACCCATCAGACCTGTCCCGCACACTCAACCTTTCTCCACGAGACCTGTCCCCAAACTCTCAACCTGTCTCTACAAGACCTGCCCTCACAAACTTACTCTCTCCCCAACCAGATGTGTCCCCGCACACTCATTCTGTCACCCACCAGACCTCTCTCCAAAGTCTCTCTCACCCTGCCAAACATCAGATCTGTGCCACCCATGGCTTCTGCTGCTGTCATGTCAGTGTCTGGTGGGGTGGGGGTATTTTTTTCTCTGTGGGGTCCAATGTGTGTGTGGGGCCAATTTATTTTTCGCTGGTGGCAAATGTGTTTTAATTTTTTCTTGCTGGGTACAATGTATTTTTTTTTTTCCCTGTGGGAGACATTTTTTTTTAACCTGTAGGGCTAATGTGTTTTATTTTAACCTCTGGGGGTCAATGTATTTGTGCTTCCTATCAAGGCCAGTGTGTTTGGTTTTCCTGTGGGGTGCAGTGTGTTTGTTTTTGTTTCCTATTAGGGCCAATTTGTTTGTTTTTCCTGTGAGAGGCAATGTGTTTATTTTTCTTTCCAATGAAAGACATTGTGTATGTATTTTTTTTTAAACTATAAATATGCTGTGGGAGCGGCATTGCCTGTGAGGCCACACCACTCCCCTCACACTATCCTTTAAGTCCAGGCTCCTCTCCTAAGTCTGTCCCATCTCCCTAGCTATATATTATGAGATGACCACAGACCATCACCAGTCCACGTCCACAGTGGTGCCCACACACCATTGGACATGCCCCCACTAAGAAAAAAAATTACCCCCCTTCCCCCGCAGCACTGGCCACACCCCCTGCAGCGGCACACATTAGGCCTTTCATGAATTTCAGCTCCAGGCCCATGTGTACCTTAATCTGGCACTTGTCCCCATAGTTCCACAGGTGAGGAATTTAGGTTCTTCTGTGCCTATTTAAGTGCACAGTGCACAGTAAACTCACCAACAAAAATGTGAATGTGTAGAGGGTTCTTTAAACAGTGAAGAATATGTTTAGACAAGATGCGTTTAATTTGCTGGCTGTCGCGATCCCGGCAGTCAGGATACCAATGCCGGAATCCTGACAGCCAACAATACCGACATCTGGAATCCCAGCACAACAGTGCTATTCCCACTTGTGGGTGTCCATGACACACATAGAGTGGGAATAGATTCTGTGGCGAGCACAGCGAGGCCCCGCCGAGCTCGCAGTGAGCCTGCAAGGGGAGTCTTTGCGCTCGCCCCACTGCCGGCATTCCAGCAGACAGGATGCCGCTGTCGGGATATTGACAGCCAGCATCCCGTCGCCCGGTAAATCATACTGAATCTGTTTAGACACCCATCTGCTATTACCTGCTTGCACTCTTCACATTTTATACTGTTCTTATTTCCTTATTAACTATCTGCTTAAACATTTTCCAGTAATATAGTTAATCTCTTGTTATCTTCTCTCCCAGCATTCTCTGCCACCAGTTCCTTCTTGGTACCTGATTACCTGACCTTTAGAAATTCCCCCTTTGATGTCTCATGTGTGGGAACTGATAAGGGCATCTTTTAAAGCAGGGTACACACTTGTCCAATCTTCAGGAGATCAGGCTACTGCAGACCTAGGGGGGTATATTCAATTATTTCCGGATTTCTCGACTGGTCAAAGAATCTGCAATTTTCGTAATTTTTATTCAATGCCCGTGACAATTTTTCGTCAAATTGAAAATTCCATCACTGGCTAAAACCACACGGATCGGCGTATTCGTTGCCGATACACATGTTTTGTCAGATTTGCAGGCTATTTCACCTGTTTTTGGGTCTGTTTTTGCCCATGCAGATTCGCTCCCCCCAAAAAAGTGCCCATCTGCACCTGTAATCCACCTGTAAAATAAAGCCGGACACCTAACGTTTATTTAAAATTTATTGCACGCCAATTTCACCTGGAGGTGGGAAGGGGGGGGGGGGGAGGGGGTTGGGGGATGACCGCTTTTAAGCTCTTTTGCATGGCCTCCCAAGGACTTCAGATGTCTACTGTCTTCGGGAGTTCTTTCTTGCTCTCTCCCAGCTATTGGACTGACAGCCGCTGCCTTACACTGGCTAATATTAGCTGGCCCAAGGGGATGGGGGAATGATGTGGCCATCTTGGACCTTAGAAATGTCACTGCTAGTGAGCCAATAATGGCTTGCGGCACCATTTTTTAAACTGAATATGCCGCCATTATGCCCGTAGGGCAGTGGCAACAACCAACTACTTCTGCCCCACACCTAAAGGATTCAGGCCTGATGCCTTCTTTGGGTCAAGCTACATTCGTGGCTGGTGCAGGAGTCCTTTTAGATCTGGCACCGCTGCTACACCCTACTGCAGATGGTGTGCTGAGCTGCCAGGACCCGAGACCCAGCAGACAACCAGGAGACCCGACAGGTGACCATGATCGGGTCCAAATATACTTACAAGTTGTCTTCTAATATACAATATAACCATTGGCTTCCAGTATACTGTATATCCCAGTTTTCAGAGAAAGTTATGATTTTGGTACTGAATTCTTCCAAAATTATTCCTTGCATTTGCCATTATTACAGAATCATTGGCTGGATATTATGGGATGATGAATGTATGAGTTTGAAAACAACCTGTAACTAAAACTGCAGCATTTTGGGGTAGATTTACGAAAATCTTCTAATCCTGAAATGTGGTGTTGCCCATAACATCCAATCAGTTTAATTTCTCTATTGCATTCTAGAAAATGATAGTATGTGATTGGTTGCTACAGGCAACATCACCATCATAAATCTACTCCTCTGACTCTTCTGTGTGGCTCAACAATGGGGTTTAAGGTCAAGTACCCATCTATTTGGAAGATACTCGTCCCCAGAGCCTGACACTCAAGTGTATAATTCAGTTTCAAATAGATTCCTGAATTTTCCTTGATTTTATTCATAAATTCTCAATTAACTTTGCTATTCATGGATGACATACATTTCTTCATTTCTTTCAATTTATTTTATTGCACAACTCCAGACACCACTTACTTCTAAGATAACACATTATCCTCTTGCTAAGTCACTTAGACACTAACCATTTTTTTCTTAATAACTTCAAAACCTTCACTCAAAAAAACTATTGTAAAACATATATAAGAAATGATTGTATAACATTCCTCAGAAATATACATTATCTTAATATGCAATTTTCAACAAAAATACTAATTTGAAACCCTTGATGTTAATAACAATGCTAGAACAAAATAGGAATCTTCTTCATTATTAGCATAATCATTTTCATGTTCTAATTTATTTATTGGGCTTGAAATGGAAAAAACTTTGATATTATACATTGTCCTTACGATTCCTCTATTTCCTTATATATAATCTTCTGGGAATCCTTACAAATACTGTACATGAAATCCATGCTAGATTTCCCATGGCCAGGAACACCTGTAAACAAGCCAGAGAGAACACTCAACAAGGTACTATTTGCTTATGATTTGCTGCAGAGAATCTTGAAATGAAGAAATCATTTCTGAATCATAAAGGTTTATTGCACCTGTAATTTGAGGCAGCAACACCCAATACCTGATTATCAAAGTTATGGAGCTTCAAGATATTTGCCTATTTGTGTTTTTTTGTTTTACAAAAAAATTACCTTGTCTGCTAAAATGTTGCAATATGTGGGTTCCCATTATTGGGACTCGATGCTACTGTGATATATTCGGGATGCAGTTAATATACTGGCTGTCGGGGCCGCTACGTTCAGGATACTGATGCTGGAATCCTTACAGTCAGTGAAATGCCAGTGGTCGCAATCCGACCGCAGCCCTGTATTCCCACTCAGGGAGGTGGGTCCACACCACCACCCGAGTGGGAATATAACCTGTAGCAAGCGAAGCTCGACTCCGGGCCCGAAGCGTGGTGAGTGCAGTGAGCCAGGATTTCAGCTGACGGGATGCTGCTGTCAGTATACTGACCGCCGTCATCCTGTCTGCCGGTTGCCCATATGTATTCCATTCTGTCCTATGGAAGTCAGCACTCTGTGCAAATAAAATTTTGCTGTAGAATAGGATCTGTACTAATTGGGTGTAATTATATGCATTTGTTTGCTGATACAGTGGCGTCATAAGGGGGGTGCAACCTGCACCCGGATGTTCCCCTCGGAGGAGGGGACACCAAAATGCCAGCTCCTCTGCAGTGACAGAAGCCGGGTGCTGCAGTGTGACAGTCTCCTGCAGCACCTGGCTTCTGTCACATGAGGAGCCGACAGTGCAGGAAGATGCTGGGCAGTCCCCTGGAGTGATGATCTCAGGATCCCACTCCCCCTTTATGTGCAACCACGCACCCTTTTAGCTGTGAGCGTGCCTCCGGCGCGTGGGAGAGCCAGAGTGGGCTCCGGGTGTCACCACACTCAGTGACGCCTCTGTGCTGACATATTTCTGACATAGAAATAGTACTAAGTTGTGGGCTAGCCTGAAATACTGTATGTAGACCAGAACTTTTGCAACAGAATATTTATGCTTAGGTTCAGGCACAAAATAAGTCAGTCGCTAAAAGAGACCCATAATCTGTTGCATTGACTATTGCAAATCCCTTGGATAACCTATGACCATGTCATTTCAAATCTAATTAGTTTTTGTCATATTTCATTATCTTAGAAACATATTTCATATTCTTTGGTGGTTCTAATTTTCATTCAACCTGTTCTATTTGCTTCTATATTCAATAATTCATTTAATCAGATTCATTGAGCATTTATCTAAAGGTTTGTGCCATACATCTGGAGGATTTTATCAATGGAAGTGAATATTGGATCGTTAAAAATCCTCAGGCCCTTAGATTGGTGTCATATGTTAACACTGGCATAATGCTGACCTGTTAATTGGGTTCCAAAGGAATGAAAAAGAAACTCTCTGGTTTTGGGGGCACTCTTATGTTGTATGATATATTTAAAAATGTACTTTTATTAGATCAATTATAAAAAAAGGGGGTGAGTATATCAAAAGACAAACAGAAAGAAAAAACACAGACATTACATATAGATAAAAAACATAATTGATCATATGCAGACAGGTTTGAGCAATGAGATGGTTCTCAGAATGGCAAGCTTAGTGAAGTGTAATTACCGTATTTGCCGGCGTATAAGACGACTGGGCGTATAAGACGACCCCCCAACATTTCCACTCAAAATATAGAGTTTGTTATGTACTCGCCATATAAGACTACCCCCTCTTCTGCACACCTTCCACACACCAAATAAAACGTAAAAGAACATCAGATTTGATTTGATTTCTCAGGAACACAGGCAGGCAGCCCACAACCCAGAGGAACTCTGGCAACACACTGTAGAAGACTAGAAGAAAAACAGCGGGCGCCACCTCCTCGTGTATAACCTTTTAATAGATCCGTCTGGTCCGCCCTTGAATCCAAGATACCTGTAGTACCAGTATTAACCCACCACATAAAGTTGTAAGCCCCCCTCACCTGCAGCTTCCCTGCAGTGCTGCCGCTGTCCCCCCTGCCTAAGCCGCTGTCCCCCCCCCCCCCCTTCTTATGCACCGCCTGTCACTGCTGAATGTCGGCTCCTGCTCAGTGACATGAGCCGGGTGCTGCACACTGTAACAATACGTGCAGCACCTGGCTCCTGTCCCTGTGTAGGAGCCGGACTTCACACAGCTTCACCCGCCGGCAGCGCCGTACACTCACCGTACAGATAGAGGCACTTCACGGGGGAAGTGGGGTGGGCAGCCAACATCATCTTCTTAACCCCCTGGATTGCTGAAAACGGCGGTCCGACCGCGAGGCCATGCCCCCTTATGCTAGGCCACGCCCCTGTTTCGCGACTTCCCACAGCGCGACTTCCCGCCCGGCGTATAAGACGACCCCCGGCGTATAAGACGACCCCCCGCTTGGAGGCATGTTTTTCAGGGGTAAAAAGTCGTCTTATACGCCGGCAAATACGGTATATAATGCTAAAGATACCCTATACTAATCAGATGAATATCTTAATTGGTTATATACCCTGGCTATGTAGCAAATGGACAGCAGCGCAGATCACCGGATTTACAAGTCTGGTTATTTGTCAATACTGTATATCACTGTAATCATACAGATACATAGAGCAGAAAATCACAACTGTACAGAGAAACTCTTTGAGTATCAGCAAAGTAGAAAAATCAGTAATGGTTTGAAAAATACAAATATTAATTCCTCCGTTTAGTATAGGAGGAAATGCTTATTGTATTATGTCTTTTGTTCTCATATCTCATACACCATCCAGTATACCACTCCCACTCCTTGCAAAGAAAAAGAAAAACTTTTCATTGAATTAATGTTGTATGCAAATATTAAGAAAAACAGGTATTCCTTGCAATTTTTACCCCATATGTTTGTTTACCAGCGTACAGGTATAAGCATGGAGACACACCTGTCTTTGGTGCCAGTGGAACAGCTGCTGCTCACTGTGTGCTAGGCATTAGTACAGCGAGTGACCGTGTTCCTTGTACACCTCAGGGTTAGAAATTAAGGCCCTCATTCCGAGTTGTTCGCTCGCAAGCGGATTTTAGCAGATTTGCTCATGCTAAGCCGCCGCCTACTGGGAGTGAATCTTAGCATCTTAAAATTGCGAACGATGTATTCGCAATATTGCGATTACACACCTCGTAGCAGTTTCTGAGTAGCTCCAGACTTACTCGGCATCTGCGATCAGTTCAGTGCTTGTCGTTCCTGGTTTGACGTCACAAACACACCCAGCGTTCGGCCAGACACTCCTCCGTTTCTCCGGCCACTCCTGCGTTTTTTCCGGAAACGGTAGCGTTTTTTCCCACACGCCCATAAAACGGCCTGTTTCCGCCCAGTAACACCCATTTCCTGTCAATCACATTACGATCGCCAGAACGATGAAAAAGCCGTGAGTAAAATTCCTAACTACATAGCAAATTTACTTGGCGCAGTCGCAGTGCGGACATTGCGCATGCGCATTAAGCGGAAAATCGCTGCGATGCGAAGATTTTTACCGAGCGAACAACTCGGAATGAGGGCCTTAGGCAAGTATTGCTTCTGCTTTTGTGGTGATAGTCTGGGTCACCTTGTTAAATCAGCGCAAGGATCCCCAAGATTACCAATCACAATGAAAGAGCATAGAATAAGTATATAGATGAGGTAGTAGTAGTGATGAGCGGGTTCGGATCCTCGGAATCCGACCCGCCCGAACTTCACCTTTTTTTTACACGGGTCCGAGCGACTCGGATCCTCCCGCCTTGCTCGGTTAACCCGAGCGCGCCCGAATGTCATCATCCCGCTGTCGGATTCTCGCGAGACTCGGATTCTATATAAGGAGCGGCTCGCCGCCATTTTCACACGTGCATTGAGATTGATAGGGAGAGGACGTGGCTGGCATCCTCTCCGTTATAGTAGAACACAGAGTGACTTAGTTAGTTATAATTGTGGGGAGGATTGGGGACGGGGAGCAGCTGTTAGGGAGTACAGTGCAGGGTTTTGATTATACCACCAGTGAGTTTAATCCTTTGTTTCTCTGCCTGAAAAAAACGCTCCGACCACCATATCTGTGCTCACTCAGTGTGCTGTACTGCTGCATGATATATCTGTGCTGAGTGCACTGCTCTGCTCACACTGCCTAATTGTGGGGACTGGGGAGCAGTTATAGCAGGAGTACAGTGCACAGTTTTGCTGACAGTGACCACCAGTCCAGTATACGTTTGTCTGCCTGAAAAACACTCCTGTGTTTTTTTTTTTTCTTCATACTAGTTTAGCAGTCTGCTGACAGTGTCCACCAGGTCCGTTATACAGTATATTATATATATAAGCAGCAGTACGGTAGGCCACGGCTGTACCTACCTATGTGTCGTCAGTGCACTCGTCGTCCATAAGTAATATAATACTATACTATCCATCCATCTACATTGTATACCTGTGTTGTTTTTTTTTTCTTCATCCTAGTTTAGCAGTCTGCTGACAGTGTCCACCAGGTCCGTTATACAGTATATTATATATATAAGCAGCAGTACGGTAGGCCACGGCTGTACCTACCTCTGTGTCGTCAGTGCACTCGTCGTCCATAAGTAATATAATACTATACTATCCATCCATCTACATTGTATACCTGTGGTGTTTTTTTTTTTCTTCATACTAGTTTAGCAGTCTGCTGACAGTGTCCACCAGGTCCGTTATACAGTATATTATATATATAAGCAGCAGTACAGTAGGCCACGGCTGTACGTACCTCTGTGTCGTCAGTGCACTCGTCGTCCATAGGTAATATAATACTATACTATCCATCCATCTACATTGTATACCTGTGGTGTTTTATTTTTCTTCATACTAGTTTAGCAGTCTGCTGACAGTGTCCACCAGGTCCGTTATTATTATTCTGTATATATTATATATATAGCAGTACGGTAGGCCACGGTTGTACCTACCTCTGTGTCGTCACTCGTCGTCCATAAGTATAAGTAATAATAGTATACTATCCACCCATCTACATTGTATACCTGTGGTGGCTTTTAGTTGTGCGCAAAATATGGAGAACAAAAATGTGGAGGTTAAAAAAATAGGGAAAGATCAAGATCCACTTCCACCTCGTGCTGAAGCTGCTGCCACTAGTCATGGCCGAGACGATGAAATGCCATCAATGTCGTCTGCCAAGGCCGATGCCCAATGTCATAGTACAGAGCATGTAAAATCCAAAACACAAAAGATCAGTAAAAAAATGACCCAAAAATCAAAATTAAAAGCGTCTGAGGAGAAGCGTAAACTTGCCAATATGCCATTTACGACACGGAGTGGCAAGGAACGGCTGAGGTCCTGGCCTATGTTCATGGCTAGTGGTTCAGCTTCACATGAGGATGGAAGCACTCATCCTCTCGCTAGAAAAAAAAAAGACTTGCGGCAAAAGCACAGCAAAGAACTGTGCGTTCTTCGAAATCACAAATCCCAAAGGAGAGTCCAATTGTGTCGGTTGCGATGCCTGACCTTCCCAACACTGGACGGGAAGAGCTTGCGCCTCTTTTTTTCTTTGCGTAATGTGCTGTTTGGGGAGTATTTTTTGGAAGGGCCATCCTGCGTGACACTGCAGTGCCACTCCTAGATGGGCCAGGTGTTTGTGTCGGCCACTTGGGTCGCTTAGCTTAGTCACACAACGACTTTGGTGCAGCTCTTTTTTTCTTTGCATCATGTGCTGTTTGGGGACTATTTTTTTAAGTGCCATCCTGCCTGACACTGCAGTGCCACTCCTAGATGGGCCAGGTGTTTGTGTCGGCCACTTGTGTCGCTTAGCTTAGCCATCCAGCGACCTCTGTGCAAATTTTAGACTAAAATTAATATTGTGAGGTGTGAGGTGTTCAGAATAGACTGAAAATGAGTGGAAATTATGGTTATTGAGGTTAATAATACTATGGGATCAAAATGACCCCCAAATTCTATGATTTAAGCTGTTTTTTTAGGGTTTTTTGTAAAAAAACACCCGAATCCAAAACACACCCGAATCCGACAAAAAAAATTCGGTGAGGTTTTGCCAAAACGCGTTCGAACCCAAAACACGGCCACGGAACCGAACCCAAAACCAAAACACAAAACCCGAAAAATTTCAGGTGCACATCACTAGGTAGTAGTAGGGAGTGGAAAAGCAGGGTGCACCATCCAGCAAATGCTGCTTCTCTGCATATGCCTATAGCCTTGATGCAGAGTGAGCAATATACTGTGTAAAGGTGCTGGAAAGAGGCAGTCAAATGGTTAACTCCATTCCCCTAATGCTGGAGAGACCCTGATACTGAATAGTCTTGCAGGATCTCTGAGCAACCATGCGGTCATGTATCTTAACCACGGTTTGAGAATATGAGGTACCTGTACAGTAGTGTGATGTGAATATGGCTGCTTCTGCTGCTATGGTCCGGCTGTGCTGCTGTAGCGGCGGCCCACTCGCGGCCGTCCGCACCTCTCAGACAGCTGTTTCGCTATGAGCTTCATCAGTGAGACTTCCGGGTACCCGGGACTCTGGGAAAAGCTTTATCTCTGAAGACAGCCAATCACAGAGCATTTGTCATGAGGAGCATTCTATCAGCTCCTTCTGATTCGTTGGTGAGCTCTCCTTGTGTGCGGTGCCCTGATTCGTTAGGCGGTGTCATGTGACATGATTGCTAGGTAACCGCAATAATCATTCAGGTTTTTAGCGTTCAAATTATCAGAGTGTCATTTTGTAATGATACAATTATGTATAGAGACCTGTAACTGGCGTGTTTAATCAAAGCATGTGCTGTAAATGCTAAATGAAAAGGATTCCCAGTTGTTTGTATTAAAATAATATATCCCATACCCTCCAACATTTTACACATAAAAATCGGTACAAATCCGAAAAAGGGGTGTGGCCACGGGTAAGGGGGGGGGGGGTCACGCCCCTTTTCCTATACTTTCATTGGAAGTTTGCAGAGTCAAAAATCGGTACAGACCATAAAAAAAAGGTACTGTACCTATTAAAAAGGTACAGTTGGAGGGTATGATATCCACGTTGTGTAAGTATCCTGATTGGTCGGGAGATATGCTATGGAGTCAGTTGCCAGATATAGAGATTTGTCCTATACTTATTAGGTATTGTCTAGATCAGGGGTGTCAAACTCAAATTCATCGGGGGCCGCATCAGCAGTTTGGTCCCCATCAAAGGGCCGGTTGTATCTGTAGGTCTATCCAAAATTTACCGCTCCACCTGCCTTATATGTGCCCAGCCATCTGCCCCCTTTTAAAGTGCCCAGCCATGTGCCCCCTTTTATAGTGCCCAGCCATGTGCCCCCTTTTATAGTGTACAGGTCCCCATTTTACACATTGCGGCAGGCACAGGTCCCCATTTTACACATTGCGGCAGGCACAGGTCCCCATTTTACACATAGCGGCAGGTACAGGTCCCCATTTTACACATTGTGGCAGGCACAGGTCCCCATTTTACACATAGCGGCAGGTACAGGTCCCCATTTTACACATTGTGGCAGGCACAGGTCCCCATTTTACACATTGTGGCAGGCACAGGTCCCCATTTTACACATAGCGGCAGGTACAGGTCCCCATTTTACACATTGTGGCAGGCACAGGTCCCCATTTTACACATTGTGGCAGGCACAGGTCCCCATTTTACACATAGCGGCAGGTACAGGTCCCCATTTTACACATTGTGGCAGGCACAGGTCCCCATTTTACACATTGTGGCAGGCACAGGTCCCCATTTTACACATAGCGGCAGGTACAGGTCCCCATTTTACACATTGTGGCAGGCACAGGTCCCCATTTTACACATTGTGGCAGGCACAGGTCCCCATTTTACACATTGTGGCAGGCACAGGTCCCCATTTTACACATTGCGGCAGGCACAGGTCCCCATTTTACACATAGCGGCAGGTACAGGTCCCCATTTTACACATTGTGGCAGGCACAGGTCCCCATTTTACACATAGCGGCAGGTACAGGTCCCCATTTTACACATTGTGGCAGGCACAGGTCCCCATTTTACACATTGTGGCAGGCACAGGTCCCCATTTTACACATAGCGGCAGGTACAGGTCCCCATTTTACACATTGTGGCAGGCACAGGTCCCCATTTTACACATTGCGGCAGGCACAGGTCCCCATTTTACACATAGCGGCAGGTACAGGTCCCCATTTTACACATTGTGGCAGGCACAGGTCCCCATTTTACACATAGCGGCAGGTACAGGTCCCCATTTTACACATTGTGGCAGGCACAGGTCCCCATTTTACACATTGTGGCAGGCACAGGTCCCCATTTTACACATAGCGGCAGGTACAGGTCCCCATTTTACACATTGTGGCAGGCACAGGTCCCCATTTTACACATTGTGGCAGGCACAGGTCCCCATTTTACACATAGCGGCAGGTACAGGTCCCCATTTTACACATTGTGGCAGGCACAGGTCCCCATTTTACACATTGTGGCAGGCACAGGTCCCCATTTTACACATTGTGGCAAGCACAGGTCCCCATTTTACACATAGCGGCAGGTACAGGTCCCCATTTTACACATTGTGGCAGGCACAGGTCCCCATTTTACACATTGTGGCAGGCACAGGTCCCCATTTTACACATAGCGGCAGGTACAGGTCCCCATTTTACACATTGTGGCAGGCACAGGTCCCCATTTTACACATTGTGGCAGGCACAGGTCCCCATTTTACACATAGCGGCAGGTACAGGTCCCCATTTTACACATTGTGGCAGGCACAGGTCCCCATTTTACACATAGCGGCAGGCACAGGTCCCCATTTTACACATTGCGGCAGGTGGTGGAAGGAGGGAGAGAGAGAGAAAGAGAGGAAGGGAGAGGGGCTGACTTACATTTGAAGCGGTTCTCGCCGCTCTTCAGCCGCCTCTCCCTCCTCGTCTGCGCGGCTCCCTTCTCCCTCCTCCGACGGGGTTTCGTTGAATGACGCGTTTGCGCCGTGACGTCACGACGCAATCGCGTCATTCCGCGAAACCCCGCCCCCCCCCGAGCTGGGCACTCGGGAGAAGGGGGTTTCATGGCGGCGGCACCGCGGGCCATCAGACGAGGTCTGGCGGGCCGGATTTGGCCCGCGGGCCTTGTCTTTGACACCCCTGGTCTAGATATTGAGAATTGCACATAAATAAACATAAAAAGCATGTATTTGTGCTAATCCGGTAGAAGCTGAAATAAACTGTATTAAACAGTGTTGAAACAGGGAGGAAAGGGATCTCATTATCCTAATCATAGTTAGAATTAGTTCCAGGACAGAGCAATTAAAACGATTTGACCTGTGAGGCTTTTAATGCCTGCAGTGTATGGGTGTTTTATCTGATTGTTGTGTTTGACATTGTGTATATTTTCATATATAGACAGATTAAATGTCTATGCATGTGCCATCTCGGGTGTAGTACGGTATGCCGGCGCTCGGGCTCCCGGCGACCAGCATACTGGCGCCGGGAGCCCGACCGCCGGCATACCAACAGCGTGGCGAGCACAAAGGAGCCCCTTGCGGGCTCGCTGCGCTCGCCACGCTGCGCTCGCCACGCTGCGCTCGCCACGCTGCGGGCATGGTGGCGCGCTACGCGCGCCACACTATTTTATTCTCCCTCCAGGGGGGTCGTGGACCCCACGAGGGAGAATAGTTGTCGGTATGCAGGGTGTCGGGATTCCGGCGCCGGTATACTGTGCGCCGGTATCCCGACATTCGGCATACAGAAGACCACCCGCCATCTCATATAGGTGTTTGCACACTTCACATGCAATAATTGTAGCTATAACCAACTGCTAAATATGTCTCTCATAGCAGTCCAATTATAGTTGTGTATAATCCTATATATGTTCCTGATTGTTGTAGTGCGGTATGTAGGTATACACAAATTGAATAAACTGGTAATATGTCCCACTGTGGTGTCCTATATAGGGAACCTGCATGTGATTTGATGATAGGGACATGATGATCAGAGGGGAGAAATTCACTTAGATTATATAGAATTGGGTGGTTCTATCATTATGTGTTACTATCGTGAATTTTCATTAGATTGTGGTAACCAGTAGTAACTGGTAGGGTTGTGAGAGTTGATAATTTATGTGTGTGATGTGTGGGAAGTATGAGATTGCTATGTAGAGATAGTTATTCTTAATTGATGCAAATATGTGATATATATGGTAGGTGTGGTGTTGACATGTATCAATTGTGATGTCCAGCGGTGTCCTCTAAAGAGTGTCTGGATTAACCATTTGTTTTTAGATTCAATTAATAGAGGTTGTAAGGTTGTTGGATTGTTAATGATGATCTTAATTAGTTGAGATTCCGGGGAGGATCCTGTTTTTACAGCAAGGCAGCATAATTGTTTCATTTAGTCCTTTTGGACTAACAGTGTTCAATTTAAAAGTCCATTTACTCTCTCTACGAAGTAGTTCCTTAGTGAGGTCCCCTCCTCGTGTCCCCAATCTGACCCATTCTAGGCCAAAACATTTCAAGTCCTGAGTTATACCTGAGTTATACCTTTTTGGTATTTGAAAAAGTGTCCTGCCACAGATGTAAATTTTTTGTCTTTCAGTAAATCTGATTCGGCATTCCTTATGTTGCCTATATGTTCCAGAATTCTTTGTTTGAAGATACGGGTTGTCATTCCCACATACCTCAAACCACAGCTACATTCTAGGCAGTATACCAAACCCATGGCATCACAGTTGATAAATTGCTGTAATTTGATCTTATTTCCATATCTATCACATATGTAGTCTTTTTTTATCATGTGGGTTCAAGCCTTGCATTTCCCACATGGGTACATGCCCTTAAGTTTGGGTTCCCTCATTGGATTTCTCGTAAAGTGACTTCTCACTAGTTTGTCTCTTAGACTGCTTACTCTTCTCCAACTGAAAAAGGGTTTTTCTTGCAGTGTTTCTCTTAGATCCTCATCAATGAGTAGAATCTGCCAATGTTTGTTTATGATTTCCTGTAGCTCTTTCCATTCACTGCAAAATTCTGTTACAAATCTGATTGTGGTAGATTCTTTTTTTATTTTTGTTATCAGGAAAAATTTTATGTTTCCCTGTTGATTTTGGAGGCGTGGAACTTAGCTGATTTTATGAGTTTCTTACTATAGCCTCTCTCTCGGAGTCTCTTAGTGCGTTCCTCACTCTTTTCCTGATAGGCTTTTTCAGTAGTGCAGTTTCTCCTGAGTCGCAGAAATTCCCCTTTTGGCAGATTCTTAATTGTCGGGGGGGGGGGGGGGGGGGGGTGAGTGTGCACTCTCTTTATGAAAGAGGCTGTTCATAGCTATCTCCTTTCTGTATAGCTCTGTGAGGAGGTATCCTTCTTCGTTGACATAGCGATACAAATCCAAGAAGGTCGCCTGTTGTTTGCTGATGGAATGAGTTAGTTTCATGTTCAAGTCATTGATATTCAGTTCCCCAATGAAATTCATAAGGTCACTTTCCATGCCATGCCATATCATGAATATGTCATCTATATACCGGATCCAAGTTGTTATCTGGCAGGTGTAATTCTCATTGTTTTCATTAAAGACTTACTCTCTCTCCCACCATCTGAGGAACAGGTTGGCGTATGTGGGCGCACATGCTGCGCCCATCGCTGTTCCTCGGACTTGGAGGTAGTATTTGTGATCAAAGGTAAAGTGGTTCCTCTTGAGTCCGAATTCTAAAAGTTCCAGTAGGAATTCCTTAAAATCATTCATTCCTTCTGTTTGCAGAAAGTGTTTAACTGCTCTTATTCCATCATCATGACTAATGCTTGTGTTAATTAGGTTTCCAGCATAAATGTTGAAAGTCATTATGTTGAGATTGCTATTTTAGCCTATCCCTAACACTAACCCCTGTCATCACCCAAACACTAATTTCATTTGTTGGTAAGTTCATAATGTCAACATTTTGAAAATGTCATTTTGTCAGTGTCGAAATTATGAACACGTTGACATTCTGGGGGAGATTCAAATGTTTGAAAAGTCAGTTGGGTGTCTGTTCTTTCCTATTAGATAGGAAAAAAACAGACTCCCAACTGACATTTGAATCTCCCCCTCTAACTGAACATATCATTGTAGTGACGACATTTTGACTCCATCCCTCCTTGATATTATGTTGGCCATTAGATATTTATTAATGGTTGTTATTTTTCACTACTGTTAATTTCTATACATTTTTCAAAATTTAATACAGTAAATTTGGTCAGAAACTGTTCTCCTCTGTTCAGGGATGTCGAAACTTGGGGGGCAAGGGGGCAGCTCGCCCTCAAATATAGAGAGAATATAGAAATATAGAAATATATATAATATTGGCGCGATCATGTACTGAAGGAGCAGAGGTGCGATGTGCGGTCAGGTGAAAGACCGCCCATTACATCCTCCACTCTGTGCAGTCAGTGAATGTAGTTGCAGCAGTAGCAGCATTGTGCATGTTACGCCCCTCCTACTCCCTGCTGGTCTCGGCTGCCAGCCTCACCTCTACGCGATGCACTGCTCCTGTGGGTCCCTGCCAGCCTCACCTCTACGCGATGCACTGCTCCTGTGGGTCCATCCTCTACACTGCACAGCGTCACATGTGCACTGGGAGCCAGCCAGGATTCCTGCTGTGCTTCCCGCTCCGCTGTTTCCCGTCGGTTCCGTGCTGTGGCCGCCCGACACCCGCCTGTGGATACAGCCCTGCCCTCCCTGACTGGCCCCGGCAGCAAGGGGATGAGACCTTGCAGACAGCAGCAAGGTGGCCTGGGACGGGGACGTCATACATCACATGCAGCGCACCATCTCAGCTGATCTCTCCACCACTGATACACAGGAACTCAGCGCCGGGCTGTGGGGCAGGTGAGTAGTGTGAGGGGAGCTGCCAGTGACAGCAATGAGGAGGAGGAGGAGGACAGCAGCTGGCTCTGAGGGGGATTCTGCATTGCCCATCGGCTTTATCCTGAGCCTGAGTATTGTGTATGGTAACACTGTGCGTCATATGGGGGAGGAGGGGTATCATACAGAGGGGTGAGACTTCTGGATGAGTTTGCAGATCCCTCCTGGCTCTCTTGTTTGCTGTCATTAACATCAGTTGTGCAGTGCTGGACAGGAGAGTCCCAGGAGATTTTAAACTACAGGAGCGAGTAGGCATCCAGATATGTGAAAAAGAGGAGCATGAATTAGCACAATATCATTTTAGCTAGGTTTATTTTAGCTATACAGATGACTCCATGCAATCTCATTGACCTCCCCCTTCTCTCCTTATCTATATGCTTCTCTCTCCCCTCTCTGCCTCCTCTCTCTTTTTCTCTCTCCTCTATGTGCCTCTCTTTATCTCCTCTCTCTGCTTCTCTCTCTCCTCTCTCATCTCTGTGCCCCCACTCTCCTCTCTGTGCCTCTCTTTATCTTCTCTCTCTGCTTCTCTCTCTCCTATCTCATCTCTGTGCCCCCTCTCTCCTCTCTATGCCTCTCTCATTCTCACCGCTCTGCCCCCTCTTTCTCTCCTTTCTATGCCTCTCCAACATCTCTCTCCTCTCCACTCTGTGCCTCTCTCTTTCTCTCCTCTGTACTTCTCAATCACCTCTCTGCCCCCTTTCCTTTCTATGCCTCTTTCTCACTCCGTGCCTCTCTCTCTCATCTCATTTCCTCTCTGTGCATCTCTCTCTCCTCTCTGTCCCCTTATCTCTCTCCTTTCTATGCCTCTCTCATCTCTCTCTACCCCCCATACTATCTCTGCCTCTCTCTCATCTCTATTTTCTATTTATCTCTTTCTATCCCGCTACTCTCTCTGCATCTCTCTTCTCTATTTATCTCTTTTGGTCCCCCTCCTCTCTCTGCATCTCTGCCACTCACTCTCTCCTCTCTTTCTCTGGCTCTCTTGCTTCTCTCTCTCTCCCGCTGCACTCCTCTCTCAGCATCTCTCTGCCGCTCGCTCTCTCCTCTCTTTCTGCCTCTCTTGCTCTCTCTTCATGAACGTCTACCACCAGCTCCCATCTTGTTCCTTGCACTTGTTCACAGTCTCTCTCTCTCTTTTGTCGTTGCTCCCCTTTGATTTCCTTCTCTTTCTCTGAACCTGCAACACAAACCTCTCACAGTGGGTGATGTCAATTGTCAGCTCCACATAAAGAAAAAAATAGAACTGTCCCTGTTGGTGCTACTCTTTGGGGACAATTCTGCTCATCTCCAGTGTCCACCGCCAGCAGCTCTCCCAGCAGCAGTGTGGCTATTGGGAGAGCTGCTGCTGGTTTGAGGGGGTAACATTTAGTGATTCAGCAATTTAGGGGCGCCGAAATTAGATTATATCTTGCCCCCCCAACCTAAAAACGTTCTGACGCCCCTGCCACTGTTGGTGGTTCTTTGTTAAATATATCATCCATGTTGGTGTTTCTATCCTCACATAGTATAAAGGAGGAGGCCATCTTTAATTATGCTATTCAAGCCTCATTATCAATAGCATTAGTTTTGATGGAATAAATTCAAGCCTCATTATCGTCTTCTCGGACACATTTAATAACAATAAATACTATCATTAAAACACAACAGTTTTTCCCACAACAGACACCGCTCTTGTATTACCGTAGTTGTTAATAATAAATAATCATATTCTTTGCATTCTTCTTAGACAATTTAATTTTTATTTTTATTTTTATATTTTATTTTATTACATGTATTTCATATATTTCCATTAGCTTTAATTTAATGTGACCGCACTGTGGCGCGGAAACGCCGAGAACCGGCCGCTATAAATAAGCATACCGTGGAGCCCAAACATGTGTCTGAGGAAGCCGCTGAAAGGAAAGGTGGGGAAATGCGTTACACAAGTGGCTTAACGGAGAAGTGCTACTGTGGGAGTGCATGACGGATTTACCGCTGACCGTATAAAAGAGACCGGGATCACGGAGACTACCCACACCTTCATTCCCACCGATGTTGTAAAATACTGGCAGGATCAGACCCAGGTATATATATCTCTCATGATACAAATTGTGTCGCTATTGGACATTATCAGCTTCATTAAAAGAGCGGTCTAATGAACTGATATGTGAATATGGACAGCAGCACCAGTAAAAAAGTGAGCAAGGAGTGCTATGCATCCTAAATGAGAAACATTGATAAATCTAGTATTGCTCACTAGCAGAACATTCTATCTGGGACAGCTAAAAATTGCCTGTGATAAGTGTGCACTATTTTAGAGTTGAGCATCAACCAAACAGCCTCTCTACGGACAATTGTTCTTATTGATTTTATTTTTATTTGGGGGATATTTGTATATGTTTTTATTGTGAATTAAAATACATTTTATTGCAATGAACACTGCTAGTAGAGTATATTGTTAGTTCTTGTCTCTGAGTTCACCAGCCGTGCTTCGATTGTTTTTTGTTTTAGTTCACATATTAGCTTGCAGCAGGTTTTCTTTCTATCAATTCTTCTGGTATTGCTCTGCAAAATAAATGTTATTTGCTACTGCCAACTTCCACCTCTTGAATGTTGGTTTTAATAATGTATCTTATTCATGGGTTTCATAACACCCAATCCTTATGTCACCCTCACAGGGATGCATCCATAAACTGTTTTGCTTGTAGTATCACTAAATGATCTTCCCAAGCAGATACAAAAGTTATGCCAGAAATCTTCCTTGCTGGTCCTATTTCTCACCCTGCTAATTCTCATGGTTTCTGGAGACATCTAACCCAACCCTGGGCTCCATTCAATGCCTACAATCTACTCTCCCCAAAACTTTTTAAAACCACTATGTCCGTTGGACCCCTCAAACCTTGTCCTCATCTCTCCACTTTCTTGCCTCCTCATTTTTGTGCACTTGCATCCATCCATGATCTACTGTCCGGCCCAGTGGAGCCCAGTGTGCCCGCTGACAGGGTTGAATCTGGGTAGGAGACACTGTACTGGCACTGGAGTCTGGCACCACACCGCACTACAATGAAATTAAATATAAACTACAGCTCCAGCAACCCTTGCTGCCAGGAGCTCCCAGCAGTAAGGGTTGTTGGGTGCTGTAGTTTATTTTGAGTTTGAATCACTGTAGTGCAGTGTGCTCTGGTTCTAAGTGCAGGGAGTCACTGGTGCCGATCAGCAATACAGCCAGGAACCACTCCCCTCTTCCTTGTCAGCACAAAGCTAGATTATTGCAGCAGGTACTGGGGACCAGGGGGACATCAAGGGTGAGGGGGAGGATACCTAAGGAGAGCACCCTAGAAGAGGAGTGCAAGCACTGGGGAGAGGAGAGAGGAGCAGGAGGAACTTTGGGGCGGCAGTGCAGAGCTTTGATACACGGGACCCTGCCACTGCCCATGGTGTTAGAATCATTTATGGCTCTACTGGGAGATTACAGGAAATGTGAGCCAGGGGAGCCAAGGAGAGGCAGCATTCTGAAGGAGGGGGGTTGGCACAGGAGAAGATGGGGGCATGAGACAGTATAATAAGGAGAGAGATGGGACAGGAGAATAGGGGGGATGTGCTTGTGTATAGAACAAATTAATTTGTAAAAAATATAGTGAAATTAGGAAAATGGTTAAAAACTAAATGTGTTCAAAGTACAGGGAGATAATTTAATTTAGAAGAGTGCAATTGGGTAAGTAGATTAGGTGCACAGAACATATTGGGGAGACAGAAACAGAAAGGGAGATGCAAACTGCAGGGCTGATGAATGCAAAGTGCACAAGTGGGGCAAGCAGAAGTCTGCATGGGACACTGTGGAGGGATCTATATGAGGGGACATAGCATTTGGGTTGGTTAAAGTAGAAAAATGTGGGGGGAAGTGGTACAGGGGAATTGCGTAGGAGGGAGGGCAACTGTATGGGAAAGAATGGCATTGGATCTATTATGCAGAAAGGAGGGGGCTAATTGGGGGAAAGAGGGCATAGACATTTACATGGGGGCTAGAAGTATATTGGAGCTGGCAAAAATTAAGAAACTAATTACTGATGTGGGAAAGCTAAAGTTGGAGAGCTGAAAAGGAGAGGAAGAATAGATTTAACAGGTTAAAAAATGGTAAAATGTCAAGAAAGGAACAATGTGGAATATTGAAATTATAGTGTAAATAAGAACATGTATACATAGCACTATGCAAAAATGTGGGTTAACAAGGCGTTGACAAGGGAAATGGAGATTACGTAGTACAGGATGAGACTTGAAATGAATGAAGAGGGTGGGAGTGTGAGGAAAGGGAGGTTAGTCAGAGAGGAGAGAGATCACATGAAAGTGTGATGGATGGATGCAAGATAAGAGGGAAAGAAGATAAAAGGGAGAGAGAGAAGGGAGAGTAATTGGGAACAGGAAAGATAGGATTGGATAGCTAGGATTGTATTCATGAAAAGGAAATAGATCAGAACGTAGATAGGATTGTAATCGGGAACAGGAAAGTGATCAGTGGGTAGATAGAAGGGTAATCCAGAAAAGCAGAGAGAGAAGGGAGGGTAATCGGGAACAGGAGAGAGAGGAATGGGTAGCTAGGAAGGTAAGAGTGTACAGGAGTACTATAAGAGGTACTACATTGTAACGTAATGTCAATAAGGGTGTCACACTTTTAAAAGTACTTTCTTACCTATGCAATGTCTGTCTTGGCTGGCGCAGAGGTCCGTGCGTGCTGTGTCCGCACATCGCTCCCAGACATCCGCCTGCGCTGATTCCTCATAAGGTCTCCTGCAGCAGCTGCTACTTCTGTGCTATCGCTTCACATCACTGTCTTCCATTGTTTTAATGTTGTTCTTCATTATACTCACTTCCTGGTGTTTGGGCTTAGTCAGAGTTTCCCTCCAAGTCCGGACATGGGCACTGCCATCTTGGATTCTATCAGCTGATCATCCATTGTCCAATCCTGGTGCTCCTTTTGTCAGCTGACTACAACATCCAATAAATTCACACGGCAAGGTATAAAGGGAACTTCTAGAGATTACCAATTCATCAGTACAACAGTCTCTATACAGGAAGTAACAGCTCTGTGCTGAGCTCCTTCAGTCCAGTGACTTTGTCTTTCCACAGTACTGCCTGTGTCAAGATTCCGGATCAAGTCTGGTCAGCACTCCAGTCCGTCCCGGTTCCATTCGGGATACTATTGTTATTTGAACTTTGTCTTTTCATCAATACTGCCAGTGTCAAGATTCCAGATCAAGCCCGGTCAGCACTCCAGTTTGTTCTGGATACTATTGTTATTTGAACTTTGTCTTTTCTTCAGTACTGCTAGTGTCAAGATTCCAGATCAAGCCCGGTCAGCACTCCAGTCCATTCCAGTTCCATTCCGTATACTATTGTTATTTTAACTTTGTCCTTTCTTCAATACTGTCAGTGTCAAGATTACGGATCAAGCCCGGTCAGCACTTCAGTCCGTTTGGGTTCCATTCCGGTTATTATTGTTATTTGAACTTTGTCTTTTTTCAGTCCATTCCGGACACCATTCCGGTTCCATTCCGGTCATCATGTCAGTGGCTAACCTTGTATCTTTTTGTCATCATACAGTATCTGCAGTGATTCATGGACGTTGTTCTTTCATAAAGTTTTATTTATACTATAGCTGCCTCCGGGCATGTCCCTGCTAGATCACCAACGATTCTTCCAAGTACATGCACCATACCTGGTTAAAGCCTCCTCACGTCCTTCATATTCCCTCTTTGTCAGCTCCATCTACAAATGCCTGCCCAAACCAAACCCAACCCTCAGGCATGACAAAGGGGCTCTGGTGTGTTGTGAAATGTGAATAAGGGGGAATACTGTGTGGCGGAATTTAAATTAGTTGTACTATTATGTGGCCATGTCCCTTTTTGGGGGGGATTTAGCATACACTGACTGTGGTGGGGAGGATTTGGCATACATTGACTGACTGGGAGGAGTGGTGGTGTGGATTTGGAATATACTGTCTGACTGGGGGGAATTGTTTGAGGAACGGGGCCCCAAATAGGTGTCTTGCTTAAGGCCCCATGAGGTCTAAATCTGACTCTGCTTCAACTACATAGTGCCTGGGCCCCTCTTGGTAACTTTGGCCATTGTGTACCAGGGTCATACTCTCAACACAGAGTGCACACTGTTGTCCCTGTCGTTTGAAACTCAATAATATTAACTCCCTCTCCAGGGCCGGTGCAAGGGTGTTCGGCGCCTCCCTGCAAACTATAAATTTGCGCCCTCCCTCCCATACTTAATAAAGGGACAGTGCGCACCGAAGTCGCACGCTGCAAGAAGCGGGTAGGGTGTGGCCACACAATAGTACCAATTCAAATTACTCCACAAAGTAGCACAATCTTTTTCACGTTACACCGCACATTGGGGGTCATTCCGACCCGTTCGCACGCAGCGGTTCTTCGCTGGGGTGCAAACGGGTCGGAAATGTGCATGCGCGCCAGACGCATTGCGTACGCGCGTCATTGCCTGGCGACGGCCATCACCGGGAAGCAACGCCGCCAGCGAGAAATGTGATCGCATCGGCGATCGCAAGAAGACGGACAGGCAGGAGGCGCTCCGAGGCGGATACTCACTGTTTTCCAGGCATGGTGAGTCCAACGCAGGCGAATCCAGGCGTCTGGAGGGCGGATGTCTGACGTCACAGCTGGGAACATCATCGCTGGATCCGTCGCACTGGTGAGTAGCTGCAGGGCTGGTCTTGTTTTGCTTTAAACTTTTTTAGCATAGCAGGGCTGCACAAGCGTTCTCAGCCCTGCTATGCTAAAATACATATAGATATGAGATAGATAGATAGACAGACACATAAATAAATAGATAATAGGCAGACCCATAGATAAATAGATAGATAATAGATAGACACATAGACAGACAGACAGACAGACAGATAGATAGATAGATAGATAGATAGACAGACAGACAATCACACATAAAAAGAAAACTCACTTTAGTTCCTCTGTACTGGTCCTGGGCAGTCTCACTTTTGTTCCTGAGTCCTGTCAGGTGATGAGATGGCTCCGTCCATGGAGATGGGGTCATCTAGTGGCTCCTGGCAGTACTGCAGTCAGCAGTAACTGCAGCTCTCTGCTCCTGAAGCCGTCCTTTGTTGGTCCCGTCCCCACCCCTCCTACTGCTAGCGTCACAGCGCTGACACAGGACGGGAGGAGTTGACATCAGCGGTGGGGCTGGAGTGAGGGGGACTAGAAGATCCGCGATCCAGGCTGCCGCTGCTTGTACGGTGATAGGGGCAGCGGTAGCAGGCAACAACAGCGCACAGTGAAGGGATGCAGAGCAGTTAGAGCGCCTCTTCTGCCTGGCGCCTACCTGCACTGCTTCCCTTCGCTGAGCGGGTTCCACTGGCTCTGTCCCTCTCCCCAGTAATATGAAAAGATGCATTACTTTCCTCTTGTTTAAAACTACAAATTAATATGACCACCTTTTTGAAGAAATTATTAAATCCACATAAAATATATTTTGCTTCCTGCTAAACAGTTACCTAAAATCATCTTCCTTTCTTTTTCTGAAGTAATCCAAAATTAGATGAATAATACATATGGCAAAAAAAAATAAAAAATAAACTATGGATGGAATAGACAGCTCCTGAGGAACACCTCATGTGAAATGAATTAATCTCTAGTCAGGTTTGTTCTCTCATCTATAATTGGTGTCCATCCATAACTCTATTATTGCTCTACCATAGCTCTACTGTAGAGCTTTATGAAAGTTATTTAACATAGCATTACTAAGAATTCTAGGCAGCTTATTCATTATGCTCAGTTCCGCATTAATAGTCAGAGGCAGATCCTGATTGGCTGCTGGTCCGCGACCTCCGATTGGCTCACGACCAGCTCTATAGTCAGAAAACCACTGCAGCTCTGTCCCACCGTGTCTGCTTGTCGGTGCGCAGGCAGCTGGCCCAGCCCTGATCCTTACTGCTGCCACTGGGGCCCCTACTGAATCCGGGCCTGGGACTGGAGTCCTGACCGTCCCCCCTTGATGGCTGGCCTGCCTCTACTACACGTGGATTTGTCCTTTAAGGTCGTGGACGTAGTATGACAGTATGCTGACCACATGCCTGTGATACTTTTGATGGACAATCTGTTTATTTTAGACCAAATTATGTAACAATACTGTATGTGGGTGCAAAAAGACAGCATCAGCACATATGAACTATTGGCGTCGTAAAGACCTGTGATCTGATTTTTTTTCTCTATTATTATTATTATCATCATCATCATCATTTATCTGTTTATATACCGTAGTACTGATATATCATGCAATGCTGTATAAAGACTATTCACATCAGTCCCTGCCCCTTGAAGCAGGAAACTGGAGCTACTGTAACAGGCTGAAAATCTGCCAATTCCACACAGGGAGAGTCGTGGCTGGAATCAAACACTTAACCCCAGTGCTGTAAGGCAGCAATTGCCACCACTGTTCCACCATGCTGCCGAATTTACCTTTGTCTTTGTAATAATTTTGCTCTAAGCATACAAATCAGGCTGCAAAACTTCCTTGGAGAGAAATTGCCATGTCATGTCAGTAATAACTGAGATTGTAAAACTACCGTTTCTGTTCAGGTCATTTTTTTTTGACAATTTTCACATCATAAACAAAAATGTATATAAAAAAAGAATAAATTATTCCTGTAGAAAATATTCCTAAATATGTAATATCAAATTGAGTTTATTCCCCTTCTTGAAAAGAGATTATATTTATTTTGTTGCCCCTACTCCTACACCAAAAGGGTTAAATCAGCTAATAAAATGCGTGCAAATGTCTGATTGTGTCAGTGTGGTTTACTTTGTAGCACACAGAGCACTTTAACTCAAACCCCATTAATTGTTCTTGTAAAGAAAACCCACACACTTCCTGTTATAGGAAGAGCAGCATGAGAGAAAAGAAACTTTAAAACCTCCTCTGACCTTCTATGGTTTCATTATTACTGACCATGTTCTTGGGGAGTCACTGTGTAGCATTATATCATACTGTAACAAGCTGAGTGCTCCCTTATTTCACACTAAAACAGCTTATCCTGAACATAGGAATTAACCAACATGTCGCCATGTTCAAAGCCCTCAGCAAACCTGTTATGTAACGGATAACCCTGGATCATAACATACTGTATATTACTAATACAGCACCAACAAAATGAAGTCAATCCATACAGTATCTGGAAAATGTAATAAACAAGCACTTACAATTAATTTGAATAAAAACAGTCCTTAGGGTTAGATGGATTTTCTACTTTCTATTGAGTCCTACATTTGCTCATTCTTTGTTTTCAGGATACAGTGAGTAGATGAATAACAGCTGCACCTGCACAGGCAGGTTATTTAACAAGTTAAACTTATGTATAGTAGCGCAGAACAATTACAGTTGTCAAATTTATTTATTTATTTCATTATTATTATTTATTACCAGTTATTTATATAGCGCACACACATTCTGCAGCGATTTACAGATAACATTTGGCCATTCATATC
Source organism: Pseudophryne corroboree (assembly GCF_028390025.1). Lineage (NCBI taxonomy): Eukaryota > Metazoa > Chordata > Amphibia > Anura > Myobatrachidae > Pseudophryne > Pseudophryne corroboree. Next base: position 411,297,829 of record NC_086446.1, on the reverse strand, counting down.
AGTCCCTGCCCCAGTGGAGCTTACAGTCTATATTCCCTATCACATGTACACACAGACACATTCACACTAGCGTTCATTTTGTTGGGATGGGAGTCAATTAACCTACCAGTATATTTTTGGATTGTGGGAGGAAACCAGAGTACCTGGAGGAAACCCACGCAAGTACCGGGAGAATATACAAACACTGCACAGTTAGGGCCATGATTGGAATCGAACCCATGACCGCAGTGCTGTGAGGCAGTAATGCTAACCATTACACCGTCCGTAATGAATAGGTGCTAGACCATCTCTCTTGCGAAGCCATTTTGTTAATTGTTCCATTTTACAAGAATTTTCCCTTTCACGTTTTTACACATTTTGCCATCCTTCCACCTTGCAATTGCTCACTCAAGACAACTTTTTAGAGTTTTATTAATCAATAATCAGACATGCCAATCTATCTTACCCCACCTCCTCCCATTGCTATCAAAACTAAATTCTTGAATTCTAAATACACAAGTCATGTACAAAGACATGACTTACATGTGTAAAACATGCAACCAACACATTCACCAAACCACTTATCATGCTCACAAAATTCTCAGATATACTTTAAAGTACTGACCACTCCTCCCATTCCACTCCACACTGTTACAACATCAAGGCATCATTAGAAGATGTCTGTGAGCAGAAATGAACAGCATCTAATTGTAAGTGTCCAGCATCTACAATCAGAAGCTCAACACCAGAGGATCGACAGGCACTAGGTTGACAGGGTCATTAGTTCAACAGGATCATTAGGGTGATGGTGTCTATGTGGACATGCATGTAACTGTAGGTTGACAGGGTTAAAAGATTGACACATTTATAAGGTTGTGTCAGGGTCCGGAGTCTTACCATCGGCCCTGGATTTCGGGGTCTCCTTGTTCGGGTCATGGCAGTGCTGTGACGGTGGGTGACCGGTTCCCACTTGTGGTGTGAGGTTGCAGTGTGTCTGGCAGAGTCAGCTGGTGTGAGCACTGAAGCTCAGGAATTAGGAACTCAGCAGGGAAAACGAGTGCTTCCTTGCGTGTCTGCAGTTATGGGAGCCGCCATGTTGTAGACTAATGCATGCAGTGTAACAAATACCAGTGCTCTCTGGTTTCTCAGCCAATCCCAGTCTGCTTCCACTTTCAAAAGGGGTTGTATTTGAAGAGATGTGCAGCGGGCAATTTTCGTGTTTTGTGTTTTGGTTTTGGTTCTAATTCCCCGCTCGTGTTTTGGTTTTGGTTTTGGATCTGCATGATTTAAAAAAAACATAAAAACAGCTAAAATCACAGAATTTGGGGGTAATTTTGATCCTACATTATTATTAACCTCAATAACATTAATTTCCACTCATTTTCAGTCTATTCTGAACACATCACACCTCACAATATTGTTTTTAGGCCAAGAGGTTGCACCGAGGTGGCTGTATGACTAAGCTAAGCAACACAAGTGTGCGGCACAAACACCTAGCCCATCTAGGAGTGGCACTACAGTTGCAGACAGGATGGCACTTAAAAAAACTAGCCCCCAAACAGCACATCATACAAAAAAGAAAAAGAGGTGCAATGAGGTTGCTGTATGACTAAGCTAAGTGACACAAGTGTGCGGCACAAACACCTGGCCCATCTAGTGGCACTGCAGTAGCAGACAGGATGGCAGTTATAAAAAAAAGGGCCCAAACAGCACATCATGCAATGATGTAAAAGAGGTGCAATGAGGTAGCTGTATGACTAAGCTAAGCGACACAAACAATTGGCCCATCTAGGAGTGGCACTGCAGTGTCAGACAGGAGGGCAGACATAAAAAAAGGCCCCAAACAGCACATCATGCAAAGATGAAAAAGAGGTGCAATGAGGTAGCTGTATGACTTAGCTAAGCGACACAAACAATTGGCCCATCTAGGAGTGGCATTGGAGTGTCAGACAGGATGGCACTTAAAAAAAAATAGTACCCAAACAGCACATCATGCCAAGAAGTAAAAAAGGGCAATGAGGTAGCTGTATGACTAAGCTAATCGACACAAGTGTGCGGCACAAACACCTGGCCCATCTAGGGTTGGTACTATAGTCCCACTGCACTAACGGCGGATACCGGATGCACGTCTAACACCAGCATAGTTGTTATGGCCTCAGTAATCCGCTTTGCAACAGGGTAGATATATATACTGCAGTATCACTGGAATTATATGGCAGTACCACTGGACATATATGGCAGGATCACTGGAATTATACAGCAGGATCACTGGATTTATACGCCAGTACCACTGGAATTATACGGCAGGATCACTGGACTTATACACCAGTACCACTGGAATTATATGGCAGGATCACTGGACTTATACGCCAGTACCACTGGAATTATACGGCAGGATCACTGGAATTATACGGCAGGATCACTGGATTTATACGCTAGTACCACTGGAATTTTACGGCAGGATCACTGGATTTATACGGCAGTACCGCTGGACATATACGGCAGTATCAATGGACATATACGGCAGTATCACTGGACATATACGGCAGGATCACTGGACTGGACTTATACGCCAGTACCACTGGAATTATACGGCAGGATCACTGGAATTATACGGCAGGATCACTGGAATTATACTACAGGATCACTGGACTTATACGCCAATACCACTGGAATTATACGGCAGGATCACTGGAATTATACGGCAGGATCACTGGATTTATACGCTAGTACCACTGGAATTTTACGGCAGGATCACTGGATTTATACGGCAGTACCGCTGGACATACACGGCAGTATCAATGGACATATACGGCAGTATCACTGGACATATACGGCAGGATCACTGGACTGGACTTATACGCCAGTACCACTGGAATTATACGGCAGGATCACTGGAATTATACGGCAGGATCACTGGAATTATACTACAGGATCACTGGACTTATACGCCAATACCACTGGAATTATACGGCAGGATCACTGGAATTTTACGGCAGGATCACTGGAATTATACGGCAGGATCACTGGATTTATACGGCAGTACCGCTGGACATATACGGCAATATCAATGGACATATACGGCAGTATCACTGGACATATACGGCAGGATCACTGGACTGGACTTATACGCCAGTACCACTGGAATTATAAGGCACGATCACTGGAATTATACGGCAGGATCACTGGAATTATACTGCAGGATCACTGGACTTATACGCCAGTACCACTGGAATTATACGGCAGGATCACTGGAATTCCACGGCAGGATCACTGGAATTATACTACAGGATCACTGGACTTATACGCCAATACCACTGGAATTATACGGCAGGATCACTGGAATTTTACGGCAGGATCACTGGAATTATACGGCAGGATCACTGGATTTATACGGCAGTACCGCTGGACATATACGGCAATATCAATGGACATATACGGCAGTATCACTGGACATATACGGCAGGATCACTGGACTGGACTTATACGCCAGTACCACTGGAATTATAAGGCACGATCACTGGAATTATACGGCAGGATCACTGGAATTATACTGCAGGATCACTGGACTTATACGCCAGTACCACTGAAATTATATGACAGGATCACTGGAATTCCATGGCAGGATCACTGGATTTATATGGCAGTACCGCTGGACATATACGGCAGTACCACTGGACATATATGGCAGCACAGGTACACCACCACTGGACTGATGCAGGACAACACAGCACCACTGCAATGGATTGGACTTATACAGCAGCACTGGACATATGGCAGCAGAGGACACCACCACTGTGACTGGACTGATGCAGCACAAGATACTAACACTGAACTGATGATGGAGACATGTCCTCTCTCTACACTCTCCAATGCCGGAGTGAAAATGGCGGCAACGCGCGGCTCCATATATGGTATTCAAACCCCGTGAGAATCCGACAACAGGATGATGACGTTTTGCCTCGTTCTGGTTTCCAAGTCAGGCGGGAAAACCCGAGCTTGACTCAGATCCGTGCTCAGGCAGTGAAGTCCGGTAGGGTTCGGTTCTCAAGGAACCGAACCTGCTCATCTTTAATTTGAATCAAACACTGCCAGTGCTTTATGTTGCTCTTCTTAGAAGGTGCTTCAGATCTATGCTCCTGCAGACGTCATTGTTGCTTGATGCTTTGAGTCCCTGGAAATCTCCTGCTTCGCTCTCCAGCATTATTCTCCGCTATCCTCTGTGTTCTGGATTTGAGTTTGATACCGGCACCGCCTCCTGCGCATACCAGCTTGCAAGATAGAAGCGGTGGGTTATCCGGAGCTGTAGGTGAGTCCTTCAGTTCTGTGCTCAGTAACCAAGTATCCAGAGTCCACGGTTCAAGTATTTTAGTCACGTTTTCCAAATATCCAGAGTATGCAAAGTCTTTCAGTCACATTTTTCAAGTATCCAGAGTTCACAGTCCAAGACTTCCAGTTACGCTTACCTAATATCCAGAGTTCATAGTTTAAGTCTTGCAGTTACATTCATCAAGTATCTAGAGTTCACAGCCCAAGTTCTTCAGTCATGTTTTCCAAGAATCCAGTTTACAGAGTGTGAGTTCTTCAGCCACGTTTTCCAAGAATCCAGTTCCCATAGTGTGAGTTCTTCAGTCACGTCTTCCAAGAATCCAGTTTCCAAAGTCTGCGTTCTACAGTCACGTTTTCCAAGTATTCAGTTTTCTTAGTTCTTGTCTTTGACCCACATCAATCCAATCTCCAGTCTTCGCAATTATTGTCTCCAAGTCACACTCATCATGTACCCAGTCTTCACAGTTATTGTCTACAAGTCCCAGTCACCAAGTAACTTGTCTTTACAGTTACAGTCTCCAAGTCAGTCATTCAGTATCTAGTGTTTACAGTTGCCACCTCCAAGTCACAGTCTTCCAGTATCCAGTCTTTACAGTTGTCTCCAAGTCATATTCATCTAGTGTTCTGTCTTCACGGGTTATTGTCCTAAAGTTAGTTATCCAACTCTCAGTCTTCACAGCTATTATCTCCAAGCCGCAGTAATCAAGTACCAGTCTTTGCGGTTATTATCATCCTTGCTACATTAACCACGTTCCCTAACTTCACAGCAACAGTTTCCTAGCCCAGTTATTTCATATCCAGTTGTCATAGTGTGCTAATCCTTCATCCCTGGGAGCCCATGAGAAGGAACTATATCCGGCCTCCACGTCTTCTTCCATCAGTGGTCTCTGCCTCCTCCACTCAAGCCCATTTATCAGATACTACATTCCAGCCTGACCTGACAGGTCGGCATTGAACATGTCAACATTAAAATGATGACGTGTTTTTTGTGTGCAAATTTTTAGCTTAACTCTAAACCTAACCCTAAACCTTAATTTAAAAATCCCCCCAAAAAGTCAACATTTTTGTGTCAACATGTTAATATCAACCTTCGAATGTATCGACCTAAATGCATGTTAACATAGATACTGATGACCTAATGACTCTGTTGACCTAATGAGCCTGTCGACCTTCTGTTGTCGAGAATCTGATTGTAGACCAGTCATCTGGATACCATCAATGAAAAGATTGAATCTGGTAAAAGAATTCTGGAATTGACAGGTGTACCTTTGGTATTAGTACAATTGTCTAGGAGACAGTGCAAAAATGTCAGAGAAAGATAGTTTACCATGTAGCATACAATTTGTGGAAAACTGCTCCGGAGAAATTGCACATTTGAGCATTAATACTCGCTGAACAGGGAGAATGAACAGCTCTAAAGTACTAGACAGTAAGTTATAGCCTAAACATTATCTACCCCCTAGTTCTGTGCAAAGTACCCTATCCCTACAGTCTAATTTTAAAGGATCACTGGAGAGCACCTTGAATGAAGAGAGTAGGAGAAGTGTATGTGAATACAGTGTTACGCACCACCATGGGCAGTGACTTCCGCAGCATCCGGTAGTCACTAAGCGACTCGACGATTGCGAACTTCCACTCCCCAGCCACTGGATCCTCGGCAATCTGGGACGCTTGCTAGTGCGGTGGTCGGGGTTGCTAGGGAGGCAGGGGTACTGTGGTAAGTGCAGCGGGACAGTTGCAGAGTATATTTAATTAAGGGTGTGCTTGCCTGGGCTGTGTTTTTGATTGGCTCATGCTCACTTTATATCCTGTGTCTGCCTCTCACTCCTTGCTGATCATAGTGCCTGGTCGCGGCGGGAGCCTTTGTCTCCCTGTACAAGAGTTACTGCTTGCAGCACTAAATTTGGTTCTTGTTCCATCAAGACTCGCTGTATTCTGTATGCAGCTTATATCTGTTCCCTTTTCCAGTACTGCTTGTCTTTGTAATTATCTTAATCTTTATCTGTTTGCCATTTATTGCTTACCCTGTTTATTCTTCATACTCATACTAGCATTAGCTTGGTACCCAAGTTATGCGGTAGCTTAGTTCCTGTACCTTGCCTGTTTGTTTGAGTGTGTGGTTTTCTCCATCTCATTTCTCTTCTCCCATATATCCTGCCTGGTTCATATTCTAGGTACACCTGTTCTCCCATACTGTGCTCAGTTTATGTTCTGGACCTCATTATCATTGTCTTTTCTCTACGTCCTTTTATCTAGTTCCTGCTTCCTTGTGTTTTCTTTAGTCTTTCTCCTTACTGGCATTGATTCAGGTCACTCAGGTTTAAGCTTGTACTGCTATCAGTAGCAAAAGTCCTGGTGGCATCCCAGTACTGGTAGGCACGTCAAGCCTTAAGGGAAAAAAACAGCTATTGGGTGTACAAGGGTCTCTGCCCAGAAGATATCATGGCTTCAGCTTCCTTAAGAAGATCCTGTCCCTGTCGTAACAGACAGGCAAGGTTAGTGTGGAGGGTTTAGCCTAGTTCCCCTTTAACCAAAAGGACTATATCTTCTTCAGTCATCATCACTACCAGTCTGACTGCCACCATGGCCCCGCAACCTAGCTACACCCATGCCAGACATGGAGATTGTGCTGGAGCTGGGAAGACACTTGTGGGGAGGGGGGGGGGGGTGTTACGTAGGTGAGCTGCTGTGCAAGAGAGAAACAGGGAGAGGATCAGTCAGAGAGGAACAGAATGAGGGAAGGAGGGTGGTGCCTCTGCACACAGAGAGAGAGAATAGGCTATAAATGGAGAGAGAGACAGTGGGATTAGGCAGTTGCTGGAGAAACAGACAGGGGGATGTGCTGAAGACACTGTGGTGGGTCTGGAGAGACACGGGGGGGGGGAATAACCCAATGGGCGACTTACCTGTACCTCTCCTATGAGGATGGGGGCCCCAGTAACATGAGTGTACCGGGTCCCAAAATTTCTGTTGCCGGGACCTGTTTTGGAGCAGAACTGAAGAATAGTAAAAAAGAAGCAGCAAGCCCAGACAAGTATCAAAGCAAGGAGAAACAATAGATAGCAGGTAATAGAGAGGAAGCAGCTGATTACTAATTAGGGTAATGACAGCAAAAAAAAAACAAACAGACGGTACAGATGAGTTACTAAGCAAGCAACTGTCAGGGGGCAATTGTTCAGGAGCAAATTGTCACTTATTTTATCTCAAACAACTGCAATTGGATCAAGTGCTCTGATTGTCTTCATATGGGGACTACTATGCCTTAACCCAACCACTACAATATTATTATCCGACACTCCTATTACTTCTGGAAGTAAAAGTAAAGAAAGGGAAAGACCGCACAGGAGTCATACATGGCTGAGTCACATTATTATGACCACCAGCTAATAGCCAGAGTAACCGCCATATGCAGCACGGACAACAACTAGACGGGCTGAACTGTTGTCTTAGACGCATGTCTGGTAGACCCCAGGTTCATTTTGATGGTGAGCTGTCGGTCTGCCCTCATGCTCCTTTTTAGCCAACGTTTACCTTTCACATCAGTGCCACGTGGTGCTCCGTAATGTCCACATCAGTTATTTGCAATGGTGGCAATTTGTCCAGTCACGAAACACCTTCACCACAGCAGCACTCCAACAGTTCACAAACTGCGCTGCGTCAGAAATACTGCCACCCTTGGCCCGAAAGCCGATAATCATCCTTTTTTGCAACTAGAATAAATTGCCCCTTTGCCCCATGACAGGAACGTATGATATGTGTGAAACTGGCCTATCGCACACCTTATATAACGCGCGACGTACCTCATGGGCTATATACTGGGATTCCACCATGTGGTACCAATAACAACATATTCTGTAATGCTATTTGCAGATAATTGTTTCCCACTATCAAAGTGCTCAGGAAGGTGCTCACAAGAATAAGGTACATACACGTGTACATTTAACTATTAATTTAACAGATACTTTGCTAAATGATTTGTGCCAGCTTCACCTTAAGGCAGAACAATGTGTGTGATGCAAGTCTGGAGCAGGCTTATTAAATCCCCAATCTGCGCATCCTCAGAAGAGGCCCCTAGTCTGCATTTCCTGATTAGCGCACCTCCATGCCCTTTTGAGCTGCAGCCCCTGAAGTTGCAATAGTTCTGCCAATGCTCTTAACTGGCATGGTCAGATTTCATGCAACTGCGTCATCCCACCCTGTCCCCCGTTTTTGACGAGGAGATCCGTTCTGCAGATGTGCATAATATAATGTTTAAATATTTAAAAAAATACTTTTTCAACTTTATTAAATAAAATAAATGTAAAAAAACAATGTAGTTAATGCTTTTGAAAGGAAAAATCGTCAGTTAAGTGGTTAAGATCATCAGTTAAAAAACTTTATCATTTTCATGCAATGAATATAACAATCACACATTTTATAAAAAAAATTGCAATGACTACAATAATCTAATTGGATACAGGGCTTCTTAGGGTTAATCGGAAGTCATATTGGCCAAGTTTCTGTAAAGCACTCACTATCAATATTTCCCCCCCCCCCCCCCCCCCCCACACACACACACACACACTCTTTTACATTCTAGCTAGTAGTTTGGGCTTACTGTATGTACAGTAGCAGTTTATTACCTATGGGGCACATGAAGTAGGTGTCAAAACAGGTTTAGGGCCACCAGACCTGACTGAGACTCCATAAAGTACCACAACCCCTGGCTTTCATGATTAGCTGAGCTGAACACTATTATTAAATTTGACAACAATGAAGACTTAATTGTAAGCGGACAACAACAAAGAGTGTAATGCTACTTAATGCCATGAAAATGCTAATTGACCATTAAAAATCGTTGTGAAAATGTAGCTATCTCAACACTATACACTACGTACCACATTTCCATTGAAATGCAGCACCTCTATGCAGAAAATATGGCTGAGAATTGCAGGATTGCTGTCTGGCCTGGGATAAGGCATGGTGGTAAAAACTTCAGCCCTGTCTGCTGTTTATTTTGGATTAAACGTTTAATTACATTTATTCTTACCTAAACGCTGTTAGATTAGGTAAAATATAATCCATAAGTAACTAATATGAGTAAGGTGACATTGGGATTGTCTTTTGTGTTAAATTTTTAGATTTAAAGGGAGTCAAAAGGCAAAACTCCAAAACAGTAGTGGGTGCAACGGAGCATGCTACACCAATTCTGCTCACACTCACAGTGGCACTATCAACGTGAGGTGTGAACAGAGTACAAAACGTTATACCAGTGATAGTAATGGGCAGTACACAAACTTTCTCCCCTGTGAAAGTAATTTAGCACTGCCCTCCTATTGCATTTGCTCATTGTCCACTGCTCCAGCTTTAATTGAATATCACACCCTGCAACATTTGGATTTCCCAGTTGGACACATTCCTGTTTCTAAATAATATTTTACAGCAGATGTCCAACCCGTTAAGTGTTGCAACCCGACAGTGGCTGGTTGCCAGGAGAAACTGCAAATTAAGGAGCATGATGTCAGGGGGCATTTGTGCTGTCTGCACTTTTATACATAACCATTTTTATACATAACCATTTCTGTATTCATTACTAGCTTCAGATTGTTGGGTAAATTGCAGCTGGAATTGCAGCAACTCACAAGTGATCATTTACAAACTGCATCTATCTATCTATCTATCTATCTATCTATCTATCGATCTATCCATCTTATTAAGTACAAATGGACTGTGTGTAAATAAAGTGACTCCCAGTTTATTTGTTCATCCTGAAGGAACTGTAACGTTATTAAAGGTTTTACTAGACTCTGTAATGCTGTGAGAAGAGTTAGAGTGATAGGGCAGAAGATTAATGCAGCCTCCTCTCCTGACATAAACCCTCAGAAGTACACGGCTGCATTTACACCAGTAATTTGTCACTTCAGCAAGTACTGATTTAGTGCGGTCAGCTGTAATTATTGAACTTGTCTGCACATTCATTTTTTACTCTCTTTTCCAGGATTATCAAATGAGCTCCACTCACAGCTCTTGTTATTTAAACTCACAGTTGTGCATCTCTGGACACATGGTCCTCAGAATATCTCTATGTCCTGTCTATCAACCTCTGATGTCTCATTTACTTCCTGGGAAACCATTACAATGAAATGGGGTGTGTCCAGTCACAGACACTTATTGCCAGAGCTACTCTGTTGTGGGTGCATAACCTTTAGCAAGAAAACTAGTTTTTCAAATAGATGATCAGTTATCAGACACTGAAGTAAAATAATTCTCTGTACACTTTCGGGGTTGTCAAAGTCGAAAAATATAGCGACCTATGATGCCTTGTATTAACCCCATGCGTTTGCCCGCTGCACGTGCACATTCTCTCCCGTGCGTGCGCATATTCGCAGTTGCGTGACGGCGCCTCCACGGTCGTGCGCTCAGGCGCGTGGTATGTGCATTTACGGTAGAGTTTGTGTGCGTCTGGTGGGCGACTCGATCGTTACATATTTAATCCAAATAATGTTTTTATAGGTAATATTCCCTTTAATAATATCTGTAAGTATGATTAGTGTAACTGGTTCAGGGACAGAGAGATTCCTCTTTGCATGCTGGGAGGGCTCAGACAAAGGTTGGAGGGTAGTGTATGGTGTCCAGCTGTGCTGTATTGAAGGGGTGTTGTGCCTATGATAATTGGGAGGGATTCACATAGTTCCTGATCATGGTTATGCACAGAAGTAGAAAATAAGATTAATTGCATTCTGAATAAATTACACATAAGTGCAGGGTAGGTGAATGGAATTCAGTCATTTCTTTCCCACAGACTGAATACAATAGCCTTATTTACACTAAGCTTTGAGATTCTATGAAGAGGGCTTACACCTTTGTTTATGAATAGAACCAGGTTTCTCTCCAGAATAATGAGTGCTGAGTTGTCAATTGTCTCAACTGAAGGTGGGGTAAACAAAGCCCAGAGACAGAGTTTGTTTGGAAGATCCAAAACAATAGCTTTCCTCAATATAATCAGACAAAGAGGAATTTAGAATACTAACAAGTCCTAGCCATCGCCCACTTCTTGAACTAACCAATGATCCCAGGTGCAGTACATGTCCCACCCCCTAACCAATGGAAAGAGAGCACACAGTATCTATTGTAGTATGTCTTGAGTTAGTAAATAAATATAGCTTGCAATAGGCTTGGTGACACAAGACTCTGCAAGGTTTTCACACTGAAGGCTAGAGCCCTGGTCCAGGTTGCGCCGGCGAAGTCATTCCCACGCGTGTACGTTTTCTCTGTAACCAACTTATTCTCTGTTTCTATTTGCCATACTCTCTCTCTCTCTGTTATTTGTTTAGGATTAAGAAACTGTTGTATATTGTATAATTTCAGTTATACTGTTTAGGTGTTTATGTTAGTGCTGTAGTGTATAAGCTGTAACTGTTTTCCCCTTTTACATACTAAAATCATCTAGATAAAGGTTTTGGAACCTTACAAGGTATTGTGTGTTTATCATTACATTGCTAAGGGTACTCGGAGCGTCTCAATCGCTCAAGCGGCTTTTATATAATAGAGGTTAATCAGTGTTACATTGTGTTGCATACAAGGTTTACTGTGTGTCATCCTGTGAGCGTCTGCACCGCTCGTGTTCCTCTTGTGGGCACAGCATCCGCTATGCTAGTAGCGTAGCATTACGGTACTCGGACCGCCTATAGCGTGCTCGATACCCAGCGTAAGCCGTGAGCGAACGTGCCGCTCGTGCGTCTCGACCACGGCCTAGCGTCTGCTACGCTAAGTGCGTACCCTTACGGTACCCCGTACGCCCATTGCGTACTGAGTCTCTTACCAATATATAGTGAATGTTATAAGATAAATATTTAGCTTTATCAGGGTCATATAAAACAACCAAATTTGCTGCAAATTTGGTGTTTTCCCTTCTTGTGTAGGCTTATGTGCTTAGTTATATACTGTACGCTCCATACTTGCTTATTCTCTGAATATGTGACTCGCAAACTGTGGGGAACTCTCCTGGACTCACGGGACAATAGACGAGCCTTCAAGATTCCCCAGTACCCCAGTGAAGTGTGCGGTCTGGAGACTTAATGATAATATTGTTTGAAATGTGGTGTTATGATCCCATAATAAAAATCACTGATGTTCTCCACGGGATATGATCCCAAACCCTCTGCCAGGCGTGCCAGTTGAGTTAAAGCAACTAAAGTTTAGTTTCCATTCTGTTCTTTTAACTGTGTAACTCTTGAATGTCTTTTGTTTTCTGGATACTTTCTGGTTACAGTCAATCCCCTGCAGGCTGTAGGTATTAAAGACAAGGGGCAGGATGTAATGCCGCCCGAGTTTGGCGGCCGTGTGGGATGCCAGCCGAACTCGGACATTTTTTTAAAGGGGCAATCACTTACAAGACATGTTTTTGCCTTGTAAGTGATTGCCTCTATAAAAAAATGTCCACGTTCACCTGGCATTCCACCCGGCCACCAAACATTCAATGCTAGTTATATAGCCTTCTACCCATGAGATGGTATAGTCAAAAGGTCGACAATGACAATGTCTACAGGCAACTTGTTGATATCCCCAGAATGTCGACAGATGAAATGTAAAAACTTTAGAATGTAAACATTAGGGTTAAGTTGTAGGCAGGAGGGATACCGCGGGTGGGTTAGGGATAAAGTGTGTGAGGAGGCGATGTTAGTGGTAGGCACAAGAGGGAAGGTTATAGGTAGGGATAAAGGATAGGGCAGAAATACCTGAACACCGGAGGTTTGGAGGTTTGACCCGGAAGTCACAGTCACATGACTGCTTGAATATACCACTGCAGTCATTGGCAGCAGGTTAGTCAATGCTAGGCCACCAGGTACAGTATGTCGACATTCTATCATGTCGATATTTCTTCACTGTTTACATGAATGCTTTAACCTTCATCTGATTGCTCCTTATCCTGACCTTGGTCTTTTTTACCAATTACTCTTTGTCTGCCGCCTGTCCTGAATGTGGACCATGACCCATTTATGCTACTTACCACATTTTCTTGCCTGCGGCTGGACCACTACTTCAACCCTCACCTGCTGTACTATACTTCAACATGTCAGAGTGTGTCCTGTCCACATTCATCTAAATCACATTAGGATGTTTAGCTGGGTGGACCCCGATCTGCTTTGTGTCAGTATTAGGAATTAAAATTCCTGGGAGTACAGATGCAGCCGAAAAATAAGGAAAATGGCCACAGGTATAGGAGTATATCGCCTCATTATTAAGTTGCGGCATTCTTACTGATCTTCTATTGCTACAATTTACTAAGGAGCAAGGACATAGCTGATATGGTGATCCAGTGTACAGCACAGCCACAGACAGTCCTGCTCCGGGTGGTGTTCCATTCAAACAGCTCTCGAGTCGGTCGTGCCTGAAGTTGCTTTGATGGTTCATACATGTGCAGTGGACTGTAAGTCCTGACTTTAAAGAAGTTTAAAACATATAAAACAATACTAATCTACATGTATTTTTCCCCCAACATGGGTGTAATACTACTTACAGTATTTTAACTGTGCAGGTGTCATTACTTTAAATATGCTTACCGGCATGTTCAAAGTTAAAACACTTGCATCATGGTTACAAAGCTCTAAACATTCTTGGCCATTGTACATCCAGCCACAAAAGTACCAGGTGAGGCAGCCCTCTGCGGCACACTACATAGGTTGCAATGGGTGGGATGGACATGTGGAGATAAGATTACTAAATAGAAAATAAAATATACAAACCACAAGATTCATAAACTCCCCAGATGTTCTATTCCATTACGGAAAGTACCAGGCAAGACAGACACGTAGGGAACACTATAAAGTTTACAATAGGTAGAATGAGCAACATATGGAAATATGAAGCAACCGTTATATATACAATTGTAAGATACAGGTTGACCATAGCATGGCTCGATATAGAGATTGTTTACTCCACTCACAAGAGTACCGCTGAGGCAGCCAACTTGGGTGCACTTATATCCAGTAAGTGTACAATCCTTGGTGTCTCAGGTCTAGTCCTTTCACCCAGCAACACCACCTTTACACAAAACATTTAGTAGCTTGTCCAGAATGTAGAGAGGCTCTGTCACCTGCTTAGAGAAACTCATGTCTGTTGATGTTTCAAATTCCTTAACTTTATATTATATAAGAACAGAAAAGAACTGTCAGTCCCACAGTGAAATCTGTACCTCTATACGCAGGGAAAAGAAATCCAGAATTGATGTGAATTTGACCCAGTGTTTTTTGCATTGTGAGCTACTGGGACAGATTGTAAAGCTAAAGCTACAGGTTTAAAAGCTGGAGCTATTCAAGTATTAGTAAATTTCCCTGCATGGTAAGCCTACGAATAATACGCATTACCCACAGATTCCGGGTTCAGAGCCTGAAATCAGTGGGTTACCCCGTGCAGAAAGCCCCAGACAGTATTCTTCAGATCCTGAGATAAGTGCACTCTCTGGGGCTTACTGAGCGGGGTAGTAGCATTCATTGAATAGCTCCAGACATAGATTTAGCTGAGCAGTAAACCTCACAGCTCTTAGACTATTGGGGGCAATTCAGAGTTGATCGCAGCAGCAAATTTGTTAGCCGTTGGGCAAATCCATGTGCACTGCTGGGGGGCCAGATATAACATTTGCAGAGAGAGATACATTTGGATGGGTTATATTGTTTCTGTGCAGGGTAAATACTGGCTGGTTTATTTTTACACTGCAATTTAGATTTCAGATTGAACACACCCCACCCAAATCCAATTCTCTCTGCACATGTTATATCTGCCCCCGCTGCAGTGCACATGGTTTTGCCCAACTGCTAACAAATTTGCTGCTGCGATCAACTCTGAATTACCCCCCATGTGCACTGCGGGTGTGGCAGATATAACATTTGCAGAGAGAGTTAGATTTAGGGATTTGGGTGGGTAATATTGTTTCTGTGCAGGGTAAATACTGGCTGCTTTATTTTTACACTGCAATTTAGATTTCAGTTTGACACACCCCACCCAAATCTAACTCTCTCTGCACATGTTATATCTGCCCCCCTGCAGTGCACATGGTAGTGCCCAACTGCTGACAAATTTGCTGCTGCGATCAACTCTGAATTAGGCCCTATGCCCTTATAATGTAAAATGTTTAAATTTTGAAGCACATTTGTATTTGAAAATGCAGACTCTAGATTTTATGGAATTGTGAATATTGTGTGTATCAAAAATGTTTTGGTTTCCAAATCTTGTTTAGAAAAACATCAGAAAAAAATAACATGATAAAAAAATGTCAAACGTGCAATATAATGTGCGTGACTTTGTACTAAGGACATAATTGCCATTGGGGGTCATTCCGAGTTGTTCGCTCGTTATTTTTTTCTCGCAACAGAGCGATTAGTCGCTAATGCGCATGCGCAATGTCCGCAGTGCGACTGCGCCAAGTAAATTTGCTATGCAGTTATGTATTTAACTCACGGCATTACGAGGATTTTTTTCGTTCTGGTGATCGTAATGTGATTGACAGGAAGTGGGTGTTTCTGGGCAGAAACTGGCCGTTTTATGGGTGTGTGCGAAAAAAACGCTACCGTTTCTGGGAAAAACGCGGGAGTGGCTGGAGAAACGGAGGAGTGTCTGGGCGAACGCTGGGTGTGTTTGTGACGTCAAACCAGGAACGACAAGCACTGAACTGATCACAGATGCCGAGTAAGTCTGGAGCTACTCAGAAACTGCTAAGAAGTGTCTATTCGCAATTCTGCTAATCTTTCGTTCGCAATTTTGATAAGCTAAGATTCACTCCCAGTAGGCGGCGGATTAGCGTGTGCAAAGCTGCTAAAAGCAGCTTGCGAGCGAACAACTCGGAATGACCCCCATTGTTCCCTAATTTCTACCTAAAATTCCATGTTTGAAAAATTTGTCTGTGGAAGGATTTGCCTGTGGGAATGTCCTTATTCTTTCAGTGTAATCCACATACTGTAACAAATTCCAGTCACTAGTGGCGGAACTACAAGTGGAACAGCCTAAAGGTGATGGTGGCCCTGCAATATTAGTGCATCTGTCCCAGAGGCCTCTGCTCTGCTTCTGAACGTGCGCTACAAGTTACAACTGGCATATGTGCAGTGAAGACTACTGAGCATGCCTTGACTCTTGTACATACTCAAAAGGGAAGAGAAGGGGCCCTCAGAATGCATGGACATGTATTTTTTTAATAATTTTGCTATGGGCCCTAGTAATATCTTGCTATGCCCCTAATTTTTGCCATCTATAGATATACTCTGGGCTTTAGAAGTTCAAATTTATTGAAAAAGAGTAATTATAATGCAAAAAAGTACACTATTACTACATTCAGAACACAAGACATAATGGGACTTGTAGTGCTCCAGATTTCATCATAACAGTTTCATGTGGTACCTGCATAGTTGCCCCAATTCAAAAGCAAAGTGTTCATGGAAAACATTTCAAATGTTAGCAAGCACTGTACTTAGAAATGTGTGAATCCCTGTGAGAGAGTGGTAACTGACAAAGACTGAGAGCGTGCTAACCACTGCATCCAATCAGAGCTGTGCTTTCATTAGTGTGAATTGCACAAAACAAATCGAATTAAACTGACGATTAGATCTACTAACATTCTGTTAGTAAACATCAATGTGAGTAAAACAAAGAAATCCAAATTCAAACACATTTTTCAAATGTTTTTATTAAAAAGAAAAGTCAAATAAGCAGTTGTGAAACCAAATGAATGTTCTGGCTGGACAGGAATAGGCAGCTCAGACCAAACATAAAAAAGCTATTTTATTATTAAATCAGAAACCTGCTTGTTTTTTTTCTCTTTCTTCCCATAAATAAAATCGTTGTCAACAATTTGAAATAAGGTGAAATTGTGACTGAAAAAAAAATAGAATAACTTCATGAATTAGCACAGATAGAAACTATTTTCTTACTGTAAAGAAATTATTTTCTTACTGTAAAAAGAAAATGAAAAAAAAAAGAAAAGAAAAAAAATTTGGCAGTAATTTATACATCCTATGTATAACTAAAAAATGTGCTACAATTAATATAAAATGCTTTTACTATAAAGTAAGCTACTCCTTTTATTTCTATACACAAAAAAATTGTAAAGATGTCTTTATCACAGTCCTAAACCACATGATAAATCTACTTACAACTATTCAACAAATTATATTTTTCATACTCTTATTTTTTTTAATGACATTTTTCTGTGTTTTTTGTATATTTGCACAATTTTTTTTAAGGTATTTGTCTTTTTCCACTTATAAGAATTATTGTTTGGTTTTGGTGGGGTAGGGGTTATTTCAAATATACAATATTAACAAACCTCTTTACACATTTTATGTGCCTGGATGAACTTTGAAAGAGCAACCCCCTCTCGTTTACTATTCATCCCCATGCTTTCCATAACAAAGATGGTGGCAATAAGAGGTGTCTCTTTTGTTCATTAGAAGTTATGGGAGTTTGGCTTCTTGCTCCACCAAGTTTATATTTGCAAACAAAGCAGATTCTCTGAGACTTTAGAAGAACCAACCACTAAAGTATGCGTGTCTTGGTGACTGTGCCATCCTTGTTTTTGAAGTCCAGTGCTGTAGACTTTCTGAAATGTCCATTCCTTTAGCCTTCATTTACAAATGTGTTTGTGGTTCTAGGTGAGGTAGAGAGACTTGTCTCCTGGCAGAGAACTTAAAGAAAGCAAAAGAGACTAGTATGAGATAACAAAAGAAAAAAAGTAAAACTATAGTCTAAGTAATGTTAAAGTGGACTACTACTACTTTCTGTAAACCCATATTTCACAATATTCACAATATATTTGTGTGCATTGTTATGATTGAAATACGGTATTCTCTGTGACACTGGGCCTTATACAGTGATGGACGGCATGTTGGGGGAGTGCTGGTGTCAGGGACTGCAATGGACAGCGTTTCCACTGTCGGAAGTCACTTGAGGTGCAGCTTTGTGCGCACCACAGCAGATTAAGGCTGCAGCCAGTGGACATCTCAATAGACAGCCCATTGTCTGCAGTATTAGTTTGAAACTTCATAGTAGTGGCTGCAGCTAAAGTCGCACCTGCCACTGCTCAGCATCCATCTCTGAATCAGGACTATTGAGAGTTAACTGTGTTGAAGAGATACTAAGGTGTCTCAAGGATGCCCACCAAAGCCTACCACTATTTTTCTTTCAAACAGACTACAGAAATGTATCTGAATCCTGCTAGAAAATAAAATTACAAAATGAAGCCCTGTATTTCACCCATAATGCAGCAGAAAACAAAATAAGATTTATTGCAAAGACAATATAAAACAAATGGGATGGAGATATTCTTCAGTGTCATTCTTTTCACATCAAACCCAACTCAAGAGGGTTTTTACATAAAAAAGGCCATTTTTATTTTATATATTTATAATCTTAAAAGTATATATTAAAAAAGTAACATAATTTATATAATTTGTAATTTAGAAAAGTCAATTATTAGCGTTACTGATTCTCTACTTTGTATGGCAGCAAGACATTATTTTAAAGTCCCACCCAAAGTTGAATCAATTACAAATTTCAATGGGGTGCTGCTTGTTAATGCGATACACCAAAAATAGACAAACCTATGCATGTAAAGTAATTGAATAGGCTTTCACCTGACTTTCTTGTATTTACTGCTTGTACAAAATCTGGCAAGAATTTCTGACAGATAGTCTCATGACATGCTGGAGATTGAAATTAGGTGTGCTCAATATCCAAAGGCAGATGCAAATCTTCTACACAAAGCCCACTTATTTACTCTGTAACGTTTAGCCATGAATGAGACCTACTATCTCTAGAGCCAATGTTTCTTATACATTACCAGTACAGTTAGTTTTCCCTTTTTTTATTATACTACTCACTTGCAGTGGTTAATTCCGCACTCTCTGTTGGGAAACTCATTGTCCCACTCTGTGCTTCCTGGGGGATTGGAGGAGGCAGGGGATCGTGGGTCAACATTGTTTGGAAATTCTGATGGGAGATGTGAGAAGTCCTAGAGATAATTGTGGAAAAGAGGTAAATGTTTATAAGGCAATAAACAGAGCAATCAATACATAATACAATAACACTGAAAGATGCAATGTCAAAATGTAGAGAGATGCAATGCTCGGGCCAGGTATCGGAGCAAATGGTAGAAAAAAAGGTAATATATTATGGAAATATTACATAATAAAAGACAAGAGTTTATGGAGACCAAAGGGTGATTGGTCAAAGACATCGATGATCGTCAAACTTGACCAATTGTTTTAAAATTACAACAGGAATCAATGCTAAGTTAGGTTTGTTTAGCACTGATTTCTGTTGCCGTTTTAAAAATCAGTGAAAGCCATCGGCAACATTGACAAATCGCATGTTAGTAAATATATCCCCCAAACATGTACAGAACTAAATACTGATCAAGTGGTTCTGTCAAATATACAGGTCGGCAAATTGCATAGATTATTGACTGAAAGTATTTTACATTCCATTCAAATAAATGTGGTTTAATTACATTTTATTATAGTTTTGGGGCCAGACATGTTAGGGTAAATTTACTAAGGTGGGAGTTTTTCAGAACTGGTGATGTTGCCCATAGCAACCAATCAGATTCTATTATCTTCTAGAAGCAACTAGATACATGTTCAGTAGAATCTGCTTGGTTGCTATGAGCAACATCACCAGTTCTAAAAAAAAACTCTCACCTTAGTAAATTAACCCCCAGTTGTGTCTGGTAAAAAGTGATCTACACATTTGTTGCAAACTTTAAATTGCAGAATATAAAAAACATGGAGAAATGGAAGTAAGGGAAACATATAAAAGAAATGGCATGTTGAGAAAAGATCAGTAGCGATCAGAATGGAAAGTGGGGAAAGAAGACATAACATTCAAAGATATTAAATACAGAGTTTGCAGAACAGGGAAAAGAAGATTAGTAAAAAAAGAGAAGAGACTGAGTTGAGAAAAGCAAGTGAAACTGAGCTAAGGGAGAATAATAGCTTGGTGAGGGACTATAGAGGGAAAAAGAGACTGAAAGGAAGAGCAAGATACGCATGACAGAATGGTGACCTTGGTAGAAGAGTGAAGAATTAAGACTATAAAGAGTGAGAAGATTTAAATAAAACAACGGTACTCACCTGTTGACCTGTAGGGGATGAGCTCATAGGTGACTGTAATCCAATGCTGGGAGAAAGGATGGGAGGTTGTTGCTGCATATTAAGGGACTGATTAATGAGAGAGCTAGAAGGGTGACGCATATGCTGGTGGAGGGGAGGGCTAATCTGGAAAGGGGGTGGAGGTGAGGCACTGATGCTGGGCAACATAGATTTGGCATTGAGACTTCGGGAGAGGTTGGGGTGAGGGTGCCCGCGGTAGCTTGGCAGGTCTGCAGGGGACAGAAAAGAAGCCAGCCCAGGATATGGTGAGGAAGGCTGTGGGGGCAGGTTATACATAGACTGCTTTTGGAGTATCATTTTGGAAGGCTGATTGGGCTGGGAGTTCTTCGTCTCTCCTTGGTCAGCGTAGCTCTAGGTTATAATAAAATAATGTCAGACTCCACAATATCTAATATTTATAATTAAACTTGCTACCATTTTTACAAACATCAAAATTATCTTTTTAGTATAATTAAGTCAATTAAGGCTTAACAAATATGATTGAATTATCTATTTCTGCTAAAGGATATATTTACAGAACCGCATGCAAGAAGCAATCATTGAAATACACAATATACCTGGGAAACAAAACAATGGCACAAAAAATAAAATAATAACTATATACATTTCATAATTAAAAAGGTTTATAGTTGAAGTAAAATATATTTAAATCCTTGAAAATGTTATAAATATTATATGTAATATTTTTAGTTGAGTTTAAAACCATGCATAATCTGTTATCTTGTATTGGATATACAGTAGACTCTAAATAATGCATGTAATTAGGGTCTATGCTCAGAGTGGGACATTAATAATATTTCAGCCTGTTACCTTGGAAACCAGACTTGCTCTGTAGGCTGCAAGGGCCTTCAAATACTCCTTCTTGGCAGCCTCAGTCTTTCGCTTGTAGGCCTGCAGAAAACACAGTTAGGCATCAAAATTAGTGTAGTTGTTACTTACATTTAATCTTACTTGTTTCACTTATGTGTGACTGTTACTTCATGGATCAGACAAACAGGGCATACATACTTCTAGCAGACACTACAGGGGCAACATAACCACTGCAAAAGGTAAAGTTCACCCACAGGGTCTCCGGAAAAGATGCCAATTAACATTAAGTAGAATTATTAAAACAATAACTGGACTTAATAACTGCATCATGATGAGTGTGTTTTGCTGCACGTTTACAAACCTTTGGGGTGAAGCACTAGAAGAGACACTGCTCAGGCACATCACATATACGTTATTTTTGAAGATCTATAACTGATATTAAGTACATTGGGGCAGATATATTAACCTGGAGAAGGCAAAAGGAAGTGATAAACCAATGATATGTGCAAGGTGATAAAGGCAGCAGCCAATCAGATCCTAACTGTTAATTTACATATTGGAGCTGATTGGCTGGTGCCTTTATCACCTTGAACATATCACTGATTTATCACTTCCTTGTGCCTTCTCCAGGTTAATACATCTGCTCCAATATTTCAGAACTGAGCTCCACCTTTTAAGAATTATTTAGGATAGGAAATAAAAAAAAGGGCTTTCCGCAATATATATGTCACTTGCGTATGTTCTTCTACCAGAGATGTACTTCATTTTCCACATTATACATTAATTGTGCAACAGAATGCGGGTGACAGTGGTGTATCTTCTGAGGGGGGAGTTGGGTGGATAAGGGTGCTCCTTGCTGATGGTGGATTAAGCATGTGAGTAGTTAAGCTTGATTTCCTAGTGTATATCCCAAAACCAGAATTTGTGTGGTTGGCAAACAATGCAACAATCATATGCACACAATGGAAATCTACAGTATGTGTGATGGTTAGTTTTGTACTTTTGTAAAAGATCTTTTTGTCAGGAATAAACCATGTAAGTGCCTGATAAGGTTTTCCTATATTGCTACAGTGTATATCATCATATAGATGTAACCTTCTGCAGTATTTCCTGGACACAACATTGCAGTGTGTGGTTTCTCTATACCCATCTGTAATACTGTCCTTCCGGTAACTAACAACAAAAAGCAGTGGGCAACTGGCAACAAGGCAACAAGGGCACAAACTGGGACCGCCACAGCTGTGCTTGGTGTGACTGTGTGGTTGTTTGATAACAGCAACTAAGCTTTCTGAATAACATGTCATTCATGTTGTAAAGAGTGTTCTCTTAATATTATTCAGTAATGGAATATAAATATACAGTACTGCAATATCAACACATTAGTTTCAGTGTATCCAACCTACAGCTTGAGATAGCCATGGGCTGTTCAGAATACCGAATAAAGACCCTGTAGTATGACATAAACGCATGCAGTACCAGTATACAGTCACATTTCTCAAATTCATAGCATTGTGCAGATGAGGGAATGACACAGAGCATTGGATTGGCTGCTGCATGAATGGATTCCAATGGAATGCCACAAGTACATACAGTATAATAACCCCAGGATCCTAAAAAAACGTTATAACTGTATAGGCTGCAGATCATAAGATGGAATAGTGTGTGCGTGGGCACATTTTGTTTTCAGCAATATATCCACCCTTACCCTTCTTTTTTCTTCTGTGTCCCACATTATTTTACTTTTATTAGTCCTTGATCGAAAAACAATATAAATATTAAAAAAAAGGATAATTATTACGTTTCCGACATAGTAAAATGATTGGCGCTAGACTCAACTGTTTTACTAATCACTCATTTTCTGGAAGACCACTTCCAGAAACAGTATGGATCACTACAGTGCAGTATGAATCATAGGGTTTTCATTGCCAACTCCACCAAATCCTGATTAGCTATAACAGAAATGTGGGACATACTTGGAGTTTTCCCATTGCTTCATGCCACTATATGCCTTAGTCTGAGAGACAAATAAACTGAAACAAGCCTTTCTTCCATGTAATACAAGGTAAGTGAGGACACATCATCATGCCAAGCATCAACCATTATTATAAGGGTTCCTGTTAAAGGTACCTTTTCTCCATCACTGTTCAGCTTATTTGCCTCACTCTAGAACTCTATGCTATGCTTACATGTTACCTGGGACGAGTGCTTAGTCCGGTACCAGTACGAAATCCCGCCGGTCGGAATCCCGACACCGGAATCCCGACCGGCACAATCCCAACAGGGGGGCGAGCGCAACGCAGCCCCTTGCGGGCTCGCTGTGCTCGCCACGCTGCGGGCACGGTGCCTCGCTACGCTAGGCACACTAATTTATTTTCCCTCTATGGGTGTCGTGGACACCCACAGAGGGAGAATATGTTGGGATTGTGCCGGTCGGGATTCCAGTGTCGATATTCCGATGGCAGGATTCCGTCTGGCAGGATCTTGACCGCATCCCCTTAGTCCACTTAAGTTGTTTATCACTATGTCTCTGTGAAGTGATACATTGTTGAATTTTCTTCTATGCACCACACATCCTTACATTCATAAAGTGCAAAGTAATAATCATCTGAGCATTGCTTGTCACTTTTTTCATGAAGAGCTATTTTGCAAATATAACCCCTGTCTAGTAGAGTTTATATAGATACCCCTTACCTGTCCTGAAGCTTCAGCTGAACTCAGCCCTCTGTATATGGCTGGTCCTCCCCACAGCTTTACCAACCAAACATACAATTAATAGATTTTTGTGCTACTCAGTTCAAATCCAATTATGTTGGCAAGGATGCTGCGATGGATGGAGGACTCACTACAGCTGGTTCCACCAAGTTGACAGGAAATTCAGGAAAGGTAAGTATTACATACACTCTAGTGGCTTATTTGCAAAATACTTCCCAAATGAAGTAAAACGATTATTGAAGCCATTCTGTATTATAATTTATGGATAATATGGAAACACAAGTAGATCTTTCAGATGGACTAAATAGTATTATACTAGTAAAAGCATGATAGGAGGGATCCCTGCTTTTGCCAATCTCAGGGGCCGCTTAGCCATAGGGCTCACCAGGAAGAGTCCTAGTAGGCTGAAGTGTCTGTGGGCTCTGTTTTGTCTGTTGTCATGTGGCCCCACCCCCCACATGACAGGCAGCCCACTGCACTCAGTACACTGCATTGTCCTCATTTATTCTGTTATTCCATCTCTGTAGTACAGCAACTCTGCCATCCAGTGATGCTGCCATGGCTACACGGTATGTAATACCTCTTGTGCTGCCCATGTCGTGCCACTTCTACAAAATATTACAGGGCCACTTTTAGTTCCCAATCCACCCCTGGTCTCAGGCACAACTGCAGCAAAAGACGTAAGAAAGGATGCAATTGCGTACAGTCAGGCCATATGAGGAGGGATCCAACCCCCCTCAACAGATCCAACCCCCGCATCAGACAGTACCCCCATTAGGGCTACGTCCATAAATTTCCCGGGCTGGTTTTCCATCCCAGTCAGCCCCTGCCTCATCTCAATTATTGTGGTGGTTGGAAAAACAAAGATAAAAAAATAGAAATAAATATGAAAACATAAAATAAAAAAATAAAAAACTTTCTATGCAGTTTAAAGAAAATGTCAACACGGCATGAGCCTGCCATTCTGTTAGTATGGTAAATACAACTCTGGGCCTAATTCAGATCTGATTGTAGCAGTAAATTTGTTAGCTAATGGGCAAAACCATGTGCACTGCAGGGGAGGGGGGCAGATATAACGTGTGCAGAGAGAGTTAGATTTGGGTGGGGTGTGTTCAAACTGAAATCTAAATTGCAGTGTAAAAATAAAGCAGCCAGTATTTACCCTGCACAGAAACAATATAACCCACCCAAATCTAACTCTCTCTGCACATGTTATATCTACCCCACCTGCAGTGCACATGGTTTTGTCCATTAGCTAACAAATTTGCTGCTGTGATCAGATTTGAATTACTCCCTCTGTTTTCAGAAACGAGTGGAAGTTGTTTAGCTGGACATCTTAAACTGGTGGACAACTGTGGTAAAAATATTCTTGATACTTTGACCTCAACACGACTCAATTTCATCTATCTTCAATAATAATATTTTTAAGTGAAATATCACCATCTGCCTATTGGGTAAGATAATAAGAAGAACACACTCACTTGTTTTTGTTCTTCGCCCAGGCTGTCCCACATAGATGCAACTATTTTAGACACATCTCCAAATGTGGCATTAGGATTCTGACCCTTGATTGCTGCTTGAGTGTCCCTAAAAAATAGGGCATACGCAGACACAGGTTTCTGGGGCTCATTTGGGTCCTTCTTTTTCTTTTTCTTCTGATTTTTGGGTTTTTTCCCAAGGTCAGCTGAAGGTCGTTTTTCCCCAGCAACCTGCAAAAGATGCGGTCAATTGTTATTACAGTAAATATTGGTAGCATTGGTGCGCAAGCTCTAAAACAGCAAAATGCATTAAAAGAAGGTAGTTAGTGACTAACAAAATGCTCCAGTACAAAACATGTGCACTAATAATTAAGAAACAAGAGCCATTTGCTTGTATTGTCTAAATTGCATTAAAAGGACAAAGCTAATTGATAAATAACCTCTGTTTATATAGACTACTACAAACAATGTATTTATAAATAAATGGAAGTATTTGAATGCAATGAATTCAGAAATTGGTTTATTAATTTTAATATTATGTACTAATACATTATAAAACTTTTATGATTTGTTTTTTTGGGTGTACAATATCATACCTCCCAACTTCTGTGTATTCGAAGGAGGGACATCTGCGTGCGCCCCCATTTTTGTCACTGAGGGGGCATGCCCAGCGCTCTGTGAGCTGCTGGCATGCCCTCTCTCCACCTGTCTCCACTGAATAGACACTGTGCGCATGCGCACAGCTTCTATTCACCGCTGCTCTGCTAAGCAGAGCAGCGAGTGCAGGAGCTTCCCAACTGCTCCCCTCCCACCGCGGGACACAGCAGCCTGCGGGTGGGACAGCGGGACAGTCCCAAAAAAACGGGACTGTCCCGCGAAAATCGGGACAGTTGGGAGGTATGCAGTAATGTCAGATTGGTGCGTGGAGAATTCATACTTCAGTATAGTCAACCTACTTTGAAGACTGGATTTACTATTTCTACTCCAAGGCTGGATTTACTATCACTACAGTAGATGTAATTATAGAGAAAGCAACATTAGAGAACAGTATTATCTACCTTATAGTGAGAGTCAGTGTCCTCCTCCTGGGTGGAGCTAGAAGGGGAGGGCGTAGCTGATTTACTACCCGGTGGAGAAGGAGATCCATGAGTAACTGCACTTCTCATTCCCATTTGTGAGATAAGCTGCGATTGGCTGAGTGCACTCATGTGACTGGGCAGCATTCCAGATCGGTTTATCAGGGAACCGTGATGATTGTGATCATAGGAGGATGCTTCAGAGTGTACCAGCTCCTGTATCTGACGGGCAGAAATAACAGTATGAGACAAGAACAAGATGGAAAATCAGCTTACTACTGCTTGACAGTCTTAATACATACTCCTTATTTCTCTATTCAACACCTTCTACCATTTCTTGCTAGCTAAGGTATACTGCCAATTTCTCCAAAGCATACATTTTTAGGCACTGCTCTATGCAGGCTCTCTATTTACTACCTGTAACATTTTTAATTCACCATGTTCACAATAGATAAACAAGATACCTTAAAAATACAAGCATTCAAATTTACTCATCATTTACAAACAGAACATACAACAATGTTGTGTGGGTTGCACCAATATGCTTGTGAGTTCAGCCTGACAGTGCCATATGAACAATGTAATATGGTTTAGTTTGCAAAATGGCTGCTTTTACTGTGTTGTGGTACCATGTACCTATATTAGCAGTGATACAAATGCGTTCGGATACATAGGACATAAATTCAGTAAGTGTATAAACATCTGGTAAATGTCACTTACTGAAATAGCTTCTATATAGCAACTCACATACTGCACTCATTCCTTTGTAAAACTATCTTTAATGATCAGTTAACAACTCATTAACAGCCTGACTGAAGCACAAAATGAAGTGAAGTAAAAGAAGTCATGCACAATCCAACTGCTTAGTGTCGTCAACCATGACTGCTCTGTATTAATATGTCAAAATGTTGTACATACTAGTTTATAGACTGAGAAAACTGTCCTTGCTGACTTGTGTTCTCCAATAACAATAGGATTCATGGAAAACAAAGAGCTAACATAATAAATCTGCAAATACTGTACTACTTTAGTTGTCTTCTCCAGTTCTCCTTTTGCCAAGCTACTGTGTATTACCGTACTTCATTTTACTGAATATGATAGAATCAACGTGGGGCAAACAGTAAAGTACTTCTCAGTATGACAGTAACAGAACAAAAGCATCTTTAAAATTAAATGCATTAATGTTATAAAATATTGATTTATTTTTCCAAAAAGGTTCTAAGTTTCTTTGGAGTTTTTATTTCTAGTACTGGAAGTGAAAAGCCAAGCCTGCATTAGCAGCATGCGTACTGTGCAGATACTGGCAAAGCAATTACATGTAACTGCTGCGGGACAGTATCACTGGGGCAGTTCTGTATTAGTCAGCTATTTCTGTGATGCTTTTTCCCAGATGGCACCTGATGACTAAGGGGGGCATTCAATTAGTGCCGTTTTTTCGACCAATCTAAAAAACTGCACTTTTCACCCATTTTTAGGTAGAATTTACATTTGATCTATTCAATGCCCATGCCATTTTTCTCAACATGGGCGAAAACCACGTGGATCAGTGAATTCGCCACCGGTCCACGTGTTTTGTCGAATTTGTGGGCGTGTTTGAAAATTTTTGGGTCTGTTTTTGCTCATGCCGATTTGACAAAAAAAATAAATGAAAAGGCATGGCCGAAAATGGATTAAAAAACAGACGAAAATGCCTGCTATTGAATGGTATCCGTTCACATGGTCGACAGTCATTAGGTCGACCACTATTGGTCGACATTGACATGGTCGACATGGACACATGGTCGACACATGAAAAAGGTCGACACATGAAAAGTCGACACATGAAAAGGTCGACATGCGTTTTTTAACTTTTTTTTCTTTTGGGGAACTTTTCCATACTTTACGATCCACGTGGACTACGATTGGAACGGTAATCTGTGCCGAGCGAAGCGGTAGCGGAGCGAAGGCACCATGCCCGAAGCATGGCGAGCGAACGCGGTGCACTAATTGGGGTTCCCAGTCACTTTACGCAAAAAACAACACCAAAAAAAGTAAAAAAACTCATGTCGACCTTTTCATGTGTCGACCATGTGTCCATGTCAACCATGTCAATGTCGACCAATAGTGGTCAACCTAATGACTGTCGACCCTAACATGGTCGACCATTCATACCGGAACCCTATTGAATACGCTGAGGTCGAATTAGTGCCGATTTTCAATTCTGAAATGTCGGTACTAATTTTATATACCACTTAGGGGTACATTTACTAAGCAGTGATAAGAGCGGAGAAGTGAGCCAGTGGAGAAGTTGTCCATTGCAACCAATCAGCACTAAAGTAACATCTATAATTTGCATACGTATGCAAATTATAGATGTAACTTTAGTGCTGATTGGTTGCAATGGACAACTTCTCCACTGGCTCACTTCTCCGCTCTTATCACTGCTCAGTAAATGTACCCCTAAGAATCCAACTCGCTGCAAGTTGTGATGGTGGACACCTAATTACCACAGCAATTCAGTATGGCACCAGGCTGGAAACAGCTGCTCAGAAAAGTAGCTGCTCCCTCAATCCCTCACACTGCTACTGCCGCTACAGCTATAGCAGTGTTACTTATCAGAGCCCACCCATCTGACCAGGGCAATATCAACATCTGGATATACAGGGCATCTGCCCAATGCCCCATGATTCTAGGGGCTTTCGACTATGAGTGAGCAGGGCCAGAGGGCATCTGTTTCCCGGGCTAGTGCCTCCAGAGCTTTTCGGTAGGCATTCATGGGAATAAAAAAAAAAAAATCGTAACATATTCCTCCTGAGGTCCAACACCATCTATCCACATGCTTCCATACAGTGAATGGCTATCAGCATGCTGGTGGATAGCTCCAGCCATCCATCAGTCAGAATGCTGACAGCCATTCACTGTCTGAATGCAGGCTGGGAGTAAGTAGAGAATGCTGCCCTGCCTCGCTGATTGTGAATTACACACAGAGTGACCAGGCAGCATTCGCTACCTGCCTCCCAGCCTGCATTCAGACAGTGAATGGCTGTCAGAATTCTGACTGGTGGATGGCTGGAGCTATCCACCAATCACAGTGCTGATAGCCATTCACTGTATGGAAGCACTTGGAGAGATGGTGTTGGTCCACAGGAGGGATACGTTAAGATTTTTTATTTTATTTCCATGAATGGGAGGGTAGGGGTCCCAGTGCATTGCTTTGCTTAGGGACTTCAATACTGTTAAGACGGCCCTGCAGCCAACTTCATTTTTAGACTACATTTGTGAAGCCGGTTCAAGAAACAGCAGCTACTTTGACCATCTCTTGTCATGACATGTCTCAATCACATACATGTGTTTCAGAAAATCTGTTGTAACTTACAAATTACTGAGTACAATGCTCAGGGTGTATATACATCACTGGTTTATATGGAATAATGGATCTTGCAACAATATAAACAATGTAAGTTTTTCCTTATAAAAGGTTGTTCGGGTTTTCACACATCAATGGCATGTGTACTTATCCTAAATGGGGCTGTACTCCTGTCTCCTGGAAGAGCTTGTGTGTCCTGAAGTTCCTCATTTTCCACTAGCTCTAAAAACATGGGTAAATGCGCGGGGGTGTGCATTTACCCGTGTTTTTTTCTAGTGGAAACGGCCCTCCCTGCAAATTCCCGGATCAAGTGATCCGGGAATCCTACTGGGTAGCTTGCCGGGTTGAACACGTGTTCAACCCGGTAAACTGTGTAGTGTAAACGGAAGCTGTGTCGATGTGACATGGCTCCCATTCACAGTGTATGGAAGGGCGGTGCTGGGAGATCACATAATCTCCCAGCGCCGCCCCTGCTGCGTCAGCAGCAGCGGCACCAACCCGGCAATATGCCAAGTGGGTGAGCTAGTGTATAAGGGGGCTCTAGCACGGGTCGCAGCCGTGTCAGGCTCCCGGCTGCGACCCGTGCTACAGGTGGAAAAGGGGTACAAGTCTGTATAAATAACTCTTATAGAGCACAGAAGTCTGAATGCATTATCAGGAGGAGATATACTGTATAAACGTCACATCACAGATTGTCTGGACCTTTGTCCTAACCATAATGTATATTGTTTTTGTGGATAAATTTACTGCCTGTAAATAATTTTTGTGTACATATTACTAAAGGATGAAACAAGCATTGGTCCTGAAAACATACCTAAGACCAGGTCTGTCATACCTCCCAACTGTCCAGACTCTCGCGGTACAGTTCCTTTTTGGGACTGTGCTGCTGTCTCACCCGTGGGCCAGAGTATATTATGAGGCAAAGTTATACT
This sequence comes from Pseudophryne corroboree, assembly GCF_028390025.1. Lineage (NCBI taxonomy): Eukaryota > Metazoa > Chordata > Amphibia > Anura > Myobatrachidae > Pseudophryne > Pseudophryne corroboree. Next base: position 411,267,031 of record NC_086446.1, on the reverse strand, counting down.
GGATGTCAGCAACTAAATGCGGTGGAAGGGGAGGGAAGAAGCACTGGTAACATTTGCGCCTTCTATCTTAATGCTACAAATATTTAAAAAGTATTTCTAAGCACTGCATAGCATCTCAGCATGATTATTATAATATACACAAGCTACAGTAACAGTGGAGAGAGACAACAGTAGCTAGAGAGAGAAAACAGGGGAGGAGACAAAAAGAGGAAGAGAGATCAAAAAACGGGAGAGAAAAAAGAGGGGTATAGTGTATAAATATTAACTTGTGTACCGGTGTCTATAAACCTACCCCCCCCAGGCTCTCCCCACACTATGAACAGATGCAGTGGTGACAGTGCTCTCCCCCAACTTTTCCTCCCCGTGAGATACTGCTGTTGCGGGAGTGATGGCAGGACAGTCCCCAAGAAGCAAGAAGCCGGAAAGTTGGGATGTATGCATCTATGATTTATAATTCCCTTTTGCCTGACACTCCTGCTGACCCTGACCCTGATTATTATCTTGTAGAAAACAAAACTTGTTATTATAAATGTGCTATTTATGAAAGAGTCAGACACTAGTAAAGTAGAAGATTCGGAGTCGAAGGTTTGGCTTGCCAGCCCTGTCTAAGACCACACATTTATATCCAATCTATAGATAAACTGTGAAGATCTCCAATATATATTAATTAATATTTCCTGATCTGTACTGTTTAATGGTGTAATGGTTAGCATTACTGACTCAAAGTACTGAGCTCAGGGGTCCGATTTCCACCATGGATCTAACTGTGTAGAGCAGGCCTGGCCAACCTGTGGCTCTCCAGCTGTTGTAAAACTACAAGTCCCATCATGCTTTGCAACAGTTTTGCTATTAGAGAATGCTAAAACTGTGGCAGGGCATGCTGGTATGTGTAGTTTCACAACATCTGGAGAGCCACAGGTTGGCCAGGCCTGGTGTAGAGTTTGTATAGTCTTCCTGTGCTTGCGTGGGCACTCGTGTTTCTTCCCACAATCCAAAAATATACTGTCAGGTTAATTGTCTCCCAATAAAAAAGTTAACCCTAGTGAGTGTGTGCGTGTACATGTGTTTTGGGTAGACTAGATGGGTCAAGTGGTTCTTATCTGCCGTGAAATTCTATATTTCCATGTTTCTATGTAATATCTTGTATAAAAAAACCTCATAGCCTCCTATAAAAGATTCCCTGCTACAGTGATTTCCCGCATGTAGAACTTGAGCTGTCTCTATGATCAGAGTAATGGCTGCTTACACACAGGTGCCCAGCTGCTATTGTTAAACCAGCAAGCATTTAATTGAAACAAACGACCATAATAATGGTACATTATCTCTGCAGGCTTGAAGCCATAACAGTTTTAATTATTGAGTTAAGAGTCAAACTAATTTATCCGTTAAAATAACAGAAGCGCCTATGCTTGGTCTGATCAGCTTATTAGAAGTGGGAATATCATGGGAACAGCGGGACAAGTCTGTGAGACACACAGGGACTTTTCCATTCAAACTGTAGCATAATTTTTAGGACAAGAAGTGATTATTGCAGCAGAATGAATACTAGGACTAGGGTGAAGATGAACATACTGTAACTGTAACCTTTGATAAAGAACCCATTGCGTAATGCAATAAGTTATAGAAAATTAGGTTTTACAAAGTATATATGTGTTATAGATATAGGTTAAGAGTTTTAGGGATCTATTCAATTAGTGCCGGTATTTCCGACTGTCGGAAATACCGGCACTTCCGACAGGAAAAGGTCGAATTTGTATTCGACCTATTCAATGCAAGTGCCGTTTTTCCGACTGTTGGAAAAAAACCTTACTTTTTTAAAAACACGTGGATCGGCGACATGTGTTTCTGTCAAAAATGGCTGTTGAAAACGTCTGTTTTTAACAGTTTTAGGGTAATGCAGATTTGACTTATTCACAAGTCGAATCTGCATTTGTCGGAATGCTGGCCGTTTCCAGCCAGCATTGAATAGTGTACTGTCGGATCCTCTCCGTCGGAGAGGATCCAACATCAACTGAATATACCCTATAGAGGGAAGAATATTTTTAATTAGGCAATTTGATTGAGGTGGGCGACTTTTCTCTTGAACACATCAACAGGGGTGCTCGAGTGGTACCACCACACAGAATGCAGAGCACCACCGCTCTCCCACGACCACTGCATCTGCCTAGCATGGTTCCTGCTACCCTGCAGCCAGAATCACTACTGCAATGTCAGCTGGTGCATCCTTTGAATGCTCCAGATATGCATACTGCAGTTCTCACAGCCCTTGGATGCTCAGGGCAGTGCTGTAATTCCTGGCTCTGGCAGCCTTCAGATTATGTCATGACATCATGCACTCAGGGTATCTGCCGGCACTGGGCGCAGTAAAGCCCTGTTACAACGTTGTACATCAAACATCCTATCTATAGAATCCAGTGTTGGACTGAGGCATGTAGGGCCCACCGGGGGAATGCAGTGGTAGGGGCCCATGTTTAGGGGTGTGGCCAGTCCACAGAAGGTGTGTGGCCTGCCACCTCATTGGTTTGACTAACCATTAGAGAGTGCAACATCTGAGCCCCTTCATAAATATATACAGTAAATTCAGCTGCTGCACGCATGATAGTGTATCAGATTAATAATAGCAATGCACTGTAGAAAATACACCATAGTCTAGTATAAGGTAACATATGTATATTGTATAATTCAAGTGCATAATCTGGAATCTGATCCTTAGAGCAGGAGGTGGGCCCCCAGGCAGTGGTTTCCCCTGTACCCCTGTGGACCACTCCAAGCCTGATAGAACCTATTTATCAAAGTAGTTCTGTCCTTAAACAGCTGTTTCCACGTGTTTAAGACAGAAGTAGGTATAACCCTTATATAACAAAGCTATAAAGCAGAAGATTTCAAAAATATTTCCTGGACATATTTCTAAGAAAATCCCATAATTTTGCCCCCACACCTTAATAGACCTGTGCTTTGCGTCATTATGCCATGAGGGGGTGGGGCTAGTGATATAAGAAGAGCTTGAAAACAATTATGGAAGAAGGTATCCAGCAAAGTTCTTTATAAAATAATAGAAGAAATTACACAAATATTCGGAAGAAAGCCGTCCAATTGATGGCCAAATCAATAATCCAAATGGTCACAGTTAAAGTCAGACTGACTTTAGTGCACATCTTAGCATTCAGTATTTATCACATGACTTTAGAGAAAAAAGACTTAAGGTGATACATACGGTGTGATGTTTGCTTACAATTTTGACTATATAGCCAAAATTGTAAGAAAAGTTAGCACATATCGTACCGTTTGTATATAGCTTGCGATACTGATGCACGCTCCCGCAGGGTCGGTATCGCAAGAAAAAATAGACTGTGCAGGCAAGGCAATTTTGACTATATTGTGTACAATACAGTTTCTAGTATAATCAAAATTGTATATAGTCAAAATTGCAAGTAAATATAGTCAAAATCGGTGTTTCTGCGATCGGGTGAATTCAAGGGAAATCGCATAGTCAAAATCGGAGATAGTTAATATCTCACCGTGTCTATGCACCTTTAGCTTAATGTGAAAAACTCAACCTAAAACTACTGAATCTGCAGCTGCCTGTTTCAAAGAGCCAATTACAGTATGTACAAGAGGAGACAGTAGAATGTTGATGGCTTTGGTGACTCTTGTGGATCAGGGTGACAGCTACTACAGTGTAAGAAAGCTCAATATTTTATGTATTAAAATTGAAAGCATAGGCTCTCTCCCCCACAGGGTTTCATCTTTATGGCCAAGGTGCATTAAAGCAGTTGTACAGATCAGGGACATGATTTTATTAATTAGTGCTGTGGTCTTGGTGGAACGTATGAATGACCAAAAATGCCCAGATTGTTTAGTTAGGACATATGCCAGACAGGCCATCTTCATTCTGTGATTCTGATGTATTGCATGATGGTATTTCTTATTTTGGCAGAGTTGTGTCTGTTCCATTTACTGATGTACTTGATTAGTAAAGCTCTAAATACTGTAGCTCCTTTATCACTAAATACATAAAATAATGCAAGTGTTAATAACACATTCTCTACATAAAATTAACTCACATAAATACAAGGAAAAAGCTCTATGTACATTTCCCACTTATACAGACACCATTACTGGATAGACTGTAATATTAGTTTGGTGCAAAATAAAGTTTCCTGTGAAAAGAAATTATGGGCTGCAGTTGTAACACTTACTCTCTGTGGTGTTAACACACCCGTATACAAAGCATGCTCACCAGATATCGCCTTGTGGTTAACTTGTCAAACAGAGTTATGCAAATAATAGAGCATGATGCGTGTTGTTGAGTTATATATATATATATATATATATTATATATATATACAACAACAAAAAGTATCCCCGGCACTCTGGTTTTACATGTACCCTGCTCAGGTGCCTTCCCCTCAGATGTGAAACTGCATATATATTTCCTTCCATGTATGGGCGGCACTCAGAGACTTGCAAGACATCAGTAAACGTGAAAATCCCTGCAGGGCATGCTTTAATGGTGACGTTTCGGGGTAACAATCTGAGGAAGGGGATTGTTGTGTCTGAGGAAGGGGATTGTTACCCCGAAACCGGTGTTTTTCTCTTACACCATCTCAGCAGCTCTGTGTCCAATAGTGATTGTCATTGTTTCTTTCTCTTGTTCCTCGGAATCTCTCATAGGTGTAAATAGAGAGTTACAGATGCTGAGTCCTTATTATGTCTCATGTGACATAATAGGCTGTCATGTGCACACTTTCTGTGATGTATGATGAGCTTCTTTGTCTCATACAAGGCAAAACCTTACATATACAGTATACATGATACATCTAGGTTTGTTTCTTTACAGTATTGAGCTGGGAGCTAAAAATAAGTCTATAGCAGAAGTTAGATTGGCAGCCATCACATATCATAAGGAGACTTCTGCCATCCCTCATGCATGCACAGCATTCATATCAATATATATATAAAATGGAAAAGTATACAGAGGAAACTATGTAAATGGTTTGAAAAGCAAAAACACTAAGTAAGCGCATTATAAATGTATTTCTGCAGGTTAGTGATATAAAGTCTCTGTGTATGTTAGCTAGAAGTGCTTATAGAATGTGTGTCTAAGACATAAACCACCTACATCCCCTGGCTGCCTCTCACTCTGCTACTGTATTTCCTATCGTTCCTACCATTGGCAATAATATTTATATAATCAAGCAGGTGGTGGTGGGGAACTAATTATATGAGGCATGTTGGGGACTATGCAGGGCCGGTGCAAGGTTTCTCGGCACCCTAGGCAAAAGTTCTGCCTACTGCCCCTTCCCCCTAACCAGCCTTCAGGTGAAAAGCATACTGCTGCCCTCCCCCAACCCCAGTCTGTTGCATGGCTGCTCTCTTCTCCCCATCTCCATAGTCTGTGTGGATTCCTGCTGCTCTCACCCCCTTTCCCCTACTCTTTTAAATGTCTTCTGTTCTATCCCCTCTACCATCTGTTTGCATGCTGCTGCTCATCCACCCCAGATAGTGTGCATGCCTGCTGCTCATCTCAGCACCCGCCCCCCAAGACTGCTGCTCTCCCCCTCTTTCCTTATCAAATGCGGACAGTGCACTGTGTAGCCACCTCACCTGCAGGCTGCGATGCAGAGATGGGACTGAGTAGTCTGTGAAAGAGCCTGGAATGAAGAGCAGCACCGCATGTCACCCTGCAATACAGGATCTTGGCAGTCGTGGCTACTGCAGATACGAGTGCTGGGGGGATTGCGGCGGTTGTGAGAGGTAGGACCACGCTACCTTTTTCATGCAGCTGTAACAGGCCGCCCCCTCAGGTCCCGGGGCTCCTAGGCAGCTGCCTAAAGCTGCCTAGTGGAAGCTCCGGCCCTGGGACTATGGCAGACCAATGAGTGACTGGACACTGGTCCAGTCACTCTAGCCAATAGCATGTGAGCAGTGGTTAATTTATTTTCTAAATTGCCATATAAAAGTAGCAAAAGCCGATGGTTGTCTGTTATAGCACATTATTCTATGTTCTTATGGCAATGAAAAATGTCCAGGTAGATTACACATCTAACATGTAATGACACATGAATAAGAAGTGATTTTCTGAAGAAACCTAGTCAGTGCCTTATTGTTTATGTGAGATAACAATGTTACCCTAACAGTGCTTGTTACTGGGTTGGAAACAACAGTGGAATCCCAATGATCACAATGCCGACAAATCCTGGTGAGCATTCTAAGCCTAACCTTAGCCCTAACCCACCCCTCCCACAGTCTATCCCTAACTGCCCCCCTAGGCAGCCTAATCCTAACCGTCCCCTCCTGCAGCCTAACCCTAAACCTCCCCCTAGTGCCTAGCCCTAACCATCCCCTCCCGCAGCCTAACCCTAAACCTCCCCCTAGTATCTAACCCTTACCGTCCCCACCCACAGCCTAACCCTAAACCTCCCCTTAGTGCCTAACCCTAACATTAACCCTAACCCTAATACTCACCATCAGGATCCATCTGCATTATGATCATTGGGATTCTGCTGTCAGGATTCTGACCACCGGAATCCTGACTACATCACCTTGTTACTAAAGCCCTGCACAATGTATGGCTGTATTTATTGTAATATGTGGGGGTAAATAAGAACAATTTTGGAGACTTTCTAATTGTCTGAAAATTTCCCAAATTATTCTTAGTACCTAACCACCAAACTGGGATTAATGTCTGCTGCTTCCATGTATCAATGGCATGCTGGTATAGAGGCTTGCACTGATATGTCACAGTGCTGGGGCCATGGGTTCCTTTACAACCAGGAGTACTGTATGGATGTGTGAAGTGTGTATGTTCTCCCCATGAATATTCTCTGACAATCACAAAACATAATTATTGGTTAAAATTTGTTTATGTGGTAGAGAATATAGGGGTTTAGGTACTTAGGGGTCTATTTAATAAGGAGGAGATGTACTAAGCAGTGATAAAAGTGGAGAAGTGAGCCAGTGGAGAAGTTGCCCATGGCAACCATTCAGCATTGATGTAACATTTATAATTTGCATACTATAAAAGTATACAGAGTAGCTGATTGGTTGACATGGGCAACTTCTCTTCTGGCTCACTACTCCACTTTTATCACTGCTTAGTACATATCTCCCTACGTCTCGAAGAGAGATAAATTGGACAGAGATAAAATACCAACCAACCAGCTCCTAATTGTCATTTTTCAAACACAGCCTGTATAATGGCAGTTAGGAGCTGATTGGCTGGTTCTTTCTCTCTCTCCAAGGCTTAGTACATAGACCCCGTAGACTGTAAACTTTACTAGGGCAAGCACTCATGTGAATACATTGTCTCTCTCTCTAATATATTATCATAACAATGAATAACATCCTTGTTTACCTTTGTAGGTAGGGGAGGTCATAGGGGCAGGTGTCACAGTCAGAATGACATGATTTGCATCTTAGCTGCTCTGCCCTCTGGTGTGCATTAATGAGATTTGGGTCATTGCTCAGTAGGGCCCCAATGACATGATTTGTATCTTCAGGTTCCGTTCACAACTGCATCAAAATGTGAATAACTTCCTCAGGCCGTAGAGGCAAGGTCTGATAATGCAAATCCGGGAGGTGTCAGGCTGCCCAAAATATGGGAGTCCACTGTCTTCTAGACGTTCTGTGAAACTAGGCAACTGGGGTGCGAGACTTGTAGAAAGTAACACATGATGGAATCTGCCCAAAAGGAAACTTTACAAAAAATAAAGCATTTGAAAAAAAGTATGCAGGTGTTTGGGAGAGATGATGCTTCTGGCACATTGTAAGTTTTCCTATGGACGCAGCAGGACTAACTGTCAACTAATTTGCCCAGTAGAAGCTCATAATACATGCTACAGTATGTAACACATGAACCGACTGGGAGGGTTTACAATCAGAGCACAGTATTATAGAGTGTCCTCCTATTGTAGCATTCCTCTGTGCTTGACTATGTGCAGAGAATTAACTACTGTATATCATGTTGAGTCGGGCCTTTCAGACTGCCACTGTATGGGTGAGATTTATCGTGCTGTCACCAATGACCATTATGCTTATGAAAATACAAGGAAAACCCCCTTCCATTGAAATTACTCCTGTCTCAACGAGAACAATCTGTATTCTCCATGGGAAAGATTTGAGCCTAATTGCCTGACGCGGTAACCACTGCAAATTTGGCAGCCTTTCAAACACATGCAGAGTGATATTTTAATTACCCTATTAATATATACACACTGTTTTGTACAGTCAACCTCTCCAAGAGCGTCAGACAAATGCTTTATTTAATGAACTGACTCATTAGAAAGAAGTTTCAAATTCTTTTACCAGTTTCTATTATACTGTGTCTGCCAAAGGCTCCTCCTGAAACAGTTGTTTCCTGCTTCGAGATAATGAGCCTTCATGTTTATTTAGCAGCTGCAAGAAAACAATATTTGGATCTGAATTATCAATATCCCTGGTGTTTATCAGTTTAATTAACCAGCACGGACTTTAGCAATCTTTCCACATGAGTGAGAGATAGAGATGGAAGGAACTATTTGTATGCAAATAGTTACTGTTAGAAACCCTTAGTGACAGTAGTGAACCCTGGACAAAGGACACATCAGGGTCCTTTGCTCACTTAGTACTACATGGGTAACTTACAGCTTTACCCCAGTGCTAGACTACACCAAGGTTAGGATATGGCTGAGGGTGGCATTTGTGTGACACAAGACATCTCATTAACAATTGGGTCAAATTCAAATTTGAACGAGACTTTAGCCTTTAAATAAAGGGCCTCCTGAATAATTCCTAGGCCACCACAAGGTTGAATTAGAGGCTCTTGTAGAGCTATTCCCATAAGAACTTGGAGGCATTACTTCATACTTCTGAAGTGTCTGACTATCTTTTGAAACTGTCCCTTTTTTATAAAGTAAAGACTTGTATGAGCAAGTGCATGAATATTTTTTTGTTTCCCAATTCATTAAAAATATATCATAATAAAATATTTACAAAATGATTTTCTTTTAGAACAATCTTTTATTTCTAGCCAGTTAGTCGGCTAGTATATCTTTTGACTGTAGGTGGAAACCAGAGCAACCAGAAGAGAACCATGCAATTATATGAACCCAAAACACTCATGAAGATAACATTCTGATCAGTATAGCACGGAAGGCCCAAGTCCCAATGATGCAGATGTGCTAGTCACTACCCCATCTTGCCACTATGCTGCTTTCTCTGTCTGCATATTGTAACCCTTTGGGATACTTTGGGCGGTATTCAAATGATATATCATGCCAAAACTCCATTCTAAATGATCCCTGTTATTGCGCATATCATGCCCATAGTAATCAGGTTTAGATGTGTAATGGGTTGGGCGCCTTGCTACCCCAAGTGTGGCATGCTAAAATTATGATACCTTGCCCCCAAGGGCAGAAACAGAATGGGCATGAAAGGGGGTGAAAATAATTGAATACTGCCCTTTGAATGGTTTTTCATAAAAAAAACAAAAAAACTAAACATAAAACACCAATACATCAATATGCTTAAAAGATTTCCCATATTGAATACTCTATGTTATTTCTAAAATAGCCATTGTGTTATGATTGTCTCCCACAGACCACTATAACCTGTTTTAGCTCAACTGTGCCACCCTTTTACTAGACACATACAGTGGGGGAGATTCAAATGTTTGAAAAGTCAGTTAGGAGTCTGTTTTTTCCTATCTAATAGACAGGAAAAAACAGACACCCAACCGACTTTTCAAACATTTGAATCTCCCCCAGTAAGTCCAGTATGTCCTGAAGGGCTGGGATCACCCAGAGGCAAAGAGTGAGAATACGGCTAATGAGATGCTAGTTTTGAAATCTTAAAGAAGAAATCTTACAGAAGACTACTAAGTAAAACCTCTCTCTTCCCCAAATGACATAAATCTCACAGTCCTGAGACCTAGACCACTAATATTTCTACTGTACAACCACCCTGTTTTGGATGGTTAATGTCCTTTCTCCAGAGAGCAACACCCTGGAGGATTTTGTTCAAATGTAATGTGGAAACTGATTGGACAGGTTGCTGTGTTGGCAATTAGCGTTCTCCATAAAATCGTTTGCTTGATGTAAAAATTTAAAGTTCTCCAGGGTGTCAATCCTTAGGGATGAGCTGTGACAAGGGTGAGCACGGCAAGAATAATGATAAAAAACCCATTAAGTACATTTAGTTAATGTGTTTATTACTCATGCTAGAATTTAAATGACCTTGTGATTATAAAGGTTGAGAAAAGATTAAGTTACATTTTCTAAAAAGCTAAAGGTGAATATTATTTCATTTTGAAAATTGATAACATGTACTGCAGCTGCACTTTTAAGATTTTTCCTTTAAACATTTTTTAAAGATATCCTGCTTTATAGTGGTATGACTTCTCATGCCCTGTATGCTGGCTTATTTCAAAATCTGGGTCATATTTATCAATTATCAGGTTTTAGAGCCAATAATTGTAATTCATGGCAATAAAAAATTAAAGCCTGCCCAAGTGTATCAATATACAATTGCGGAGACAGGGGCTCCGAGAGGTGCTTATTTCTGCAATGTGTTCAGAGTGACGTGACCGCATCAGTGGTCTCTTCACCGCTCTATCGGGGCTCCTCCATATGTGTGGTCTATTGACCACACATGTGTGGGGGCCATTGCCGGGGAAGGTTGCCTTCTGGAGTAACCCTCTCCCAGTACATTTTGTAAAATGTAGCTCATGAACTATTATGGGCTAACCCAGACTTCAGATGGCATTACTTTCTGGGACCAAACTTGTGACTGCTTTGCACTCCAAAGCTTGGTAAATCTGAGAGATTCACAGCCCTAAAGGGGGCTTGCAGTTGCTGTAAAAAATGTAGAGTCTGTGGCAGCTATGGTAATATCTGCTGTAGTTCCTCCATGGTACCTTTGGTATACTTTATATTTGTGGTATCTGCTGAAAATGTATGCTTTCACAGACTACCCACAAACATTATTTGATAAATAGTCCCGCTATATGTTTTATTTTGTAAGCATACTTAGGCAACATCTTGCGCTCCAGCTGTTGATGGTACTCAGTGGCATTAAAAAGCATGCATTTACTATACTAACACTTTTGCAAAGGGTATGGGGCTGGAACCTAATAGTGCCAATAACCCCATGAACACTTCACCTTGCACCAACAGTCAGTAGTGGTGGCAACATGGCAGCATCTTTTAAGGGCCCCATACACTAGGCTGATTATGCCCGATTTCAGCCCAATTTGGGCATTCAGTCTGATATATTGGGTGAAATCGGGCATTTTCGGGGTGCTTTTCCCCCCGATCCGATGCGCGTTCCTTTGGGCATTGGATCGGATCCCCCTAGATCCGACATATCACGAGTGCTGCACTCGTGATACATCGTATGCAAAAAAACCTGCATATATCTAATACTATCTTACCAGCGGAGAGGCTGCCTGGAGGTTGGACGAAATCTTATACGACATGACGGACCGTCATGTTGTATAAGTGTATGGGGCCCTTTAGACACTGCATGCTCCATTTTCTTGCATCACTGGACTGAGTATCCTCCACTCTAAACTCCCCGATTGCTACAGTTTGTAACTGCTAGCTATAACAGTGTTTTCTTGACATTAGTATGTAACTAACCTAAAGCCTATTTTTCACAGAGCTGCAACATTATTGCAACAAAGTCAGAAACACTATAGCCTTGTATGTCAAGTTCTACAAGAAGGCAGGTGGTGTGAGAGCTGGTTCCCATTTGTTAAGACTTGTTTGATGCATGTAATCTGGACAAGAAATGCTTTAATGTATATATAGCGGTCTAGTTATCAAGGATACATCAGATCTAAATCCTAAAATAAAATATGAAGATTTTTAGCACAAGGTAGGGTGTGTTCAAACTGAAATCTAAATTGCAGTGTAAAAATAAAGCAGCCAGTATTTACCCTGCACAGAAACAAAATAACCCACTCAAATCTAACTCTCTCTGCACATGTTATATCTGCCCCCCCCCCCCCGCAGTGCACAACATAGGTTTGCTCAACTGCTAACAAATATACTGCTGCGATCAACTCTGAATTACCCCCTTTGTGCATTAAACAAAGTGTGTGTACATTCACACACTTCATTTATGTTTCATATACACCTTACACACACAGCCTAAGGGTCATTTAATACAATATTTTTAATAACTTTGTGTATTAAACAAAGTTTGTGTACACAGAGCCATCAGAAATAAACGTTTCACTATCTCACTCTCACTCAAAAAATTCTGTATTTCGGAATATTCCGTATTTCGGAATATTTGGATATGGGATATGGGATATGGGATACTCAACCTGTATTACTGCATCTTTTCTAAAATTAGCATCACACATACTAATGGGCAGTAGAAGAATTTACTTAATTTTCCTACAAACCCTTACATTCAATTTTTTTTAGTAATCAGATAACATTTCCCATATTTGTAGAGGGAAATGTGATCTGCTCAAATTTACTAAAATAAAATTGTATAAAAAAAACCACCAGAGGGAGACTCGTGGTAATAACGCCAATTTAAGATGGCGTTATGCAGGCTTTCCTCCGGTTCTACTACCTCTGCTCTGCTCTGATAGGCAGAGCAGAGTTCAGAGCCAGCCCCTGTGATCAGCCTTTTGTGTCTCAGTGATGCGAAAAATATCCAAAGAAGTGCAGCGGAAAGTTTGGCAGGGACAGAACTTTCTCACAAGCTCTGTCCTTGCATGCAGTAGTTCATACATGCTTGCAATGTATTGGGTGAATCTAAGATGTGTATTTCAGTAACTATGTCCATTAATTACCTGATTTTGAGTTGTGAGCAAAGCAATACAAAGGACTAACTTTGCACATGGACAAACCATGTGGTAATGCAAGGGTAGCAAATACATTTATTGTTTTTGCATGCAGGGTAAATACTAGCTGCTTTTGCATGTAGCCCATAAATACTGGATGGCTTTAGTAATCTGCCCAACCTGCAGTGCCATATGGTTCTGCCAAGATGTAAGGTTACCCCGCCAACACACTTTCTTTTTTTTGCTTTGCTCACACTTCTGAATCAGCCCTTAAGTCTTAAACCACACATCAAATATCAAATCGTCTCTGCAGTGTTCTGTATCTTACACTAAAAGGTTTAAGAATTCAAAATGATTCTTTAGCAGAATAATTGAGATTTGACAAACTATTAACATGCGCATGCAAAAACAACCAAAGAGAGGAAAAAAGCCTTGTTTACAGCAGATTACAGATTTCTCTTTTGTTTCTCCCAAGTTCTATTGCCCAAGCATTTGAATCAGTCTGGATAATTCAGTTACTGCAGTTTCATCATTGCACAGGATGTAATTGCAAACAAAAAGCTCCCTCCTTCAATAATAATACTGTATACGCTGTTTTTTTTATTTCTTAACCCAAATAAACATTGGAATGTATTATGCCTAAAACACTACCAATCGTATAAAGACTAGATAAGAAACATTTCTTTTTATAGCCAGCATACTGAAGTGGCATACAATTTGTGCAAGCTCCCCTATGAGATCCATGTCTAAAATGTCTGACTTTTTTCTGGCGGTTTGTTGTGTGGGTTTGCAAACCACAGCTCAGTGTATTGCTGGTATATATTCTTCCCATGTGTAAAACATAGATGGAGGTTTCAGATCTGTCAGATTGAAATAATGTGGTACAGCCTTTAGTAAATGGCAGGGTTTACAAGCCACACATATTGTAAAAACGCCAATAACCATACAGTTTGGTGAAATCACACTTTAGTAAATCTCCCCCATAACGTGATAGTAAATTTGTAAATATAATCCCAATAAAGCAACAAAACAAACATGCTGACTTGACACGAGTCATGATTTTTATTCACTGTCCATAAATAAAAAAAAATGCTACAGTTTATAATATATTTTACATATATTTTGGGTTATTTTTGTACATGAGTTCTCAGGAATGTTATGATGACTGACAGTTGCATAGCAATAAAGTTTTCATGTCCTTTTTCTAAATAATACAATAAAGTTACACCTATTTCATTGTGATTTCATTATTTGTTTTCTCTAGAAAATATTGTAATTTATAATTTATGGGGTATGTGGCCATTATAAACCACTTGTGTATTCCAGAAATGCATTTGCATATACTAATGCTAATAAAATCATGCCGGCGACAATATATATATATATATAATTTTTCTTTCTGTATTTTATGTGTAACGATTGTGCTGTCTGGCAGATAAGGGGTTATTTGGAATGAGGGAGAATATTTGTCTTGTTGAGGTTGTGCTGTATATGAAGCCTGTCATTGTGTTCACTAGCAAGTTATAAATGACCCTCACTACCCAGGGCTGTTCATGCAAATCCAAACAAATGCAAATTCTCTCCATAATGAAACATATTGAATAAATATTGTAATAATATTCCTCAGGAAAATGCAAAATTTATGGCAGAAATTTGATATTTCCAAGCCTGGGTAATTCCAGGACTTTACCAGGAACAGCTTAATCTTTTAACACTTGCTTTGCTGAAGCAAGTGTAAGGGATTAATGGTTAGTAAATGAAAGACCGTCACTCAAAATGGTGGTTACAAGTCAAGAATAGCGATCGTCATTTATACATTGGTTTGTCATGTTTGTGTTTTTACATTTACCTCAGTCTTCCACACTCCAAAAAAATATTATACACACATGAATAATATAGACCAAACAAATAATGTATTAAAGGTAAAAATATAAATATATATGTATTTTTCTCTTCTTGGCCTCCCTCATTCATCATCATGTACGTGTGAAACCTCTTTCCCCAGAGATGATAAAAGAATTGAATTTTTTTTTTCTCTTATCGGTCATCTATTTTCCCAGCTCAAGCCATTACTCTCTCCCCCGCGGTTGCTGGGCAACAAGAAATATTAATAGTTGCCTTTATTAGCTTAGCTGTAGCGGGCTCGGCTCCGGGACGAGAAAATTGGAAACATAAACGTGTTACATAAATCTCTCAACCTTTCAGGCTCAGCGTTAGTCTCTGTTTTCATAATGATTTATGGAAGCAATGGTTCATTTATGAGAAAAAGGAGTGTGAAATAAGAAAATGGAACATTACCCCCAAAAGACTGTTTGAAAATAAATAATTGTGGCTGAGCAGTTGGATATATGGGGAAGCAATTTTTTTTTTTTTTTTTTCAAGGCATTTTTAGAAATTTAAAAGAACAGTAATTCTTTTGGGTTATTGGTTTTTCGGGGTTTATAGTCATATTAAAGGGTCAGTTTCATGCAGGCAAAACCTGAGTTAATGACAGTACTAGGTTTAATGGATTGAAATATTTGTCTGGTGTAGGAACCAAGCTGCCTTATGGCAAGAAAATATATCATTTCAGGGTCAGTCCTTATGTAGGATGGAAAGGCAGAGACACATTTAATGTGTCAGGTCTGAGAGATAATAAATAATCACTTATTGGCAAAAATTACAGTGTCTTCCATACGTGACATGTAAAATGTGATAAAAGGTGAAACCCCATAAAAAATGACCTTACAACATTGACATGTGAAAATGTCACAATATGGAGAAACAATAGCCTAATAGCAGGAGTACGCTTTATGGATCAGGTCAGCTTATTATGTATAAGGTTTGGCACTTGTGATCCCCATCTCCTACATTGGAGTCTCTGGAACCTCATCTAGAGACTCTCCATGATTACTATTGTTAAATGAAAGATGACAACAGAGTGAGACTAATGTGCAAAGCCATATTTGATGGTAAAAGTCATGTGCTGTTATAAGGTTTGAAACAACAAGGGGCTTTCTAGAATTAGCAATGTGCTCTCTAAACCCAGTCTCAGAATCAGAATCAGCTTTATTGGCCAGGTGTACTCATGTACACTAGGATTTTTTTGTGGTACAATTCATTGCCAAGCAGCAACATGAAGGGGGAATACATAGTATAAGAAGGGGGTAAAACGTAGCATACATTACAAACATTACACGTCTGAGTCCAAACTGCACATTGCAACTGTACAATAGACTCAACATATTAGACATTTTATACATGTAAGATTAAAAATGAAGGCTGCTTGGCAGAGCAGCACCGAGGCAGCCATCCACGGCGCCAACTTGAACACAAACAATGCACATAATACAGAAGATTTAAGTAATACATCAAAAGATAAACCACACAGTCATAAAAAAACAAACAAAACCTTGAGCACACAGAAAGCATAATGCATGATTGGTGTAGGCATTTTGGATAAAACCTCCAAAGGTTGTGTATCTCACAAGGTACCAGGTGTGGCAGCCACCTTAGGCGTACTATGTAGGACTACCCAGGGTGGAATATTCCACCCCTAGAAGAGATGACACAAAATGGGGGGATTTTAGAGTCCTAAAGTTCGGAGTAGGGTTCCAACAAAACCATCAGGTCCATGTATTTTTCATTCCATCCATAAGCGCACCGTATAAGGCAGCCATATTGGGCGCACTAAGAAGGTTAAACAGTGGGAGATGAGCCATACGAGGGCCAAATGCATGTACGGGAAAACTGACACATGTGTAGGAGTATGCTATAGCAACATAGTAACATACCGTATATACTCGAGTATAAGCCGACTTTTTCAGCACTTTTTTTTGTGCTGAAAAAGCCACCTCGGCTTATACTCGAGTCAGCTTTAGTGCCAGATATGCCCCACAGTGCCAGGTGTGCCAGATATGCCCCACAGTGCTAGATACTTACCCTCCGTCGCTCCCGCGCTATCTTCTGAAGGAGGGACACGGAGAGCGCAGCGCGCGGCTCTCCTGTGTCCCTCCTGCATTTCCGTCGGCAGCGGCGTCTGAGTGGTAAAGGAAGTGCACGAACCGGCACTTCCTTTAACACACGCCGCTGCCGCCGGAGATGCAGGAGGGACACAGGAGAGCCGCGTGCTGCGCTCTCCATGTCCCTCCTTCAGAAGACAGCGCGGGAGTGACGGAGGGTAAGTATTTAGCACTGTGGGGCATATCTGGCACACCTGGCACTGTGGGGCATATCTGGCACACCTGGCACTGTGGGGCATATCTGGCACACCTGGCACTATGGGGCATATCTGGCACTGTGGGGCACATCTGGCACACCTGGCACTGTGGGGCATACTTGGCACACCTGGCACTGTGGGGCATATCTGGCAAACCTGGCACTGTGGGGCATATCTGGCACTGTGGGGCACATCTGGCACACCTGGCACTGTGGGGCATATCTGGCACACCTGGCACTGTGGGGCATATCTGGCACACCTGGCACTGTGGGGCATATCTGGCACTGTGGGGCACATCTGGCACTGTGGGGCATATCTGGCACTGTGGGGCATATCTGGCACTGTGGGGCATGTCTGGCACATCTGGCACTGTGGGGCATATCTGGCACTGTGGGGCATATCTGGCACATCTGGCACTGTGGGGCATATCTGCACTGTGGGGCATATCTGGCACTATGAGGTCTGTGTACGGGTAGAGCTGCATTTCCCACCCTAGGCTTATACTCGAGTCAATAAGTTTTCCCAGGTTTTTGTGGTAAAATTAGGTGTCTCGGCTTATATTCGGGTCGACTTATACTCGAGTATATACGGTAGTAATTGAGGTTGGAAAAAGGCAAAATGCCCATCGCGTTCAACCTGTATTTTTTATTACGCTGAGTTGATTTTACTGTACCTGCTGAAGGATGCTTTATGACTAGTTGACAACTACAAATCATGTTACCCCCGGATTAACAACGTCAGTATTTTAAATGTTGTAACCTTGGATATCCTTTTGAATCAGAAATTCATCCAATCCCCTTTTAAATGCATTTACAGAGCCACCATTACCACCGTCCCTGGCAAGGAATTCCAAATCCTTATTGCCCTAACAGTGATGAACCCTTTCCTCCATTGCGTAAGGAATTTTCTCTCCTCCAGCCTCAGCGAGTATACCCTGCATGGAAAGATCCAAATGAAGCACACCCTGCCCACGGAGGAACCATCCGAGGCAGCCATGTGGGGCGCACTGCGTAGGTTACTGCTGGCAGGGTGTGCTATCAATGGAGGTAAACATTACAGGAATAGTACACAGTGGGGTGGAAGTACACTGTAAGAAGAAAGAGAAGAGAAAAACACATTTGCAGGAAAACTCACCACTAACACCAATACTATTTATCTTGATTGGATAAAGCTGGAACGGTCCAGACCCCGGAACGCCGGACCAGCTCCCTGTAACAAACTCTGCCATTCCGGAGCTTGTAGTACTCGTCCCCGACCGGGGCGTGTCCTGTCTGGGGGATGTCCATGACAGCTGTCACAGAAGAGGTGGAGTGGGAGAGATTACAGCCTCACCGTATGGTCCAGGTATGGGGTAATAACTGGAATGGTCCGGACCATACAGCGAAGTTGTAATCACTCCATCCCCACCTCCTTAGTGACAGCTGTCACAGACACCCCCCCTAGACAGGACACCCACTGGACAGGGACGGATGTTGATAAGCCCTACAAGCTCCAGAATGGAGAGTTTGCTGCAGGAAGCCGGTCCGGCGTTCTGGGGTCCGGACCATTATGGTTTTTACCTAGTCCCCTATTTATCTATATAGGGCAGCATGGTGGCATATCCCAAGAAAGAAAATTGCACATAGATATACACTGTATGGGGAGAGATGTACCAACAAATTAGCTTTTACCTAGCATTTTATAGAAAATACTTGATACATTCTAGCTGGAAGCTGATTGGTTTGTATGGGCAACTACTCCAATTAAAGTTATTTTTTATTTGGTGGAAAGGTTGCTTTAAATCAGTATTAGTGCAGAGGATGTGAGGATTGGAACCTACTAGTTTGTATCTGTGTGTTTGTTAATGGTTTTATATTCTCTGCCATTATTGGATTCAGAAATGTGCACAAATTACATACTAAGGAAACTTTAAACTACATTACTATGTGAGGAATATAATTTCATGCTGGAAAAAAAATAAAAATTTCTCCAAACCACCAGAAGCAGTACATATAATAGCACAATATATGAATTACCTTGGAACTAAATTCATTTTAATGAGCTGGCTTCTGAGGATATTTCTTTGTCTCTTCAAAAAAACAAGCTGATGTGTATCACACAGATTGCCCAGTTTGATCAACCAAAATGTCAGACACTGCACATACTGTAGCACCCGTCTTCCACACACATACCGTGCAGTAGATATCTCGTGGGTACTGAGATGGATTTATCTCTCTATTCCATGTATTTTACTGCAGATTAGCTTAAAAAATTGTGTATGTGCGGTAGGGAAGTTATCTTCATGTTTTGTTTCTATGTAATAGGGTACATTATATATCACATGGAAACTTCTGGTTTTGCTAATAAAAAAAATTAAAATAGTAAAACTTGCATCCTGAGCCCTGGACAGACTTGTATGTGAACTAATGCAGTGAACACGCAGAAACAACATGGAACTAAGAACAGATAACATACTTTTTCTATGTACTTTATCAATTAACAATAACAAAACAAACAAAAGAAAATGTCAATAGCTCAATGTGACCAGGAAGTGTGCCAATCTAAGCTCTGAGAATTTTATGCTTTGGTCAGGTATACATATATATATATATATATATATACAGATGGGTCCACGGTTATCTTGGCTAGTTTGCTTCGCCTAGGCACAACATGGTTTATTAACATAAATCCTTCATCTATTGTTCTCAGCTGCAATACAATACAGAGAACAATACAGCAGGGAATAAGTCATTACAGCAGGGGATTAAGTCCGACTGCCCAGTCTCAGTTAATCCTATTAAAGGTCAAGATAAATATGGACCCATCTGTATATATATATATATATATATATATATATATACTGTATATATTTAAACTTAATAATAGCATGTACACGATGGGCTTTTTAGGAAACCTCTGTATGTATGACTGAATATACAGTCCAACAAGATCACTCCTATTGGCAGTGACTACTCTTAACTACTCTAAAGAGTGGGAAGCCTTCAGTACAGCAGAGGGTGTCCTCAAGTTTTACGTTTACCCTACTTAGTTTTAGAACTCTTGCAAATATTTTTATTTCCTTTTCTCAAATCCTGAAAAAATGGTATTTGAACATATCAGCTAAGAAGCTGCAGTTGTAGTGTGTAGTGTGATTCTAGTTTATATCAGACAACATGTAGATTAGTTGTTGGTGGAGACCATCCTGTGGGCAACATGTCATGCACTCACACTTCCTACAGATTGATGATGCTGTACGTGTTCAGGACAACAGTAAGCAGGCCCCTTAGGGTATAGGATGCTGACACACCAAGACAATGCAAACTGTATCACACAGATGTATAAAACTATGAGTAGCAAAGAAATGACATGGACGTAACAAACAAAAATTGATGTTAAATATGTGATAGGTGGCCTTACAATAGCAGAGTGAGCTTTTTCCACAGATTCCATCTGTGCCAACAATACACCACACTGGTGGAACACTGTGCTATGAAATTACTTGTCTGGAAAACATTTCATGGTGAGCTGTTCTAGTAAAGGTGTTTTTAGGTACTGTCAAGTAAGTATGTCACACATTATGTTGTAGAGTGCCCTGTTCCATTTGTATCCGAATGATTTGGACATGTGGAATCGATCACATATTATTTAAAGCTGCAATGTAGAGGAAAAAGCTCTGAATAATTTGTACGTAGTTTCTGATTTTTAGGTAGGGTCCTCTTCTTACCTTTCTGTCCGTCTGAGAATACCCAGACTCATTTTATTACTGTGTTTGTTCCCAACTGGAAAGCGCTACGGAGTATACAGGCACTATATTAACACATTTGAATACATCAAAATAATTAAAAGAAAAAAAGGCAAAAAAATTTGATAAACGGCTACCTTTCTCTTTACCAGCAAACACTACTAATAATCACTATTAACACTGTATATGAAATAATATCATTGTGAATTTACTTAACCACTCTCATACTCTTGACCTTGCAACAATAATGTGAAATGACATCTATATTGCAATAAGTGTGGCATACTGTGTGAGATGGGGAAATACATGGAGATGCTGAGTGAGCAAGGTTATTATCATTATTGTCATTTTACTCACTAGACTATATTGCAGCCTCTCATTGTATTATATTATGCAAAACCTGCCTGTGGATCAGTCTAAGATTGAATTCCTTCTATGGCAAGGACATCTGCCTTGCTAGAACACATCTAACACCAGGTATAACATACCAGCTAAAACATCAAGATCTAATGAAAAGAAATAACTGACGTAACTTTGCATCAGTTAATTAGGCATATTCAAAAATAATATGGATTTCAAAAGCTGGTTCCTTAAATCTAAAACCATATGGATTCTTTCAAAGAGACAGTAGGCCAGCATTACATATTTTATTTAGGTGCTGCAATAAGTTTGCCCAACTTTCTTTACGGTATAATCTTTCTGTGCTATGTCCTTCATTATACCCCATCACTTATGCATGTTAGCTGCAGGCGTGGAGACCCTGACCAATGGCTGTAGGTGAGTAGTGCCAGCACTGCATGTACAAGGTAGGCAGTACAGAAAGTGCCAAGTTCAGGACACCCACTTGGTAACTGGGGACAGTAGTCTGATATATTGCTAAATACAGAATGTTTATATCTGCAAGAGCAGATCTGAAGGCTGGAAAATTTTTAAAACATGTACTTCCTTCGTAGTGATGAGCGGATTCGGTTTTACTCGGTTTTACTCGGTTCTCAATACGGCATCTTATTGGCTATCCAAAACACTCATCCGTGAGCCAATAAGATGCCGTTTTGAGAACCGAGTAAAACCGGATAAAACCGAATTCGCTCATCACTACTTCCTTGTCTTAACACAAGCACCAAAGTCACAAAGAAGTGTTGGTTATAGACAAGGGAGTTATAATTATGGTCAAGAAAAAGAATAGTGTGACACAGGTGACCTCGCAAATATTTGAAGAACTGGTCCACTGGTATTAAAGTCCTTATAGTACTATTATCATCATAGGGGAGACCAGGAAGAAACAATATTGTAAGGTGAAGTCCCTAGGGCCCTCATTCCGAGTTGATCGCTCGCTTGCTGCTTTTAGCAGCAGTGCAAACGCTAAGCCGCCGCCCTCTGGGAGTGTATCTTAGCTTAGCAGAAGTGCGAACGAAAGGATCGCAGCATTGCTACAAAAAAAGATTCTGCAGTTTCAGAGTAGCTTGAGACTTACTCCTAGCTAGCGATCACTTCAGACTGTTTAGTTCCTGTTTTGATGTCACAAACATGCCCTGCGTTCGGCCAGCCACGCCTACGTTTCCCCAGCCACTCCTTCGATTTTATCCGACACGCCTGCGTTTTTTCACTCACTCCCTGAAAACGGTCAGTTACCAGCCAGAAACACCCACTTCCTGTCAATCACTCTGCGGCCAGCAGTGCGACTGAAAAGCGTCGCTAGACCTTGTGTGAAACTGCATTGGCTTTTGTGAAAGTACGTCGCGCGTGCGCACTGCGCCCCATATGCATGCGCCGAAGTGCCGCTTTTTTACCTAATCGCCGCGCTGCGAACGAAAGCAACTAGCGATCAACTCGGAATGAGGGCCTATAACCTAGGACATTCCTGGAAATTAGGTCAGTGAGCAACTATCCACTTTACAAGCCCAACTGAGCAAAATGTTGACTGCATCTCTAAGTGATATAGTGAGACCTCTTTGACCTATTTTTTAAAAGGAACAGTACTTTATACATTACTTTGCTTTTTGGGTCAGTATTGTTATTTCAATCCACATGTGATAAAGTGGCACTCCTAAACAGAGCTGAATTACTCATGGCATACAGTAAATACTTTAGCAATAATATGGTTAAAATGCATGGAATCAAAGTTAATATAATTCACAGTTCTCTTTCATGTGACTTAACTGATTCATGTTGAAATATTTGTCTTTAGGGGAGAAATAGTAGGGAGTAGAACTAGAATAATTTGAAAATACACTTCAAATGAGTATAAAACCAGGCTCCGAAAACCCTTTAAATGAGCATTTCTTTACATTAACCAAGAGAATGTGGGTATTCATTTTCATCTTTATTGGATGGGGTTTGATGGTAAACGAAACAGTTCTCATCTCAGCTAACTCTAATTTATAGCATCCAAAAGCTCCATTTGTAAAACTAAGCAATAAAACAGAAAAATAGACTGTTTTCCAAGGCCTGCTCAAAGAGTACATGATTTTCGAGCACAAGAAGCTGCTTAATAAATCCTAATTCCCCCTCGTACCCCGATTACTCCCCCTGAATGTATTTTAAAATCTGATTTACACATATATTATTTCTGCCAGAAAAGGAAGAGAAAAAATTATTATGGTCTGAAAATAGGGTCAAATACAGTAGTAGCAGTAGGGGTATGGGATTTAATGTAAGGTTGTTAAGACGACTAACATTAGCATACTATATATATTCCTGTACTGGGAACTCTAAGTATTATATTATAAAATCACGGAGACAGTGATTTCTCATAGTATTGACATAGGAAGGTGTCCTATGGAGCAATAAGAATCACTATGGTTTCTTATTTAGAAAAGTAGGTGGATGGTCCTGATAGCATTATTAGCACAGCTGGGGGAAGAAAAAGCTGCTCCTTGGTAGGGTTGCATGCATCATGTATGCAGTGTATATACTGTATAATACATGCTCATGGAAGGCACCAATATCTACACGTCAATTTTTTTCTGCTAATATGCAAAGAACAAAGTGGTCAAGCAAATTAAATGATATTGTTTTTACATTATTGTAGTACTAATATAAAGTAAACTGACCTTTTAACAAAGAAATAACAATTTCTAGGTCAAAAGTTCATACTTATGGATTTGTTATGGCAGCTATTTGTGCCAGAAACGTTTGCTGTTCTGTTAATCATGTTGTGTTTTATCTCTATCCTCCCCCCTCATTTGCTGGCAGCTGTTCCTTAAGGCCAGAGTTACTCTTTGAAAAGGAGATCTTCTGCAAGCATTCTAATAACACAGCCATAAAACATGGCTCCCGTAGCTAGGGATTTGGTTAGAGGAAGGGCAATGCACTGCTATTGGAAACGTTTCTGGTATTGAGGCAGGGTCAGCTAGGCAATTTTGGTCTGATGTTCTCAAGACACCAAAGCAGTTTAATGAAGTTGCTACAGTACTTGAAAGTGTTCCTGTCAAATAGGATTGAACATTCCCTAGATTCACTCAAGTCTCAAAGCTGTTTAAGAGAGTAACTCCAAATTATACTTCAGGCTATTGATTAGTGCTAGCAGACATACCCTTATGGAGTTAGGTGTCTGTAGTGTATTGTAAGGGTTGTGGGTTTTATATAGCAATAAATTATTACTTTTCCTAGTAGTTATTAGTAGCCAACAGGGACTGATTCCAAAGTTATATTAATAAAGTTGATAATCCAGGAAGATGGGGATGAATCCAGAGGAATTATAAAATAAATGGAAAAGGAGAGGTCTTAGTTAGTATTGAGTTTATTATATGCCAAGATATTAAAAAATGGGACCATTGGCAAGAAGTCAAAAGCAGCACAAGAATCCTTTGTCCACAGCCAGCATCGATCAATAGACCTGTATGCTTCTCAGAACCTGGGACTTCCGAGGCAATGAATTGGCAGATTTATGGTGTCATACTCCTACAGAAAAGCATGGAAGAGCATGCATGAACAATTACACACTCCAAGAGCTGATAAACAGGACTCTTAACTGGGACCAATAAAACAGCATGCTGTTCACAAGTAATCTGGATTTCCATTTACCCAACTCCTTTCCAATACCAAGTTCAAGTTAAGCATGTTAATTGAGCAATAAACTGTCTGGCGAACATTTATTTAGAAGTCAGAACACTGGCAATGCCTCATTCCACCCCTATTTAAAAGAACCCATTGGCAGATGAAGACAATTTAAAACATTTGAGTCGATGATATTTATTTATTAATTAATATGTACCTTTGTACAGCATATACCACTGCTCGTCACAATTGGGAGCAAAACAGTGATAAAACAAGACTGGGTAATAACAGTCAGACAAAGAGATAAGAGGGCCCTGCTTGCATGTACAATCTATAGGACCATAGGCATTTGATACATGAGGATAATCGCTACATATTGCATATTGGTCCAGCCAGATTACAGAGGTGGGCTGTAAAATCTAGTCACACAGCAATGTTGGCCTGGGGTTAGCAGGATGTATGAGCATACAAATAGAACATACTGGGGCAGATGTATTAACCTGGAGAAGTGATAAAGAAGTGATAAAGCAGTGATAAGCGCAAGGTGATAATGCACCAGCCAGTCATTATTACGAATTTGAAAAATTACAGTTTGGAGCAGACTGGCTGGTGTGTTATCACCTTGCGCTTATCACTGCTTTATCACTTCTTTATCCCTTCTCCAGACTTAATACATCTGCCCCAGTGTACTGTATGAACAGTTATGTGTGAATTGGGTAGAATAGATTATGCAAGTTATATCGGTGATTCTGGAATTTGATACACTTGCTTGATGGGGTTTACAAAGACTGCTTGAAGGTTTGGAGAATAGAAGAAAGTGTTGTGCTGTGGAGGACAATCCATAGAGTGAGTGCAGACCCCCAAAAAGTCCTGTAACTGTGAGTGGGAACAATAAAGAGTACGGATGAGAGACACAGATCTTGCACAAGCGGAGGAATTTATCTGGAGGATGTTTTGAGTTCAGCAAAGAGATATATGTTGGCATAGTTTGATTGATAGACTTGTGTAAGTGGAAGTATTTTATATTGATTTTGGTAAAAAAACAGGTAACTAATGTAGGGAATGACAGAGTGAAACATTTTGCTAGAAAGATCAGACTAGTCCAGTGGTTCCCAAACTTTTTTGAATCACGGCATCCTAGAGTATCAGAAGTTTTTTCACGGCACCCCTATGACAAAAGTTTCTAAAAACATTAAATTATGTAAAATGTGTTTATATGTCATCCTTAGCTCCAGTTATGTGGTTTGTCCACATATTTTATGATTGGCTGCCACAAGCACTGGTTTTGCCTATTACATGGACCATAACTAATTTTCCAAGGCACCCCTGCAAGTGCTCTGAGGTACCCTATGGTGTCACAGCACCCAGTTTGGGAACCACTGGTCTAGCTGCAGCGTTAAAAATAGATTGTAGGAGTAAAAGTCTGTTTATGGGAAGACCAGTAAGGAGGCTATTGCAATAATCAATTGTTGTGTTGTCAACAGAAATAGAGATGTCAGGTTGGTAATTAGTATTGGCCAATGGGAATATTAATAGATCTGTTTCTGAAAGATTTAGTTTGAGGTGGTTAGATGAAATGGCAGAATACATTCAGTAATGCAGGCCAAAACACATGATGACAAATCTAGAGAGGGTAAGTCAAATTTTGTGTATCAACCATTTGTAATATTACACTGAAATCTCAAAGAGCTGATACGTTTGCTAAGAGAGGTGGTATAGAGAATAGCAGAGGACACAGGACTGAGCCGTGTTGTACTCTAATTGATAAAGAAAACATAGAACAGATGGATCCAGGAAGCAAACACTGAACAAGATTTCATAAGTCGGATGAGAACCAGTATTGGACTGTGGCCTGAAGATTTGTAGATTGCAGGCTGTCCATGAAAGAGAGTGGCTAACAGTGTCAAACACAGCAGAGAAATCCAGGAGAATTAGTGGTAATAGCCTTTATACTTAGTAATGAACAAATCATTCACCACCTTAGTTAGTGCAGTCTCTGAGCAGAGTCAGAAACAAAACCCGGACTGAAGTGAGTCCAATAAGCTATGCAAGTCAAGAATGTGTGTGAATGTAGACAAGTCTCTCGAGCAACTTGGAGGGGCAAAGGAGCTGAGAAATGGGGTACTAATTTGAGAGAGAGTTTGGGTCAGAATTGAATCATCACTACATGCTTGAATAATGATGAAAAAAACCAATAAAGAGATATTACAGATTTTATTTAAGGTTGATATGAGCACAGGAGACAGAGTTCTACTGATTTGTGAGGGTATAGGTGCCATGTAGTAGAGTAGGGAGATAAGAAGAGAGTAGATCATTTTCATTTGTGGGATAAAATGAAGAAAATGTGGCAGAGGGTTCTTGGAAGGAACTGAGCAGGTCACTGGCTGAGGAAGAACCATTTCATTTTGTTTCTTAACAATCTTGTCCTAGAAGTAGGAAGCACGATCTTAGGCATTGATAGAAGGTTTAGTGTGAGAGGAGTAAGCAGACATTTAGGAACTGATTCTTAGTCACACAGATCGCTCTTCACAGACACAAACAGCAAGCTTTTGCATACAACACATGCGTAGAAGTGGCTACACATTTTTTTGCAGATTCCTGTCTTACTCTAAGTCGAAAGCAACTTAGCCAGTTCTGTCTTTCCATGGAATAGGGCATTCTGTGTGGTAGCAAAGCAATTGCATGGAGCCACCATAACCTGTAAGAGTGACATGGCAAAATATCAAACGCTCCATGTTATTCTGAACCATATGTACAGGGAAGGAAAGCCTGTTTATGATGGATCTCTTGCATCTAGCATGGGCTGATACAAATGCAGCTACTAATGGTGACATTTGCTTCTGCTAATACAAAGTCAATGGGCAGCACTGGTTTTTCGCTTTCACATGTAGAAACTCCCACATTAGTTCAACGGATACTGACATTTGCATAAAGTAGTAAAACACGCTCCCGCGGCTGCCCACAGCTACAGCCACTTTATGTGTAACTCAGAATCAGTCTCTTAAATGTATTAAAAATGAGCTTGGTATTAGAATTTTGAGCATGGATGAAAGACTGGAAATATATGTGTTTGGCAGTTTCCAGAACCTTTCGATATGAGCGACAGATAGTCTTAGGAAGTAATTTGGAATACGAGAAAGTTTTTGTACATATCTTATTACTTTAGAATACCATGGCGGACATCTAAATCTATTTGGCATATGAAGAGTAGCAGGAGTCGCCTCATCGAGTTCTAGTTCAGTAGCGGATCTTGCCAAGGGCAAGCAGGATTTTTGCCCAGGCGCCGCTGTCCCGAGGGCGCCACCGCCATGGCAAGATCCGCTACTGGTGCAGTGCGTGATGACGTCATCGCACACCGCACGGCATTGTGGGAGCGACCAGAGATGCTAGAGGTCATAATTGACCTCTAGTGTCTGTGCGGTGCTATGGGAGAGACGTCATGATGTTTCTCCCATAGATCCGAGGAGCGGCGCTGGTGGCCGGAGACAGAGGGCAACAGCGGTCGGGAAGCAGGAGTGGGGATGGTGAGTTTTTATTTATTTATTTATTTGGTATTGGGGCACAGCTACAGGGGGCACAGTACCGGGGGCACAACTACTGAGGGCACAGCTACAGGGGACACAGTACTGGGGGCAAAACTACAGAGGGCACAACTACTGAGGGCACAGTACTAGGGGCACAACTACTGATGGCACAGCTACAGGGGGCGCAGCTACAGGGGGCATAACTGTGACTACACCCCTTCCCCATGAAGCCACGCCTCTATTATTTTGCCACATGGCTACGGCACACACTAAATTTGTTTTATCATAAGATCAGTGCTGAAAGTAAGGTGGTATGGGGTGGTACGGAGTACCATTAAGAATGCGTACCCCAGCCCACCGCTGCGGTGTAATTTACAAGGGGCATTTTTGTGTGTTAGACATAAAATGGTGTCAATGGCATAACTGTGTGGCATTACGGTGTATGATATAATGCATTACGGTGTGTGGCATAATGTGTAATGGGCATTACAGTGTGTGCTATAATGTATAATTGGTGTTACGTGTCTGGCATAATGTGTAATGGGCATTACAGTGTGTGGCATAATGTGTAATAAGCATTACTGTGTGTGGCATAATGTGTAATGGGCATTATGGTGTTTGGCATAATGTGCAAGGGGCATTACGGTGTGTGGCATAATGTGTAAGGGGCATTACGGTGTGTGGCATAATGTGGCCATACCTCTATTGTCATATAGCCACTCCGATAGTTTCGTGGGACAGGTGACCACGCTCATTTTTACTATAAGTACCACTAAGAAAAAATTTCAAACTAATTGCAAAGACTCCTTCCACATTTAATATTGTGAACTGAAAAAATAAAATAAAAAATTGTTATAGTTATACATAGTTTACTGGCTTTAACAATGTGTCCGTCCAGGAAAGATGACTGAGGCAAGCTGACATGGTTGCTGGTGTTTGTACAATTGATGAAAGGACCGAAAAGTAGTGATCTCTATAAAGAATGTTTTACAAATCCAAAATAGATCCTGAATACTAGTGTTCATTCTAGCACCCTGCACCTGTCACAACCCATGCAGTTCCTCTTTCCTGCCTGGGGTGTTGCTCTTTGTTCTGGTGTTTCTAGCACACTCTGGTCTGTATCTCTTGGTACACTGGACATTTGAAAATAGAAGTGCTGTCCGTACTGGCCATATATTGTTCATCCTGATCTACATATATGTCCACTCAGATGATTTTGCAGTAGGGCATCACACAACATGGAGATGGGAAAAGAGTGGTGGATATTAGCCCTTAGGGGTCTATTCACAAAGCAGTGAAAAGTGTGGAGAAGTGAGCCAGTGGAGAAGTTGCCCATGACAACCAATCAGCACTGAAGTAACGAGGGGTTAAAGTGAGCCGGAACGGGGCGGAACTGCGTTCCGTCAGTTCCACTTGGAGACGGAAAGCAGATCTGCTTCCTCCGGCTCACCTAACCCGATGTGAGCCCGGCGTCGCAGGGAGATGCCAAGCGCCTGCTGAGATTGTGTTACCAGTGGTCGCCTGGCTCTCTCTCCACAGTGAAAGCTGATCGCAGGAGCTCACTACTGAGCTCCGGCTTCTGGCTCTCAGCTCTGTCAGTGAGCCCTATTGGAGAGACGTCATGACGTCTCTCCCATAGTGCCGAGGAGCGGACACCGAAAGGACTGCAGCGGTCGGACGTGGGAGTGGGGCTTGGTGAGTATTGTGGTTTTTTTCATATGTTTCTACTGCGGGCAAACTACAAGGGGGCAAACTACAGGGGGGCTAACTACTGGGGGGCATTAATACTGGGGGCAAACTACAAGGAGGCAAACTACAGAGGTGCAAACTACAAGGGTTTAACTACTGGGTGGCATTACTATTGGGGAGCATTACTACTGGGGGCAAACTACAAGGGGGGTAACTACTGGGGGCATTACTACTGTGGGCTAACTACTGGTGGGGATAAACTTCTGGGTGCAAACTACAAGGGAGCTAACTACAGGGCAGCTAACTAATGGTGGCAAACTACAGGGGGGCATTACTACTGGGGTGCATTACTACTGGGGGCTAACTACATGGGGGCTAAACTACTGGGGGCATTACTACAGAGGGGCTAAACTACATGAGTGCTAAACTACAGGCAGGCTAAACTACTGGGAGCATAACTGCAGCGGCTAAACTACAGGGGGCATTACCACTGGGGGCTAAACTACAGGGATGCCAAACTACTGGGGGCATAACTACATGGGCTAAACTACTGGGGGCATAACTACAGGGGCTAAACTACTGGGGGCATTAACACTGGGGGAGCTAAACTAAAGAGGGAGTAAACTACTGGGGTCATAACCGCAGGAGCATTACCACTGGGGGCTAAACTACTGGGGGCATAACTACAGGGGGCATAACTACTGGGCGCTAAATGACTGGGGGTATTATTATTATTATTAAGGGCATTACTACTGGGGGCACTACTAATGAGGGCATTGTAAAGGGGGCACTTCATAAGGGGCACCACTCCTGGGGACATAAGGGGCATTACTACTGGGGGTATTGCATAAGGGGCACCACTACTATGGGCTCTATATAAGGGGCACTACCACTGTGGGCACTACCAGTACAGTGAACATTGCACAAGGGGCACTACAACTGTGGGCATTGTATAAGGGGCGCTATTGCTGTGAGCATTATGTGTATTATGGGGTGCTACTACTGTGGACATTATGTGTATTAGGGGTGCTACTACTGTGGGCTTTGTGTATAAGGGACACTAATGTGTCATAACACTTATAAGGGACACTACTATCTGGTGTAATGTGAATAAGATTGTGCTACTGTGTGGCAAATGCATCTTGCTAAAATTTCTGAGCTTAATTACTACAGCTTAATTATTAAATTTTACAGGGAAATAATTTTCTTCTGTCACTACAAAAATTATTGAGTGCTATGAATGGGTGAAATTGCATTGACTTTTTTATTATGGTCATTTGGCCATTTTGTTGGTTGTTAGTATTAGAGGAATTCACATCCAACGTGCACTAAGGATGTTTATGACGAGCCCCTGACTAGACATTACTTTAGATTGTGATGTGATGTCAAATGTAGGTAAATAGTGATAATTCAGAGAAAATAGTGTACTATATGATGACCCAACAAACTGTGGTTGCAGTTATCTGCTGATTTTCTTGAGAGCTTTAACATTGGGTTTAGATTTACTGAGGTTCTGAGCCACCAGCACAAGGTCAGTTCAAGGTGATATGCTCCACATGTAAAGATGCCCAAGGCCGGCATGTCCAGGAAGTTATAGGTTTTTAGTGTATTGTATTGATTGTCATTTGTATAGTAAAATCATGTAATGTTTGTATTATCAGACAGCATAAATGAACACTATTTGAAGAATTATTAATGTCACAAATGTACTTAATTATATTTTGGATCTAGATTCAGTCTCTAATAACAAGTGCTAGCTCAGTGTTACACTTGTAATACCAGACAGCGGGGGCTGCAGTTGGCACTGTGCTGCAGACATCTATTTTACATTCTTATGTTCTATGCGGCTTCTGAATTCAGTTAAGCCAATAGGAAAAAATAATAAACATGGATTTTCTAAATGGAAACTTGTGATGCAAAGAGGCAAGAAGGAATCATGCAAATTCATAACATGCGATCTGTCCTGCAAAGCTTGATTTGCCAAACATGCCCCATCAGACATTAGGTCCATTCTCTCCTTCAATCACCAATCAGCAGAGAACACTCATACATATGCATTGGAGACAATTAGACTCAGACTGAGGACACTGTAACTTGAAAATCAGCTCGTATAATAAACATTTCTTCCCTGTCTTTTTTAATTTTCTTTTTCCTTAACATTTGATATCTTTGTGCTGACTTCAAAATGTTTTAGGGAACAATAGCTGCTGCTGGTTCATTTTGTTACGATCAGAAATGCAGGTATACAATTTATAATTTTCTAGCTGTTATGAAACCACAAGTCCCAGCATGCCCCTTCTGATGTAAAATCTGTTCTTCATAATCCTATCAACTGCCTTTCCCACATAGGCCCTCATTCCGAGTTGTTCGCCCGCTAGCTGCTTTTAGCAGCATTGCACACGCTAAGCCGCCGCCCTCTGGGAGTGTATCTTAGCTTAGAAGAATTGCGAACGAAAGATTAGCAGAATTGCCAATAGAAATTTCTTAGCAGTTTCTGAGTAGCTCCAGACTTACTCAGCCATTGCGATCAGTTCAGTCAGTTTCGTTCCTGGTTTGACATCACAAACACACCCAGCGTTCGCCCAGACACTCCCCCGTTTCTTCAGACGTTTTTCCCAGAAACGCCAGCGTTTTTTCGCACACGCCCAGAAAACGGCCAGTTTCCGCCCAGAAACACCCACTTCCTGTCAATCACAGTACGATCACCAGAACGATGAAAAATCCTCGTTATGCCGTGAGTAAAATACCTAACTTTTGTGTAAAATAACTAAGCGCATGCACTCTGCGAACCTTGCGCATGCGCAGTAAGCGACTAATCGCAATATAGCGAAAATCAGCAACGAGCGAACAACTCGGAATGACCCCCATAATTTCTAATTTTGCACGATATTCAGGCATAAGAGAAGTTACAGTATAATAGGCAGGCCCTTGTTTTATAAATCTTACAGACACAAAAAGAAAATGTCTGGCAAACTTATAACATGCATAATCATTAGATAAATCTGAATAAAAAAGTGGAAATTGCCCTAAATTTCTATACTTTGGGAATACAAAAGTTTGCCCTGGTAAGATGTGCACAATATTTATTATCTAGTCACATTAAGGTATCAAAGAGACCACTGACCTGATAGATAACTCACTATGTTATCTACAGTATGCTATAACTCGGTCCAAATTAAGTTAATTTTAAAGGTGCAAGATCCATTGTTTTTTTCCTACTATGATGAGACAATCCTATGTGCATATGCAATTTAAGCCTGGATTTTCTACCATGCTAAATTAGTTGCTAATGGCAAGATTACAATATCATATTTGTATAATTGAATTAGATACTTATTAACAGTGAAACAAGTGTATAATTGTTCAGCAAGCTGGAATGTAATTTCCCTCTACATGGATATATGATGCTGGGCTTTATCAATTGCCCTTCTAGTTTATCATCAACATTCAAATGTTTTCTCATCATTTGGGACAATTTGATGTGTTTGTCCGATGTAAACCATTTTTTTTAATTTACAGTAAATTTGTTATGATGACATTACTTTTTATTGTAAGGATGTGTATTTAATTTTATATTACTAATGTAATTGTTTCTTTATTTAGTCAATAGGTCAATACCAGTTAAAAAAAAAACTAAGTACATATCTCAGTAACACTGAACTGGACATTCAGGGAAACACAGAAAAACAGAAGATGAACATGACAGGTGAACATTTAAAATCTATACAATGACAGCCAATATATTACACAATCGGTCAGACTTTTAAAACTGTTTTTCTTTTTTGTATTAACAGAGGGTGATATAAAGCTTTCATGGCAGAATATTGATCTACTGCAGTATCTACAAAGACTAACAAATCTTTATGGTTACTTACTGTAGCATCATCATTTTGTACTTCTGCATTCTATGTATTGTGAGCCATTTAATAGAAAATAATTATGCAAATTGCTTTTTTGTGCCATTTATTAAGATAGAGGAACATTTTTTGTCCAAAGGTTTAAAGATAGTATAGTGTAGACATATTCTGCAATACTTGCGTAAGATTGTAAATAAGGTCATATATTATAAAATATGCCTTTAGCTACCTCAATGCACATTTAGTTAGATTAAAAACAAGTCGCCATCCATCATGGTGAAACCTTTCAATAATACAACATGGTGGTACAGAACAGGAAGGTTCCATCACAACTAAATAGGAAATTGTAATGTACCAAGCCAACATAAAGACCATACACATTCTCGCTCTATGACTAATATAATTGTGGACTTACTGTTGGCAGCTGAGAGGAGAGAAGATGTCCTTCCTGACTCAACATGTTAGAGACCATGATTGCAGGTAGGTCCATGTTCTGGTATGAGTAAGCTGGTATCAGGCTGTTTGGAGGGAGGCTGTGACACAGTGAATGATATCCAGACTCATGGTCAACCAAGTGCATGAGAGAGTGCTCTGGTAAATTTGGTGGAGTGATTGGAGGGATCTCATAGTCTTCATTGCTTTCATTCTGATTGTTGTATGTCTGAAATTAATAAAAACTTAATCAACTATAAGCATTTTTAATTCCTTTACATGAACAATATGTCCACGTAATGTTTATTATTCATACTCAAGGTTTTGGTTGTAAAACAGCATGTAAAAAACAAGCAAAGAGAGTCAAGGGTCATATCTAAAAATGTCATTTTATTTTATTTGTCTAGATATCTGTCCTCTCACAATGAGCCATACACTTAGGAACTAGGAAATACTACATCATTGCATGAATTGTAACACGTGTCTACATGAAATGGAAAAACAACTTCACAACTTAAGGGGCCCATACTTTTGTGATTAATAGCAGCAATTCCGTGTTTTGCCGATGACTGGGTCAGGTCATCTGCAAAATCTAATATGTTGGAAATTCTTGACTGGCCGATGCCAAAAATATAATCAGCAAATTAGGGATATTTAACATGAAGAACTTTGCTGATCCCCCGACAAATCACTGATCATCGGATTCCGCCAATTGGAACGGATGGCTGATCATCGTATCAGCAACAGGGACGTGCAGGGTAGAGGTATGGCCCACATAAATCAATGGCACATGTAAATAGACAGCGACAACCAAGATGCTGGCCTACACAAAGGAAGAGGTGACTTAAAGGACAATGTAAACCTGAAATGTAAAATTTTGATGCATAAAGCAAGAGGTAAAAATGACATGTTCAGTCTTACCACTACTGCTTTGTCATTAGTAAAGCTTACTAATTCTCTGCCTCTTCTACTTCCCATCCAAAATATATGACCCACCCCTACAAATTTTGGAAAATGTTAAAAGGTGAACTGGTATAGGACAAAGATGAAATGATAAGTAACTGCAGAATATGGAAAAATGAAGCCAAAACCCCAGTCCTCAGGAACCACACATAACTAGAGATGAGCGGGTTCGGTTCCTCGAGATCCGTACCCCGCCCGAACTTCACGTGGTTTACACGGGTCCGAGCCAGCCTCGGATCTTCCCGCCTTGCTCAGTTAACACGAACGTGCCCGAACGTCATCATCCCGCTGTTGTATTCTCGCGAGATTCGTATTGCATATAAAGAGCTGCGCGTCGCCGACATTTTCACTCGTGCATTGGAGATGATAGCGAGAGGACGTGGCTGCGTTCTCTCAGTTTCTGTGTTCAGTGTGCTGCAAATATCTGTGCTCAGTGTGCTGCAAATATCTACGTTCTCTGCCTGAAAACGCTCCATATCTGTGCTGCATTGTAGTTGTGCGCAGTATATAGTAGGAGGACAGTGCAGAATTTTGCTGACCACCAGTATATATATAGCAGTACGGTACAGTAGTCCATTGCTCTACCTCTGTGTCAAGTATACTATCCGTATCTGTGCTGCATTGTAGTTGTGCGCAGTATATAGTAGGAGGACAATGCAGAATTTTGCTGACCACCAGTATATATATATATATATATATATATATATATATATAGCAGTACGGTACAGTAGTCCATTGCTCTACCTCTGTGTCGTCAAGTATACTATCCATATCTGTGCTGCATTGTAGTTGTGCACAGTATATAGTAGGAGGACAGTGCAGAATTTTGCTGACCACCAGTATATATATATATATATATATATATAGCAGTACGGTACAGTAGTCCATTGCTCTACCTCTGTGTCGTCAAGTATACTATCCATATCTGTGCTGCATTGTAGTTGTGCGCAGTATATAGGAGGACAGTGCAGAATTTTTGCTGACCACCAGTATATATATATATATATATATATATATATATATAGCAGTACGGTACAGTAGGCCATTGCTATTGATATATTACTGGCATATAATTCCACACATTAAAGATGGAGAACAAAAATGTGGAGGGTAAAATAGGGAAAGATCAAGATCCACTTCCACCTCGTGCTGAAGCTGCTCATCCTCCCGCTAGAAAAATGAAAAGACTTAAGCTGGCAAAAGAACTGTGCGTTCTTCTAAATCTCAAATCCCCAAGGAGAGTCCAATTGTGTCAGTTGCGATGCCTGACCTTCCCAACACTGGACGGGGAGAGGTGGCGCCTTCCACCATTTGCACGCCCCCTGCAAGTGCTGGAAGGAGCACCCACAGTCCAGTTCCTGATAGTCAAATTGAAGATGTCACTGTTGAAGTACACCAGGATGAGGATATGGGTGTTGCTGGCGCTGAGGAGGAAATTGACAAGGAAGATTCTGATGGTGAGGTGGTTTATTTAAGTCAAGCACCCGGGGAGACATCTGTAGTCCGTGGGACGAATATGGCCATTGACATGCCTGGTCAAATTACAAAAAAAATCACCTCTTCGGTGTGGAATTATTTTAACAGAAATGCGGACAACAGGTGTCAAGCCGTGTGTTGCCTTTGTCAAGCTGTAATAAGTAGGAGTAAGGACGTTAACCACCTAGGAACATCCTCCCTTATACGTCACCTGGAGCGCATTCATCAGAAGTCATTGACAAGTTCAAAAACTTTGGGTGACAGCGGAAGCAGTCCACTGACAACTAAATCCCTTCCTCTTGTAACCAAGCTCCTGCAAACCACACCACCAACTCCCTCAGTGGCAATTTCCTCCTTAGACAGGAAAGCCAATAGTCCTGCAGGCCATGTCACTGGCAAGTCTGATGAGTCCTCTCCTGCCTGGGATTCCTCCGATGCATCCTTGAGTGTAACACCTACTGCTGCTGGCGCTGCTGTTGTTGCTGCTGGGAGTCGATCGCCATCCCAGAGGGGAAGTCGGAAGACCACTTGTACTACTTCCAGTAAGCAATTGACTGTCCAACAGTCCTTTGCGAGGAAGATGAAATATCACAGCAGTCATCCTGCTGCAAAGCGGATAACTCAGGTCTTGGCAGCTGTGGTGGTGTTAAACGTGTGTCCGGTATCCACCGTTAATTCACAGGGAATTAGAGAATTTCTTGAGGTACTGTGTCCCCGGTACCAAATGCCATCTAGGTTCCATTTCTCTAGGCAGGCGATACCGAGAATGTACACAGACGTCAGAAAGAGAGTCACCAGTGTCCTAAAAAATGCAGTTGTACCCAATGTCCACTTAACCACGGACATGTTGACAAGTGGAGCAGGGCAGACTCAGGACTATATGATCGTGATGGCCCACTGGGTAGATATATTGCCTCCCGCAGCAAGAACAGCAGCGACGGCACCAGTAGCAGCATCTCGCAAATGCCAACTCGTTCCTAGGCAGGCTACGCTTTGTATCACCGCTTTCCATAAGAGGCACACAGCTGACAACCTCTTACGGAAACTGAGGAACATCATCGCAGAATGGCTTACCCCAATTGGACTCTCCTGGGGATTTGTGACATCGGACAATGCCAGCAATATTGTGCATGCATTACATGTGGGCAAATTCCAGCACGTCCCATGTTTTGCACATACATTGAATTTGGTGGGGCAAAATTTTTTAAAAAACGACAGGGGCGTGCAAGAAATGCTGTCGGTAGTCCGAAGAATTGCGGGCCACTTTCAGCATTCAGCGACCGCGTGCCGAAGACTGGAGCACCAGCAAACACTCCTGAACCTGCCCCGCCATCAGCTGAAGCAAGAGGTGGTAACGAGGTGGAATTCAACCCTCTATATGCTTCAGAGGATGGAGGAGCAGCAAAAGGCCATTCAAGCCTATACATCTACCTACGATATAGGCAAAGGAGGGGGAATGCACCTGACTCAAGCGCAGTGGAGAATGATTTCAACATTGTGCAAGGTTCTGCAACCCTTTGAACTTGCAACACGTGAAGTCAGTTCAGACACTGCCAGCCTGAGTCAGGTCATTCCCCTCATCAGGCTTTTGCAGAAGCAGCTGGAGAGATTGAAGGAGGACCTAAAACGGAGCGATTCTGCTAGGCATGTGGGACTTGTGGATGGAGCCATTAATTCGCTTAACCAGGATTCACGGGTGGTCAATCTGTTGAAATCAGAGCACTACATTTTGGCCACCGTGCTCGATCCTAGGTTGAAAGCCTACGTTGTATCTCTCTTTCCGGCAGACACAAGTCTGCAGATGTTCAAAGACCTGATGGTGAGCCACTTGTCAAGTCAAGCGGAACGTGACCCACCAACAGCTCCTCCTTCACATTCTCCCGCAACTGGCGCTGCGAGGAAAAGGCTAAGAATTCCGAGGCCACCCGCTAGCGGTGATGCAGGGCAGTTTGGAGCGAGTGCTGACATCTGGTCCGGACTGAAGGACCTGCCAACGATTACTGACATGTCGTCTACTGTCACTGCATATGATTCTGTCACCATTGAAAGAATGGTGGAGGATTATATGAGTGACCGAATCCAAGTAGGCACGTCAGACAGTCCGTACGTATACTGGCAGGAAAAAGAGGCAATTTGGAGGCCCTTGCACAAACTGCCTTTATTTTACCTAAGTTGCCCCCCTCCAGTGTGTACTCCGAAAGAGTGTTTAGTGCAGCCGGTCACCTTGTCAGCGATCGGCGTACGAGGTTACTTCCACAAAATGTGGAGAAGATGATGTTCATCAAAATGAATTATAATCAATTCCTCCGTGGAGACATTCACCAGCAATTGCCTCCAGAAAGTACACAGGGACCTGAGATGGTGGATTCCAGTGGGGACAAATTAATACTCTGTGAGGAGGGGGATGTACACAGTGAAAAGGGTGATGAATCGGAGGATGAGGAGGAGGTGGACATCTTGCCTCTGTAGAGCCAGTTTGTGCAAGGAGAGATTGAGTGCTTCTTTTTTGGTGGGGGAGACCCTGTTGCTGAAATGATGGGTTTGTTAAAGAGTGCATGTCCTGTTTATACAACATAAGGGTGGGTGGGAGGGCCCAAGGACAATTCCATCTTGCACCTCTTTTTTTTTATTTATCTTTGCATCATGTGATGTTTGGGGCTAATTTTTTTTAAGTGCCATCCTGTTTGACACTGCAGTGCCACTCCTAGATGTGCCAGGTGTTTGTGCCGGCGGCGGCCACTTGGGTCGCTTAGCTTAGTCATCCAGCGACCTTGGTGCAAATTTTAGGACTAAAAATAATATTGTGAGGTGTGAGGAGTTCAGAATAGACTGGAAATTAGTGGAAATTGTGGTTATTGAGGTTAATAATACTATGGGATCAAAATTACCCCCAAATTCTATGATTTAAGCTGTTTTTGAGGGGTTTTTGTAAAAAAACACCCGAATCCAAAACACACCCGAATCCGACAAAAAATTTTCAGGGAGGTTTTGCCAAAACGCGTCCGAATCCAAAACACGGCAGCGGAACCAAAACCAAAACACAAAACCTGAAAAATTTCCGGTGCACATCTCTACACGTAACCATATCAAAAGCATAAACTGAGAGACCACATCTCTTTTTCTGACAATGCCCCTTTTGACCATAGCAAACTGTGTCTGTCCCATTACAATTGGGCACTAATGTAAGCAGCACATGTTGACTCACTAATTTCAGGAGCCAGAGGGGGTCATTCCGAGTTGATCGCTCTCTGACGTTTTTTTGCAGCACAGCAAACAGGTTACTACTGCGCATGCGTATGCACCGCAATGCGCAGGTGCATCGTACGGGTACAAAGCAGATCGTTGCTGAGCGATGGATTTAACGAATAATCCATTCGCACAGCCGATCGCAAGGAGATTGACAGGAAGAGGGCGTTTGTGGATGGCAACTGACCGTTTTCAGGGAGTGTTTAACACACTTGCAAATCGAAAATACACTTCCCCGTGGGCGGCGACTATGCGTTTGCACGGCTGCTAAAAGTAACTA
Source organism: Pseudophryne corroboree (assembly GCF_028390025.1). Classification (NCBI taxonomy): domain Eukaryota; kingdom Metazoa; phylum Chordata; class Amphibia; order Anura; family Myobatrachidae; genus Pseudophryne; species Pseudophryne corroboree. The sequence continues at coordinate 411,226,865 of NC_086446.1, read as the reverse complement.
GCAAACGATCAACTCGGAATGAGGGCCAGAATCTTAAGTGATTGATCTGTAAGTCTTGTTGTTAACAGAAAAGTCCTGTAAAGACTGCACAACAGCATGATAATACATCAGTGATTTATATCACAGGGTGTAAACTTGCTGGACATTGTCAGGCAATGCATTCATAGTAATGCTTAATAAACTACCTGAGTGCAATTTAACAATCATCTCTCTGTGGTTCCTCTCAAGTGACAAAAACACACATATTTCTAAATCTGTGCTCTTTCAAGATTTGTCACCAAGTGGTGTATACATTATCTCTCCCCCTCCATCAAGGATTAATGCTCTTCTTATTCTAACATATCGGGGGGGGTCATTCCGAGATGATCGTAGCTGTGTCTATCAGGCAGAGGTGATCGTAGTGGCCTGACAGCCTTTGGCTGTCTAGCATGCGCCGGCGCACTGCGGCGCCGGCGCATGCGCAGTTCTGACCCGATCGCACCGCTGCGATAAACTGCAGCATGCGATCGGGTCAGAATGACCCCAATCAGCTCTTAAGTAGTCAGCCCTGCACATTAAGGTAACTATATTTTCAAACAAAGTTGCAATCCAGACAATGGGGGGAATTCAAATGTTTGAAAAGTCGGTTGGGTGTCTGTTTTTTCCCTGTCTATGAGATAGGAAAAAACAGACACCCAACTGACTTTTCAAACAATTGAATCTCCCCCAATGAGTTTATTTGCAACTGCAGCAACATTTTGGATCAATAGGTTATCAAGCAGTACAGACATAGGTGATTCTATATTGGGTCCAATGGGGTCCACACTGCACATTCTGCACTCATATTTAATCCGGAGTACCACATCAACACTACTGATGCCAGAAAAATCACTCGGAAAGTGGTGCTGTGGCTATTTCCTGGTGATTCTCCCTTTTGCAGTTAAAATATGTCTCTGGCAACATGGTAGGTGCCATGTTTTTGGAGACCCGCAGATGTGCACTAGAGATTAATCTCCAGGAACATAGCAAGTGCCATGTTTCCAGAGACCTATGCATGTGCAGAGTCTATGGCACTGTAGAGAAGAGGGGGACACAGATAGGAGTATGCACATGGGTCCCCTTCTCTTTTAAGCTCTTAAACCGTCCCTGAGTACATATATATATATATATATATATATATATATATGAATATTCTTGCAATGGGTCTTCAGATAGTTTCAATGATGATACTAGTAACATCTCCTTCATGCACTTCTACAGTCTCGGACATCCTATGCCGGCATTATCTATGTAATAGCTACAGATAGAGCCACGCTCATCTAGCCTGCAGCACAGCCGTGCTGGGACACGTGCTGTGTCTAGGCTCGTGTGCGCCTTAGTACGTTGAGTTGCACCGCACATCCATTCCTATGGGCACCACCCAAGTATTCCATGTGCCTCACCAGAATTGCTTTGGCTCCCACAAATCATGGGATATTACAGTTGACTCTTGCTATCATCACATCCAAAAATCTCTCCTTGGTGTGGGGATAGCTTCAGTGAAGATTTAGAAAACCAGTGAAAGAATACCAAGCTTGTCAAGCTATCGCAGTATTGTATAAATGCTTTATACAAATGACACAACTCTTGAATTTCTGAGTTTTACTGGTGCTCCTGAGTCTTGGAGCGTCAACATTTTCACTTTTTTTCTCTGTATATCTATGTGAGTGGGTTTCTCAAATGCAGGGATGTAGAATGAACTGGGGCGTGGCCTAAAAGGGTGTGTATCCATGCCTCCTAAAATAATACAATGTAAAAAAGTAATTATTGCGTGGCCCCGTGCACTCCACGGGGGGTGCCATTCTATCTGGGGGGGAGGGGGCAAGGGGAGGGCACTTGCTTCTACCTCGCTTGTGGGAAGTGGGTACCTTCTGCTCAGTGATATTTGGGAAGATGGCGCATGTGCACTAGAGAGAAAAGACTATGGCCCAGTGCCAGAGTTTTTGCTTTCAATGTGTGGGTGCCATCTTTCCGAAGATATCACTGAGAAGATGGCGCTGGCCTTAAGTCAAGGTATACTTGGGAAGGGTGCTCAGTAATTGATATGCTTGGGTGTGGTTCTGTTTTTTTAAGCCAGTGAGCCAGTACTTAAACCCATGGAAGTATAATTTATATTTAAAGTCTGTGTGGTACATGAGGCAAATAATGCAGAGCAATGCTTATATATTTTTGAGAAACAGTGTAGGGACTAACCAGGAGGGAAGTCCTTGCTGTGGTTGGTCAGCTTGACAGATTATTGCAATATTTTGGAAACTAAAATTCCCTGATTTTAGATAAAATATAGTTTAGAATGCAATTAGATGAGTGCCGACTATGTATGATTAATGTGTATATATATATATATATATATAGAGAGATATAAATTTGTAGTATATGGTAACTATATTACAGTTTTGTTACTATAGCAGCTCTTCTTCAGTAGGAAATTAATATTTCACAGTATCCAGGAAGTGAACAAACAAATGAAAAAAATAACATAATAATATTGCAAAGCATTGTGGGAATATCTGCACATTCATTGCCCATAATAGAAATGCAAATTAAGCGTTATCAGCTCCATGTTGGTGCTGTCAGAGTAACTCAACACTACTATAGAATGGGGATCTTAATAATGTGCCTATTGTGACAGCTGCACATTCATTTTAGAGATAATTACCTCCTGGAAAAAACCTGGAATCTGTCGGTTTGCTTTATTAGGTGTAAAGAGTACATGTTTGGGGAAAAAAACTGATTTAACTAGATTGTATAAAAAGTGAAAAATATGTCTTTACATAGTCCTGACACATTGCATCACATCACTTATCTCTGGCTACTGGTGTTGGACCAACTGCACCAACCCTTTTGCAGAGTTTTCACATCTACCTATACTATCACTAAGTTTAACGGGAGGCATTAATTATGCCGGTTGTCGGGATACTGGCTGTCAAGATACGCCGGAATCCTGAAACCGGGTGAAATACTGGCAGTCGTAATCCTGACTGCCAGCTGGAATCCCCAATCGGATGGTGGTACTCACCACATCCGAGGGGGAATATAACCCTGTGGCGACCAAAGGTAGCAACCGTGCCCAAAGCGCGGTGAGCGCAGCGTGCCCGCTAGGGGACACACTGTGCTCATGCCGGTACTCCGGCTGTTGGGGTCCCAGCTTCGGTCTCCTGACCGCTGGGATCCTGACAACTGGGATATCATACTGAATCCAAGTTTAACATGGGTTATTATTATATCTATTAATATATATGTACTATGCATAGATAAGAAAGGATCATGACGTCTCTCCCATAGATCCGAGGAGCGGCGCTGGCGGCTGGAGATGGAGGGCAGCAACGGTCGGGAAGCTGGAGTGGGGATTGTGAGTATTAGTTAATTAATTTATTTTTTGTAAGCGGCGCAACTAGGGGGCACAACTCTAAAGGGGGCACAGTACTGAGGGCAATACTACTGGGGCACAACTCTACAGGGGGCACAGTACTGGGGCAATACTACTTGGGGCACAACTCTAGAGGGGGCACAGTACTGGGGGCAATACTCCTGTGGTCCCAGCTACAGGGGTCATAACTGACCACGCTCCTTCTTCATGAAGCCACGCCCCTATTTTTTTGCCCTGGGTGCCAAAAGGTCTAGATCCGGCTCAAGAGGGGATAATACAGGCAAGTATAGCTGGCAACCTGGAGGCAATTGTAATTTAAATATCAGATTCTAGCTGTCATTTCTCAATTGCATCCTAGAAAATGATAGAATCTGGTTGCTATAGGCAACACCACCACTTTTCAGTTGTAGAACCTTTAATAACTCGACTCCATAAAGTACATATAATAAACATAACATAACCACATAACCATTAATATAGATCACAATATTTTTGTCTCGTTAATCTGAAATAACAACACAGGGGGATCCTGGCAGAATATACTCACAACACCTAGTGGAATGTCGCAAATTCACAGGGACATACAAAACTAAAACTAGGTTGGGTGGATTGGTATGTCATACCCCTTTCACATCGCACAAATAACCCGGTATCGACACGGCATATTGCCGTGTCGACACGGGTCAGTGTGCGATGTGAAAGCACTTTCTGAGAATTAGCGGGTCGCCTGACCCGCTAATTCAACCCGGTATAAAAGAAGGATTATACCCGGGTTGAATACCGGGTCAGGTGCAGTGTGAATGGGAGCCGCGTCGATGCGACACGGTTCCCATTCACAGCATAGGGAGAGGCGGCGCAGGAGATGAGCTCATCTCCCAGCGCCGCCTCCACCCCCGCCCCTGCTGCTGCTGCGCCCCTCCGCTGCTATGGCAACCGACCCGGTATATTTCCGGGTCGGAAAGCCAGCAGAGGGTAGCAAATGCCGGATCCCACCCGGTAAGGACACGTTTCTTTTACCGGGTGGGATCCGGCATTAGCGATGTGAAAGCGGTATCAGTTGCATGTGCCTGCTTCTATCTGTAAAACCTCTCTCTTCCTCATCTGCACTCAGCTGAAGCTTTCTTTCTTTTATTCATTCATTCATTCATTCATTCATTCATTCAATCAATCAATCAATCAATCAATCAATCAATCAATCAATCAGTCAATCCTGAATGTTTCCTGAAAAGTAATCAAACACCTTGCAATGGAACATTAAAAAACCCAATCTGATTATATTGCGATTATTAAAAATGTTTTTGAAAATAAATATAATAATAATAATAATAATAATAATAATAATAATAATAATAAAATAAAATAAAAATCACCATTTTTATTTTAAAATATTTAAAATAAAGAGGAAATAAAGTATAACTGTCTAACTCTCTGAGGTTATGTCTGCATATGTGGAAGACTATTTAACAAGTTCTGTGGTGGTACACATAATTAAACAATAGAGATTATACAGAAGCACAACATACTAACATTATTACATGGGAACAATAAAAAGTATTATTTACAGTATTTAAAATAAATGCATGACACACACAAATTTATGATAAACTCAAAACATTTTCCAGGGTTCAATTTAATTAGGAGCAAGAGTGTCGAGTTGCTGTTGCAATGGCATAGAAACTCTGGCAACAACAGCTGAACTCACCCCATGGCGGCCTGATCTCACCCCAAACTCGTAGATTTTGGTCTGATGGTACCATGAGTGTGGCATACAACCGACCTATTCCTAGTGAAATGCATGTATAGGGGGCGTGATGTTGCGATTCTCAGTTAACTGCATCATCCTCTGTGTGGATTAATGGTTCATGCATTGCATTACAGGAAACAAGGTCGAATGATGTGATTGGACGTGGCATGCCTACTGTGCTTCAGCGGTTACCAGGTCAGTCATATGAAGAATAGGCTGCCGAAACGAGATCCTTATACACAAAAATAAATGTGAAAATGTAGCCTATAGACTACAATGGATAACACCATGTAAATTGTGCGTATTTCCAGTCCTTATAAAAAGCTCCAGGCATTGCTTTTGGGACTGAAAACAAAAGACCCCCCCGCAGAGATCTCTGATACCTTCTGTGCACTGGTGTATCTATAATAGGTGCAAAGTGTGTGGTGCACAGAGGCCCCTGGGTCCAGATGGACCCACACACCACACACCCTGCACCCATTTATCTATACTCACCTCTCCATCTCCTCTCTGCAGAGCGGCAAAATTCACTCAGAAAATGGCTGGAGCAGCTATTTTCTGGTGATTCGCACATGCGCGGTAGAGATGTCCCTGGGAACGTGGCGCGGGCGCCATGTTCCCAGAGACCAGTACATGTGCAGTAGACTCTGGCACAATCCCAGAGTCTACTGCACCAACGAAGAGGAGGGGTCCCAACTGGAGACTGCGTACGGGCCTCTTCCTCTCTTACAGCGCCTGTGTGGTAACCTCATAATAACCTAAATACTTAAATAATGCATCAATTCTCCAAAATAGGTCTTATTTGATGTACTGACTACAAAAATACTTCAATAAATACTCCCCCAACTGAGGCCATATACTGTATGAATACATAAAGACTGTAACTGACGTGTATCTGACATGTCTCTGTTCACTAGTTAAAAACAATTTCTAAATGGGTCAGATTTCAGTGAGATCTCTTTTTGAAGATCATATATACAGGAAAATCACACTGCACAATAACCAATCAGCATAATTACACTGGTTACACAACAAATCCCTTCATCACCAAGGACTAGGCAGTATAGATGTACCTGCTCACGCTTCACAACATTTTATTAAACATACTGTATGTGCATGCATGCTATGTAAATATATACTCTATACATATAGAGGCTAATGCTGAGAATGCGTTCACACAAAAGCACACAATTACATATATATGATGAGTTGCATGGACCTTAAGATCCATCTGAATCAGTATATATGATAACCGAGTGTGAATCTGCAAACATGATAATACTGTTAATAGAGACTCAGCATGTATAGATGTAATTGTGTATTTTTGGGTAAATGCACCTGTGTTTTTACATAGAAATACAACTGAGAATCAGCATGTCTAGAGGGAATTTACATACAGTAGCATGCATGCATATATTACAATGGTTCCCAAACTGTGTGCCTATGCATGGAATTAGAGGATGGGCAGCAAGCAGAATAGATTTTACCACAAGGCAACCAAGGCAGCTTTTTAGGACCCTGTGGGTAACAGGGGGCCCTGTGGGTTCCGGGGGTGGGGACACGCCAATAAGGCTGTATAGAGGGCATTTCCGGTGGACCGCAACCTCTGCCAAAAATGTCAGAGTGTTGGGCTGGCTGAATACTCCTGGCAGGCTGCCAGTGATGGGACAGCTGTTAGGTGCCAGATCCAGCGCTTGCCTGTGTCTCAACGGGTGTGGTATTGATAGTGCCGTAACTAGACATTTTGGTGTTGTGTGCCAAAAAGAAAATTGGTGCCCCCCCTCCCCTCCATGTTTAAAATAGGGCAGTATGTGCAGAAATATAGGGGCGTGGCCACAGAATAGTACCAATTCACATTACATAGCACACAGTAGCATCCATTAGTCACATTACACCACACAGTAGTATGCGTTAGTCGCATTACACCGCACAGTAGCGTCTATTAGTCACATTACACCGCACAGTAGCATCCATTAGCCACATTACACCACACAGTAGTATGCGTTAGTCACATTACACCGCACAGTAGTGTCTGTTAGTCACATTACACCGCACAGTAGCATCCATTAGCCACATTACACAGCACAGTAGCATCTGTTAGTCACATTACACTGCACAGTAGCGTCTGTCAGTCACATTACACCGCACAGTAGCATCCATTAGCCGCATTACACAGCACAGTAGTGTCCGTTAGTCACATTACATAGCACAATGGTGTCCGTTAGTCACGTTGCACAGCACAGTAGCACACGTTAGTCACATTACACAGCACAGTGGTGTCTGTTAGTCACATTACACTGCACAGTAACGTCCGTTGGTCCCATTCTACTGCACAGTAGCATCCGTTAGTCACATGTTTTACCCCTTATACATGTTACACTATAGAATCCCGTTATACACATTACACAAGGTAAAGAGTGTGTGTGTGTGTGTGTGTGTGTGTGTGTATAAGAGTGTGTGTTGCATTCCACTTCCCTTACTCAGAAATAAAGCAACTATTGCAACTACTTACATTCCATCTACACTGACTTTTAGCTGCCGGCTTCTGTTCCCCTACGGGAGGCACCGTAGGTGTGTGTGTGTGTGTGTGGGGGGGGAGCGTGGGCACTGAAAGCACACTTTCTCTGCACTGTCTGATATGGATGCAGGGCATTAGGGAGTGCGTGGGCGGGGCTTCAGCTGCCCACTCACACTGACAAGAAGACTTGGGGCCAGAGAGGCGGAGGGGGTGGAGCCTGCGGACACTCTCCTTGATGCAGGATACAAATGCAGGACATGATGGAGTGAGTAGGCCTAGCTTCGGCTGTCCATTCACACTAACAAGAGCTGCAACCAGAGAGGGGGACAAGGGAGGGGTCGGAGCCTGTGGACACTCACTGCACTGCAGGACATGGATCCTGGGAATTAGGGGCAGGGTGGGGCTTCGGCTGCCCAGCACTCACATTGACAAGAAGAGTTGTGGCAGGCTTGTGGCCGGAGAGAGCACTGCAGGGAGGAGGCGTAGCCTGCTGATGGGCCGCCGCAGTGCTGCCTTGTGTCATGTAAGTAACTAGGTGCGCCGTGAAGGAGCTGCAGCTAGCAGCAGTGGTTTTGGAGCTGCCTCCGTGATAGACAGTAGCAGCCCTGCGGGTTGTGCCAGCGATCCTGCACCCACAGTACACATGCACTGTGTGCCAGGCACCGCTGGCACACACCTAGTTACGGCCCTGGGTATTGAAGGTCGACCACACTTATGTCGACAGTGTCTTGGTCGACCACTATTGGTTGACAGTAACTAGGTCAACAAGAATTCTAGGTCGACATGCGCTAGCAGTCACAGTGCGATCACATCCCAGAGGGATGTGATCACACTTTGAGTGACAGCAGCAGGTGGCATGGGGGCAGCATTTTGCCATTGTGGAGGAGTGGTCCGGTCAATGCATGTGTGGTCAAACCCTTTTCGGGGTGGCTGCGTGATGATCAAGAAAATGGCGGCGGACCTCCTGCATATGCAGCACTACCTGAGGATGCTGGGGGACATCATTATTTTGCGATCTTCACATCACTGGCTGCCAATTAGCATGCCCTGCGCTGGTCGGCGCCCAGCATGTGGCTTTTTAGCAGAATCTGCAATCCAACCTGAATAACCCCCTATGTGTATAGGTGATTGGGACCTGCCTGCCAGTGGGGTCACTGATATATAATCAATACAGTCACACTGACTGAAGAGGGTAATAATGGGCATTATAAAATGCTGATATAACATGCAGTCAGTGAGTGGATGTGGTGCAATCAGTGAAGGGGAAAATAATGTACGGTCATAGAATATAAGGAGGAAAAACAACAAATAATTTAAGAGACATATCAGGAACGAAAATATCATGCTATGGATTGTTTGAGGGAGGGGGCCCCCAAATTAGTTTCTTGCTTAGGGCCCCATGAGGTCTTAATCCTCCTCTGGCAGCAAGGATGGTGTAATGGTTAGCATCAGTAGCGTCACAAGGGGGGTGCGAGGGGACGGGTTCTGCTCAGTGACAGGAGGCAGGTGCTGCACTGTAACAATGTATGCAGGGATCGGCTCCTGCCATAGGGCAGAAGCTGCCACTGCAACCACAGCAGTCTCCAGTGTCAGTATACATCTCCCAGACCCCTGGAGTGTCGAAAATGGGGACTGGGATGTAAAGCCACGCCCCCTCTGCAAGGCAATGCCCTTCCATTAGGCCACATCCCCTTTTTGCGACATATGGTGCATCGGGTGTCACCATGGTAAGTGACGCCTCTGGTTAGCATTACTGCCACTGAGGTCATGGGTTTGATTCTCACCCTGGCACTAACTGTGTGGAGTTTGTATATTCTCCCGTACTTGAGTGGGTTTCCTCCGGGTAATCCGGTTTCCTCCAACAATCCAAAAATATACTGGTAGGTTAATTGGCTCCCAACAAATTAACCATAGCATGAATGCGTGTACACGTGGTAGGGAATACAGATTGCAAGCTCCACTGGGGTAGGGACGGATGTGAATGACCAAATATTCTCTGTAAAGCGCTGCAGAATATGTGTGTGCTATATAAATAACTGATAATAAATAAATAAGTTGGGACTGTACTGCAAACATTCACCAATTGACACTAATGGAGTACATGAGATGTGGTAAACGTAAAAAATTATATTTAAAAAATTGTCTCTAAGGGGTCAATTTACTAAGCCTTGGATGGAGATAAAGTTGCTGGAGATAAAGTACCAGCCAATCGGTGCCTAACTACCATGTCACAGGCTGTGTTTGAAAAATGACAGTTAGGAGCCGATTGGCTGGTACTTTATCTCCATCGACTTTATCTCCATCCAAGGCTTAGTAAATAGACCCCTCCGTGAGGAACAAATAAAAGGAGACAGATTTATAAAATCTAAAGGCCCATACACATTAGACAATGTTGCTCTGTGAGCGACATCGTCTAACGTCTACCCCTCCCGGGCCGGCCGGTCGGCGGCCGCCTGTACGCACTGAGCGATATGACCGCTCATATCGCTCAGTGACGTCACGCCCCCGCCAGCCCTGCATGAAGGTCGTGGACGCATCGATCGTCGCTGGCGGCATACACACTTAACGATATAATGAGCGACGTCGCTCAAGGAGGGGGAAAATGAGCGACGTCGCTCATTATATCGTTAAGTGTGTATGGACCTTAAGATTATGAGTTATGTGCAGCAGTCCACTGTGATTTCATGTTATCATAGAAATATAATCATATGTAAAATGTACTTATGAATATAATGAAATTAATGTGAGGAAAATGAAATGCTGTATTTAGTATGTGTGCAAGTCCCGGGTTGTCTGGCAGGAAGGGGTTAAGGTGGGAGCTGGAATGTAATAGAACAGACAAGCTTGGAAACATGTTCTAATGGATACGCTAATGGAATGGCCTGTAATCCGAGGGGCACATCTACTATTCAGAAAATGCATCAGTCTGACTGAATATTTTATATTATACAGTACATACCACTTTATTGTGAGTGGGAAAAAAGCATTTTGCTTGGTGTGTAACGCAGTATACATGTGTGGACAATATAAACATGTCTAGTGAATGGATACACACATATGAACACAGCTTTATACATTTGCCCTATGGTTTGTTTTTTTCACAAATCCTATATCACAACATGTAAAACACTAGTTTTTACTGGTTTTCTTCCATTTAACACAATGCAAGATTTGTCAGTGCTGGTGGCTATTTACAATTATCTCATCCATTGTTAAATTACAAACACAGAGCTGACAATCTGGGTGCCCCCCTGCTTTGAAGACACAAGGTCATGCCAGAAAGTTACAAATAATACATTTGGGAGTCACAAGTATTTGGCAGATAAGAAGGACACCTGCAGCCACAGACAAGAGGTATTGTTTGATATGCATTGCAACAGAGTATAAAATAGCTCCCAGAATGACAGATCACTTTACATTCTTCCCCCACTGCCTGATTTAATTACAAGTGGTCTCAATTGTTGCAGTTTTTTCCTGCAGGGAAGGATATAAATAATATAACAATTATATAGAAGTAATCTATCTTGTAGCAATATCAAGATATTATTATTATTATTATTATTATTATTATTATTTAAACATGTGAAATTGCAGACAACATAATATATATACAGTATATATAATGCTGAAGCTTGTAGTTCAGAGCAGCTTCAGACTAGTCATACTGGAACTACTGGTTTCACAACACCAGCTTGAGATTCAATATACTGCAATTTGTGGATTGTATTATCTGGTCCATGGGCCCCCTCACTGGCCGGGCCCAGGACTCGAGTCCCCGCAGTCCCCCCCTGAGGGCAGCCGTGCCTGCCATAGGGCTGGTGCAAGTTTCAATGGTGCGACCAATGGTGGAGTCTAAAGATGTGGTATTATAGCATCTACAGAGCCTAATAGTGGGGGTCTCAGTCCTTGCACATTCATACGCACTGACGTACATCATGGAAGGGATTTCTAGTGGCAAATGCACAAAGTCGCAAATGGACGACAGCCAAAAGATGCAGTTGCAGCTGCTTCCACCTCTGAATCAAGCACACTGAATGAATCAATAATGTGGTTTGTAAGTAGGTTAGTTCCACATCTAGAATTTAACTTTTAATGATGAATGTTAAATAGGAAGGAACTTGGGTGTACTGTATGTATTCCCCATACTACACTACATGCACACAAACAAATGTGTACTGAGGACCTGATTCCGATATAGAGTGATGAACCATACAGCATGGGAGCAGCACTGAATTTCCGCGCAGAATGGACCTTGCTCAGCCACAGATTCCCGATAATCAGAAGTCTGCGTGAAGCCACGCAACAGTGCAGAACTCAGAATCAGGCCCTGTATGAAAATATATGATATGTACAATTGGCTTGCAAGTCATCATCATTAGTGTACACCATACTTACCAACTGTGGACAGGTGGGCAGTGTAAAGGGGGGCATGATCTTGTTTACCATTCTGGGAGAGTAGGCAAGTATGACGGGCACTTGCACATACTTTATTCTAGGTGTAAAAGATACGCATGGCAACAGATATATTTTCACTTAACACCGACTGCATAGCTAGCAGTCACGTCAACGGGATGTAGTCACTATCACAGTGGTCAGCATACCGACGCCAGGATCCCGGCCGCCAGAATGCCAGCAAGGGGTCGAGGAATATTCCCACTTGTGGGTGTCCACGACACCCACAGAGTGGGAATAGAACCTGTGGTGAGTGCAGTGAGCTACCGAACCCGCAGCATGGCAAGCACAGTGAGCCTGCAAGGGGCTTTGTTGTGCTTGCCCCCCTGCCGGCATTCTGGCGGCCAGGATACCGGCGTCGGTATGATGACTGCCAGGATCTCGGCCGCTGGTCACCCATACCCAGCGCGCATCAACACTCCCCACTGAGCATTGCCTAAGTGAGAATGCCATGTTGTGCATATCAGTATGCGCTCAATTCCAGAGCATGGGGGTCATTCCGAGTTGATCGCTAGCTGCATTTGTTCGCAGTACAGCGATCAGGCTAAAAAACGGCAGTACTGCGCATGTGTATGTGGCGCAATGCGCACGCGCATCGTACGGACACAACGACCAATGTAGTTTTGCACAGGGTCTAGCGAAGCATTTCAGTCGCACTGGTGGCCACAGTGTGATTGACATGAAGTGGGCGTTTCTGGGTGTCAACTACCGTTTTCAGGGAGTGTTCGGAAAAACGCAGGCATGGCTGGGTGTGTTTGTGACATCAAAACAGGAACTAAACAGTCTGAAGTGATCGCAAGTGCTGAGTAGGTTTTGAGCTACTCTAAAATTGCACAAAAAATCTTTGTAGCCGCTCTGCAATATATTCGTTCGCACTTCTGCTAAGTTAAAATGCACTCCCAGTGGGCGGCGGCAAAGCGTTTGCACGGCAGCTAAAAACTGCTAGCGAGCGAACAACTCGGAATGACCCCCTATGTGTAATGTAAAAACATGCAAGAGGAGTTACATGCTTAAGTGCAAAACTGTAAATATTAAAAGGAAAAAGTAAAGAAACATACTCACAGATCTTCAATTAAAACTGTGGTTTCATTTACAAAAGTGTCAAAGGCATGTGCTAACATTTTGGTCTTTTACCCTGAATATATATTTATTCAGATGGTAAGGGATAAAGTTAAATAAAGGAGAAGCAGGGATAAGAGATATAAAAAGTAATTAAAAAGTAAGGTAGAAAAGGATACAGTCACTGGCGTATTTATAATGGGTGCACACCCTGCACCCATACATTTCAATACTTACCCTCTGGCATCCCACTGCGCAGCAACATCGCTGCAGAAATCTCTGGGAAAATGGCACGGCACCATTTTCCCGGTGATTGGCGCATACGCTCTAGGTTCTGGGAAAGCACTAGGATCCACTAAGGACCTTAGTGCCCAGAGTAACAGCGTTTCCAGCTAGAGATGAGGGGGCTCAGCCGGAGCTGCACACAGGCTACCTCCTCTCTAGAAATGCCACGGGTACAGTGATTATGGAAAACTAACATTTGTGTAGCACTACTTCCCTTGTGCTATATATTAATACATTGGTTCTCTAACTCAGTCCTCAGGACCCCACACAGATCACATTTTCCAGGTCACACAGCAGGTGCACTATGTATCACCAACTGTCACATTTTAAAAATCCACCGGTGACCTGGGAAACAGGAACCGTGTGATGTCCAGAGGACTGACTTTGAGAACCTGTGTATTAATCATTCCCATTGGTTATTTTAATTATCTATGTACAAAACCATGAACAGAGCCACATCTTTCTATATACTGTGTGCAATTAATAGTGCTTGTTATTCTTACATGTCATTTTCCAAACAACTGCACAGTGAGATAACTGCTGTATGAAACATTTGATTAAAGTAGAGAACAGGTGTGGCATCTATTATCTAAAATACATAAGACTTGGGTGCAAATGTAGTAAAAATACATGTAACTCTGACCATATGCACCTGCCCTATTGATCATCGTTGCGAAACAGGAAACGTTTACTGCAGAATGTGCCATTAATCCCTATGCGAAGAGGGTGAGAGAATACGCTGATGGTAAAACTACGGCACAGGCTGTAAGTGAGTAAATCCTCACCTCTGTTCTATCAGGCCAGTACCCTACTACTGTACTGATGGGAGGAACAATGACATAATTTAAAAAAACATTTTTGAAAAAACTTTATATATATTATGCTTTTATAATTGACAAGAATCCCTGTTTCCCTCACTCTCAGCATGTGAGGGAAATCAGGTCTCAGCAGCTGATGATGGCGATATTGGCACTGGATCATTTGCTGAGTAGGTAAGTAATAAATGATCTTGATAATAGCTGGTGTACATAAGCTATAGTTGCCTATTGAGCTGCCTGCTTTACTGTTTGCAGAGGTACGTCTTCTCTTTAGTACATATCAATAAAAAAATATGTATGTAAATTTTTCCTTCCATTGCCGTTTATGCACATTTCTTCTGATAATATACCGCTCCTTGGTGTTTTAGTACTATGGAACAGCATCACCAAAATATACCAAATTACATTTAGAAATGACCACAGCTCCTCACGGTGACCCTGGGGAAGAGTGATCATTCTAGCAGTTATTTTTCTGTAAAATTACATACCAAACCTGTAGCATTCAACAGTGATGCCATGTTAGAATTCTTTACAAATTACATAGAAAATATAGTTTTTATCATTAATATATATATATTTTTTTTATATATTTGGACAAAAATTTCCCTTGTTTCTTTCAGAAGGAGACAAGTGATGGTTAGATTACCTTGAACATGGATCTCTATTATGCTCATTAAAAGCATATTTTACAGTAGAGGGATTCCATCATTTTGAAACCTAAAACCAAGACAATTATATGACATGACATGTACTGTTCTTATTATTGCTGTTAATTTACACAGATAAATGAATGAAATATTTTCAGTTTTAAGAAATAAGACACAGCAAACTTTGGGGTACATTTACTAAGCAGTGATAAGAACGGAGAAGTGAGCCAGTGGAGAAATTTCCCCATCAACCAATCGGGTGTGGATCATTAGATCGACAGTGTCTAGGTCGACAATGTTTAGGTCGACCACTATAGGTAGACAGTCACTAGGTCGATAGGGCCAGGTCGACATGTTCTAGGTCGACAGGTCAAAAGGTCGACATTTATATTTTTTTGGTGTCATTTTCTTCGTAGAGTGACCGGGAACCCCAATTAGTGCACCGTGTCCCCTCGCATGGCTCGCTTCGCTCACCATGCTTCGGGCAAAGTGCCTCGCTCCGCTACCGCTTCGCTCGGCACAGATTACCGTTCCAATCATAGTCCACGTGGATCGTTAAGTATGAAAAAGTTTAAAAAAATAAAACTCATGTCGACCTTTTGACCTGTCGACCTAGAACATGTCGACCTTCTGACCCTGTCGACCTAGTGACTGTCGACCTATAGTGGTTGACCTAAACATTGTCGACCTAGACACTGTCGATCTTCAGACCGGATCCCCAACCAATCAGCATCTCTGTAAAATTTTATAGTATGCAAATTATAGATGTTACTTCAGTGCTGATTGGTTGCCATGGGCACTTCTCCACTGGCTCACTTCTCCACTCTTATCACTGCTTAGTAAATGTACCCCTATGAGGAGTGGGTTCCTACTTGAGTCTCACATAAGATAAGAGTTGCTGTGACTTATTAACACAATAGACATTAGTTAAATGAAAATAAGCACAATTAACAGCTTTGTGTATACAAAACTGGAGAAGCAGCCCATATGGTGGGCGCTTATAAATCTGGATTTTGCCCTCAGCCCCCCAAATCCTTAAAGTGTCCTTGGTTATGAACATCACCAATGTTTTGCAGTTACCTATAAAACAGTTTTCAGAAATGTTCCCTTTGTCTGCCCAGCAACAACTAAGGAAAATGCATAATATATACTTGGACATTGTAAATAGTAAATTTAAAAAGGTCTAAGCTTTAAAAAAACAGAAATATTTGCTTGATGGTGGTAGTAGTAAGTCTGTTTGCAGATATTATTGGGTATATTTACTAAAGTGCAGGGTTTTAGAAGTGGAGATGTTGCCCATAGCAACCAAGCAGATTTTAGCTCTTATCTTCTAAAAGGTGCTAGATAAATAAGTAACATCTGATTGGTTGCTATGGGCAACATATCCACTTTTAAAAACCTGCTCTTTAGTAAATATACCCATATGACCTAGTTCAGTTCCTTTATTTGCTTTCTCTTCTTCATAATCCTTTTTCATCCTGTCAATCTACTGGAGGCTCGATAAAGTTCTCACAAAACAATAGCATAGGGATCATGGCCTAATGACAAGGTATATTATTGGGTGTGTGGTATAACATCAATATGGCCATGGCCAAGTCTAGAAAATTACTGAGAACAGGAAAGTACTTGTACAAGTATAAGTAGCAAACACAATTCTCCAAGCTTGATCGACATCATGATGCATGCTGTACTCATGCAGCAAAAGAAATGCACCGCTTGCAGATGGTACAAAATGCAGCTGCCAGACTATTAACCAACGAGCCCTGTTCCAGCCACATAACACACATTCTCTACTCCCTTCACTGGCTACCTGTAAAATGGCTAATAATTTTCAAGATTGGCTTAGTTATTTTCAAAGCCTTACATGACCAGGGCCCAAGGTACTTGAAGCAGCTTCTGAATCCTAACTATCCCACTCAATTACTACGATCTGTAGATGAAGGACTACTAACAGTATGTAGAATCTTCCGGAATTCATCTGGGGGTCGACCTTTCAACTTTGTGGCTTCGATTCTATGGAACTCATTTCCCCACACAGAGGAGAGGCCTCCACTCTAGAATCCTTCAAAAAGAGACCAAAGACTTACCTATTTACTCAAGCATTTCCCTAATATCTACTGTTAAACTTGTTTTGTATTTTGAGCTATAAAGACAATTGTAAAGCACTTTGAGTCCTATTAGGAGAAAAGTGCTATATAATAATAATAATAATAATAATAATAATAATAATAATAATAATAATTATTATTATTATTATTATTATTATTATTATTTATGATAAAGAGCCATCATACCATGACAGCAAATTTTTAAAGAGGAAGGAGCATCAGAGCAAACAATAAATATAATCACATTATGCAGTTGCTTGCTTATTTGAGGATAGTTTAAGCAACATTGTTATATTTATCTTGATGTGATACAGTTATCCTATTTTTAATCTTCCCTCTCCCTCATCCGACATCCTAGGACACTCTCCAATTGGACCATCTTCCCTCTCGCTTCTAGCCTCATCCAAGACAACTTATGCCCAACCCAAACCCTGTCTTCTAACATTCTCCCACTGTTTAGAATAAAAACAAGATAATACCAAATTGTTTCCATTTCAATGTTTTTGCATGTATAAAAGTAACAAAACAATAAACACAGAATCCCCACAAAAGCAGCATTTTCTGGGAGTATCCCATTATCGAAGTCAGTGACCACAGGTAATTGTATCACTGGGGGACATCCAATTAGCACTAATGTGGAGCACTCCTCCCCTAATGATGGCACTTATTAGGGATTATGCTTCGGGTGCGCATAATCCACAGTATGTGGCTTGCTGGAGCAGCAATAACAAATGGGATCATGTACTTATCCCCGATCCCAAGTGCTTTTGCGCGATCATGGGTCCAATTTCCGCAGATCAAAACGGCGGTCATTAATCGCGGTATCCGGCCATTTTGATTGGTTGAAATGGCATTGTGGCTAATTGGATACCCCCCTATATTGGAAATCATAGTTATACTAATACATCTTAATAAACTGATGGTTCTGCCCTAAACATGGTTGTTCCATTGTAAGTAGATAAGGTATATTCAATTGAAGTCGGATCCATTCTGACATTCGTCAGAATGGATCCGACCTGGGCTATTCAATGACATCTCATTTCAACTTTTAAAAAAGTCGAATTGAGATGGGAGAGACGGGGAGAGCAGCGCTATGTAGCTGCTGCTGTAGCGCTGCTCTCTCCCGTCTGCCCGCGGCTCTCCCCAGTCTCCCCCCCATCTCTCTGCCTCTCCTGTCCCTCCTCTCCCAGTCCCTGCATCACAGCCGCCGTTGCATCAGTCTCCCCCCCATCTCTCTGCCTCTCCTGTCCCTCCTCTCCCAGTCCCTGCATCACAGCCGCCGTTGCATCAGTCTCCCCCCCATCTCTCTGCCTCTCCTGTCCCTCCTCTCCCAGTCCCTGCATCACAGCCGCCGCTGCATCAGTCTCCCCCCATCTCTCTGCCTCTCCTGTCCCTCCTCTCCCAGTCCCTGCATCACAGCCGCCGCTGCATCAGTCTCCCCCCCCGTCTCTCTGCCTCTCCTGTCCCTCCTCTCCCAGTCCCTGCATCACAGCCGCCGCTGCATCAGTCTCCCCCCCATCTCTCTGCCTCTCCTGTCCCTCCTCTCCCAGTCCCTGCATCACAGCCGCCGCTGCATCAGTCTCCCCCCCATCTCTCTGCCTCTCCTGTCCCTCCTCTCCCAGTCACTGCATCACAGCCGCCGCTGCATCAGTCTCCCCCCCCCCCCCCGTCTCTCTGCCTCTCCTGTCCCTCCTCTCCCAGTCCCTGCATCACAGCCGCCGCTGCATCAGTCTCCCCCCCATCTCTCTGCCTCTCCTGTCCCTCCTCTTCCAGTCCCTGCATCACAGCCGCCGCTGCATCAGTCTCCCCCCATCTCTCTGCCTCTCCTGTCCCTCCTCTCCCAGTCCCTGCATCACAGCCGCCGCTGCATCAGTCTCCCCCCCATCTCTCTGCCTCTCCTGTCCCTCCTCTTCCAGTCCCTGCATCACAGCCGCCGCTGCATCAGTCTCCCCCCCATCTCTCTGCCTCTCCTATCCCTCCTCTCCCAGTCCCTGCATCACAGCCGCCGCTGCATCAGTCTCCCCCCCATCTCTCTGCCTCTCCTGTCCCTCCACTTCCAGTCCCTGCATCACAGCCGCCGCTGCATCAGTCTCCCCCCATCTCTCTGCCTCTCCTGTCCCTCCTCTCCCAGTCCCTGCATCACAGCCGCCGCTGCATCAGTCTCCCCCCCATCTCTCTGCCTCTCCTGTCCCTCCTCTCCCAGTCCCTGCATCACAGCCGCCGCTGCATCAGTCTCCCCCCCATCTCTCTGCCTCTCCTGTCCCTCCTCTTCCAGTCCCTGCATCACAGCCGCCGCTGCATCAGTCTCCCCCCGTCTCTCTGCCTCTCTTGTCCCTCCTCTCCCAGTCCCTGCATCACAGCCGCCGCTGCATCAGTCTCCCCCCCATCTCTCTGCCTCTCCTGTCCCTCCTCTCCCAGTCCCTGCATCACAGCCGCCGCTGCATCAGTCTCCCCCCCATCTCTCTGCCTCTCCTGTCCCTCCTCTCCCAGTCCCTGCATCACAGCCGCCGCTGCATCAGTCTCCCCCCCATCTCTCTGCCTCTCCTGTCCCTCCTCTCCCAGTCCCTGCATCACAGCCGCCGCTGCATCAGTCTCCCCCCCATCTCTCTGCCTCTCCTCTCCCAGTCCCTGCATCACAGCCGCCGCTGCATCAGTCTCCCCCCGTCTCTCTGCCTCTCTTGTCCCTCCTCTCCCAGTCCCTGCATCACAGCCGCCGCTGCATCAGTCTCCCCCCCATCTCTCTGCCTCTCCTGTCCCTCCTCTCCCAGTCCCTGCATCACAGCCGCCGCTGCATCAGTCTCCCACCCCGTCTCTCTGCCTCTCCTGTCCCTCCTCTCCCAGTCCCTGCATCACAGCCGCCGCTGCATCAGTCTCCCCCCCATCTCTCTGCCTCTCCTGTCCCTCCTCTCCCAGTCCCTGCATCACAGCCGCCGCTGCATCAGTCTCCCCCCCATCTCTCTGCCTCTCCTGTCCCTCCTCTTCCAGTCCCTGCATCACAGCCGCCGCTGCATCAGTCTCCCCCCGTCTCTCTGCCTCTCCTGTCCCTCCTCTCCCAGTCCCTGCATCACAGCCGCCGCTGCATCAGTCTCCCCCCATCTTTCTGCCTCTCCTGTCCCTCCTCTCCCAGTCCCTGCATCACAGCCGCCGCTGCATCAGTCTCCCCCCCATCTCTCTGCCTCTCCTCTCCCAGTCCCTGCATCACAGCCGCCGCTGCATCAGTCTCCCACCCCGTCTCTCTGCCTCTCCTGTCCCTCCTCTCCCAGTCCCTGCATCACAGCCGCCGCTGCATCAGTCTCCCCCCATCTCTCTGCCTCTCCTGTCCCTCCTCTCCCAGTCCCTGCATCACAGCCGCCGCTGCATCAGTCTCCCCCCCATCTCTCTGCCTCTCCTGTCCCTCCTCTTCCAGTCCCTGCATCACAGCCGCCGCTGCATCAGTCTCCCCCCGTCTCTCTGCCTCTCCTGTCCCTCCTCTCCCAGTCCCTGCATCACAGCCGCCGCTGCATCAGTCTCCCCCCATCTTTCTGCCACTCCTGTCCCTCCTCTCCCAGTCCCTGCATCACAGCCGCCGCTGCATCAGTCTCCCCCCCATCTCTCTGCCTCTCCTGTCCCTCCTCTTCCAGTCCCTGCATCACAGCCGCCGCTGCATCAGTCTCCCCCCCATCTCTCTGCCTCTCCTATCCCTCCTCTCCCAGTCCCTGCATCACAGCCGCCGCTGCATCAGTCTCCCCCCCATCTCTCTGCCTCTCCTGTCCCTCCACTTCCAGTCCCTGCATCACAGCCGCCGCTGCATCAGTCTCCCCCATCTCTCTGCCTCTCCTGTCCCTCCTCTCCCAGTCCCTGCATCACAGCCGCCGCTGCATCAGTCTCCCCCCCATCTCTCTGCCTCTCCTGTCCCTCCTCTCCCAGTCCCTGCATCACAGCCGCCGCTGCATCAGTCTCCCCCCCATCTCTCTGCCTCTCCTGTCCCTCCTCTTCCAGTCCCTGCATCACAGCCGCCGCTGCATCAGTCTCCCCCCGTCTCTCTGCCTCTCTTGTCCCTCCTCTCCCAGTCCCTGCATCACAGCCGCCGCTGCATCAGTCTCCCCCCCATCTCTCTGCCTCTCCTGTCCCTCCTCTCCCAGTCCCTGCATCACAGCCGCCGCTGCATCAGTCTCCCCCCCATCTCTCTGCCTCTCCTGTCCCTCCTCTCCCAGTCCCTGCATCACAGCCGCCGCTGCATCAGTCTCCCCCCCATCTCTCTGCCTCTCCTGTCCCTCCTCTCCCAGTCCCTGCATCACAGCCGCCGCTGCATCAGTCTCCCCCCCATCTCTCTGCCTCTCCTCTCCCAGTCCCTGCATCACAGCCGCCGCTGCATCAGTCTCCCACCCCGTCTCTCTGCCTCTCCTGTCCCTCCTCTCCCAGTCCCTGCATCACAGCCGCCGCTGCATCAGTCTCCCCCCCATCTCTCTGCCTCTCCTGTCCCTCCTCTCCCAGTCCCTGCATCACAGCCGCCGCTGCATCAGTCTCCCCCCCATCTCTCTGCCTCTCCTGTCCCTCCTCTTCCAGTCCCTGCATCACAGCCGCCGCTGCATCAGTCTCCCCCCGTCTCTCTGCCTCTCCTGTCCCTCCTCTCCCAGTCCCTGCATCACAGCCGCCGCTGCATCAGTCTCCCCCCATCTTTCTGCCTCTCCTGTCCCTCCTCTCCCAGTCCCTGCATCACAGCCGCCGCTGCATCAGTCTCCCCCCCATCTCTCTGCCTCTCCTGTCCCTCCTCTCCCAGTCCCTGCATCACAGCCGCCGCTGCATCAGTCTCCCCCCCATCTCTCTGCCTCTCCTGTCCCTCCTCTTCCAGTCCCTGCATCACAGCCGCCGCTGCATCAGTCTCCCCCCGTCTCTCTGCCTCTCCTGTCCCTCCTCTCCCAGTCCCTGCATCACAGCCGCCGCTGCATCAGTCTCCCCCCATCTTTCTGCCTCTCCTGTCCCTCCTCTCCCAGTCCCTGCATCACAGCCGCCGCTGCATCAGTCTCCCCCCCATCTCTCTGCCTCTCCTGTCCCTCCTCTCCCAGTCCCTGCATCACAGCCGCCGCTGCATCAGTCTCCCCCCCATCTCTCTGCCTCTCCTGTCCCTCCTCTTCCAGTCCCTGCATCACAGCCGCCGCTGCATCAGTCTCCCCCCGTCTCTCTGCCTCTCTTGTCCCTCCTCTCCCAGTCCCTGCATCACAGCCGCCGCTGCATCAGTCTCCCCCCCATCTCTCTGCCTCTCCTGTCCCTCCTCTCCCAGTCCCTGCATCACAGCCGCCGCTGCATCAGTCTCCCCCCCATCTCTCTGCCTCTCCTGTCCCTCCTCTCCCAGTCCCTGCATCACAGCCGCTGCTGCATCAGTCTCCCCCCCATCTCTCTGCCTCTCCTCCCCCAGTCCCTGCATCACAGCCGCCGCTGCATCAGTCTCCCCCCCCCCCGTCTCTCTGCCTCTCCTCTCCCAGTCCCTGCATCACAGCCGCCGCTGACGGCAGCGTCCACCCAGCTCCAGCAAGTGAGGTCTTGCTTGCTGGAGCCGAGTGGACGCTGCTGTGAGTAGCGGCTGTGACATCCTCCAGTGCTGCTCACCCCGTCCCCGCCTCGGCTCTCCCCGTCCCCAACCCGGCTCTCCAGTCTCCGGAACTGCTCTCCCCATCTCAGTTCGACTTTATTTAAAGTCGAATTGAGATGGTCGAAAAGGGGTCCAAAACTGTTATCTACACAAGCACGTGGATCGGCAGCTATTCCGCTGATTCACATGCTTTTTGACAAGTCGAATTCCTTGAAAAAAATTGGGGTTTGATTGAATAGGTCAGAACCCCTTCCGACCTTAAAAAGTCGAAAACTGCCGTCTTCTCGACAGACGGCAGCTTTTGACTTCAATTGAATATACCCTAATAGGTTTACCGAAAGATTTTGGAGAGAGGAGACAAGTCTGTTGGCATCGGAGGCATTAACTGGGCCTCTGTCTGTCTCTACTAATTATGTAGTCAGTTCCTGTTTATTATCTATCTTTGGTTAGTAATGGCATAGCCAAAGGTGCAACAATGAAGCCAAGCTATGCCTATCTCACTAATCAGCACAGAGCAATATGTTGTTGTTACATATTGGCAGTTTACCAGTCCTGCAGCAATATTTCATGCTTCTGTGCCTTTTGAGGTGCTTTAATGCATTTAATAAGAAAAAGCACGTTCATTTTACTTGTTGATGATGATCCAGGCTTAGCTGCACCGAAGGTAGCTGCATTTTCTGCCTAACTACCAGCTTGGGAATAACTACAGTTTTATATTAATGCCATCTTTTTCAGGTGTAGACTTAGGGATCATTTCTTTTCTCACCACTTTTAACCCTGATACTGGCAGCAAAAGATTAAAAACGGAACTATGAATAAAAGCACAAAATGCAGAAAACATATATCATCTTACACTGACGCATATGTGTTACTAGGCAGTAGAATATAGCTGCATTTGCAAAACCAGGAAAAAAAGGAAAGAAAAACAAGATATGTATACTAGAATTGCAATCATTTTTATGGGCTGTGTTATCAGAGAAATGGTTATTGCATTTATGAAAAAAAAGAGAGAGACTTCTGCGGAACGATTTGATAAAAATAAGAAGAGACAGATGCAAAGAGAGAGAGAGAGAGAGAGAAATGGAATTTCTATGGCAACCGTTTTTATTAAGTAAAATCATTTCAGCGATGGCATTATAGAGCAACTGACGTTATGAAAAAAGAGATGTTTTTTTGAAGAAGAGGCAGAATACATTTTATCCGCAGTAAGATGTTTAGAGTTGGTAAAATGACACAATTTGCTGTTGCTGCCAGAACAATCTTTATATCAATGATTTATTTGAAGTAGTTTTGATTATAATTCACTAATTTTCATTGTACTACAGAAAAAACATTACAGAGTTATTTAAAGGAGCAATCATTTTACAATTGAGAAGCAGAGAAAAGGGATTATATGGAACATTCCAATCAAAGTTTAACCTCTGCTGAACATTTAGGGACTATTTCACTTTGCTGTCCTTGAGTAATTATCTGTAAGACACAGCCATCACCCAACATGTAATCTAACCCCTGGATATAAACATAACACTATTCTGTTACACTGTATACAGGCATAATACACTGTGCCTATTCAAATGACATATCCTCTGTCCGTGACCATAATACAATTCTTTTACACTCGGGGGCTAATTCAGACCTGATTGCTAGGCTGCATATTCATACAGCGGGCGATCAGGTCTAAACTGCACATGCGTATGCACCACAATGCGCAAGTGCGTCATACGGGTACAAAGCGGATCATCGCTCAGAAATGGGTTTGTGTGAAGGATCCGTTCGCACGGGCGTTTGGAAGGAGATTGACAGGAGAGGGCGTTTGTGGGTGTCAACTGACCGTTTTCTGGGAGTGTTTGGAAAAACGCAGGCATGTCCAAGTGTTTGCAGAGAGGGTTCCTGACGTCAATTCCGGGACCGGACAGGCTGAAGTGATCGCAGCGGCTGAGTAAGTCCTGGGCCACTCAGAGACTGCACAAAATCTGTTTGTACAGCTCTGCTTCACATGCATTCGCACACTTGCACTCGCACACTCCCCCATGGACGGTGACTATGCTAACGCAGGACTGCAAAAAAACCCTAGCGAGCGAACAGGTCTGAATTAGCCCCACTATGCAGACCCTAAACCTATCCAATATGACCTATCCATTGGACATAAGCACAATACAAGTCTATTACACTCGATATAGGGGTGGTATTCATGTGACCGCCGGTCAGCTGACCGACAGTCACATGACCACCTCCACCAGCCCGACGGGTCACTGTCCCGATGGTCGGCATGCCGACTAACAGGGACTATTTCTACTCGTGGGTGTCCACGACACCCATAGAGTGGGAATAGAACCCGTGGCGAGCGCAGCGTGGCTTGCTGCACTCGCCCCTCCCCGCCGGGATCCCGGCGTCGGTAAGCTGACCGGCGGTCAGGAGACCGCCGGTCAGCCGTACTACACCCTCGATATAGACATAGAAAAGTTAACTTATTCCACAGGGCATGATGACTGCATATGATTATTCTATTACTTTCTATGCAGATATAGGATACATCAAATTGCCAACATAATCTGATTAGTAGACATGATCATAAGAATTTTCTATTACACCACACCTTCCACCTGTCCAGGTTTCAGTGGAAAAGTCCTACAATAAATCATGGACCTTGAAAGGGACAGACTTTAAGTTTATACAACAACGGGTGGAGCATCATCCATAATGGACTTTTTGGGTGGCTCATAGCTTGACCTGGGATGTGACTGTTTGTGTGTCCATGTATCAGTGTTGGACAGTAGGTTTTACATTCTATGCTAATACTACAGTACACAGTATTTACATTACATGGTCTGAACACTATGCAGAACACTAAAACAATTATGTTACACTTTATATACATCAAGGTCACTAACCCATCACAGGATGTAGTTGGCATCCCGATGTACAGGATTGCGGAAGTCAGGAGACCGACACCGGAATCCCAACCTGTCAGAATGGCGATGTTGGAATCCCGTCCATAAGGATCTGGTGGAGGTTAGGGTTAGGCTGTGTGGGGATGGTTAAGGTTAGGCTGCGTGGGGAGGGTTAGCGTTAGGCTGCATGGGGGAGGGTTAGGCTGCAGACAGGGGAGGTTAGGGTTAGGCTGTGTGGGGATGGTTAAGGTTAGGCTGCGTGGGGAGGGTTAGCGTTAGGCTGCATGGGGGAGGGTTAGGCTGCAGACAGGGGAGGTTAGGGTTAGGCTGTGTGGGGATGGTTAAGGTTAGGCTGTGTGGGGAGGGTTAGCGTTAGGCTTCAGGCGGGGGGAGGGTTAAGGTTAGCTTATGTTACCACACCTGTCGGGATTTTAGCAGTCAGGATGCCAGGGTCAGTATATAGACTGCTTGCATCATGACTGTCAGTCTCCCAAACCCTCTATACATAAAAAGATCACTACAATTACCCATCATGATATACTCATCATTCATTTTCCTTATGCTCTATGCAAACAAAGAACACTACATAACGTGGATGGGAAAGCCCTAAGAGTGCATGTGTTGCTCCTGTGTTTCTCACATGAGCAGAATGAGGCCCTCAGATACTATAGGCACATAGTTCTTGCTGGGTGCAGAAAATAGAGCGTGGGGGCCCACTGAAGTTTTGCTATAGTTCTGTGAACCACAAGACTATAGGCTGAGTGCTGCTGCACAGGTCACAGTTATTCAAGTAGGAGTTTAATGTTAACACTGTTTACAGTCTTCATGTTTGCTTTTTAAATTAGATTATGTAGAATATATCTGCTCCCATATTTTATTTTATAATAGTTTAGTGGAATTAGTATTTCTTGTTTCATGCTTACTGTATAACACCTTGGCCTATGATCCATGGACTAAAGCAGCGGTTTTCAACCAGTGTGCCGGGGCACACAGTGCAGAAAAGGGTCTGGGAATGGATCTTGAACTCCCCTCAGTGTCTTCTTCCACTTGTGAGTAACTATAAGAGAATGCTGTTCCATGATGCCATTCCCTGCATTTTAGTAACACATGGGTCTGGCAACGTATCCAGAATGCCACGTGTTATCAACCGATAACAGGTCATTTAACGCACAGTAAAAAGTAGTGATGAGCGGGTTCGGTTTCTCGGAATCCGAACCCCCCCGAACTTCACCCATTTTACACGGTTCCGAGGCAGACTTGGATCTTCCTGCCTTGCTCGGTTAACCCGAGCGCGCCCGAATGTCATCATCCCGCTGTCGGATTCTCGCGAGATTCGTATTTTATATAAGGAGCCGCGCGTCGCCGCCATTTTCACTCGTGCATTGGAGATGATAGGGAGAGGACGTGCAGCGTTCTCTCAGTTTCTGTGTTCAGTGTGCTGCAAATATCTGTGCTCAGTGTGCTGCAAATATCTGTGCTCAGTGTGCTGCAAATATCTGTGCTCAGTGTGCTGAAAATATCTACGTTCTCTGCCTGAAAAACGCTCCATATCTGTGCTGCATTGTAGTATAGGAGGACAGTGCAGAATTTTGCTGACCAGTGACCACCAGTATTATATAGCAGTACGGTACAGTAGTCCACTGCTCTACCTACCTCTGTGTCGTCAAGTATACTATCCATCCATACCTGTGGTGCATTTTAGTTGTGCGCAGTATTATATAGTAGGAGGACAGTGCAGAATTTTGCTGACCACCAGTATATAATATATAGCAGTACGGTACAGTAGTCCACTGCTCTACCTACCTCTGTGTCGTCAAGTATACTATCCATCCATACCTGTGGTGCATTTTAGTTGTGTGCAGTATTATATAGTAGGAGGACAGTGCAAAATTTTGCTGACCACCAGTATATAATATATAGCAGTACGGTACAGTAGGCCACTGCTCTACCTACCTCTGTGTCGTCAAGTATACTATCCATCCATACCTGTGGTGCATTTTAGTTGTGCGCAGTATTATATAGTAGGAGGACAGTGCAGAATTTTGCTGACCACCAGTATATATATAGTAGTACGGTACAGTAGTCCATTGCTCTACCTCTGTGTCGTCAAGTATACTACAAAAGTTCAGTAAAATGACCCAAAAATCAAAATTAAAAGCATCTGATGAGAAGCGTAAACTTGCCAATATGCCATTTACGACACGGAGTGGCAAGGAACGGCTGAGGCCCTGGCCTTTGCTCATGTCTAGTGGTTCAGATTCACATGAGGATGGAAGCACTCATCCTCTCGCTAGAAAACTGCAGTGCCACTCCTAGGTGGGCCAGGTGTTTGTGTCGGCCACTTGGGTCGCTTAGCTTAGCCATCCAGCGACCTTGGTGCGCCTCTTTTTTTCTTTGCATCATGTGCTGTTTGGGGACTATTTTTTAAATCTGCCATCCTGTCTGACACTGCAGTGCCACTCCTAGATGGGCCAGGTGTTTGTGTCGGCTACTTGGGTCGCTTAGCTTAGTCATCCAGCGACCTCGGTGCAAATTTTAGGACTACAAATAATATAGTGAGGTGTGAGGTGTTCAGAATAGACTGGAAATGAGTGGAAATTATGGTTATTGAGGTTAATAATACTATGGGATCAAAATGACCCCCAAATTCTATGACTTAAGCTGTTTTTGAGGGTTTTTTGTAAAAAAACACCCGAATCCAAAACACACCCGAATCCGACAAAAAATTTTCAGGGAGGTTTTGCCAAAACACGTCCGAATCCAAAACACGGCCGTGGAACCGAATCCAAAACCAAAACACAAAACCCGAAAAATTTCCGGTGCACATCACTAGTAAAAAGGGGCTATAATTGGCTAAAAAATCAGGCTAAAAAGCCAGTTTTTACTGTGCTGTAAATGACCGCATGTAATAGGATATCAGCCTTTGTCTCAATTAAAGTGTGTATGTGTTCTTGCTCCATGTATCTTCAGCCTACTGGGCCTATTTATCAATATGTTGCTATCCTGTGATGGCGATAGCTACCTCATGGTATTGCCAATGAAACCCTTTGATAGAGCTTTTTGCCATTTGATATACACAACCACTAAACGTGGTTTCTTAACTATTGGTATAGCCCCGGGAATATCTTAAACTCAGTCTGTAATTCCACCTGTTAAACTAAACTAAAGATTATAGTCTAATATATTATGAATGACATAACAAATTACAATGAGTATGTATATAAACATTTTGTAGTAAACATTTCTGCACATTAGTTGGAATGGTTGGAATAAAATGTCATAATTTAAGGCATACATTAGATACATTGGGTGCATTTATCATCTTCAGGGTGATACAATAAGTGTTAGAAACTGCAGGAAGAGAAGGCAGTGATAAATGAAAGTTTGCTTAATGATTGGAAATTTCCTGGATAGATTTTAGAATAAAACAGACCAAACTTTATGCAAAAGGTAAAACTGAAAAACATAATATTTCCCCAATTTAACATAATTTGGAGGAAACACACATTATTCTCTATATTTTACTGCTGTATGATTTGGCCCTCTGTAGTGGTGCCCACTAGAGGGTGCCTTGATACTGCCTGAATTAGTTAAAGGCTTCGGTCATCGCTGGAATGTAGACCAGTAAAGTTTCCTTCTGGATATAACAGCTACATAAGGCTAACACGAATGAGGTTGTATATTTAGTGGTGTGTTCCTTTAAGAATAGCCAGTCTGAAGCAAATACCTGATGGTCAAATACCTCCATATTTGTAACTTAGAGCAACCAATCAGAAGGAACATAATCAAGAATTTCTAGACATGCTACAGATTTTAGTCTCATCCACCACGCTCCTTATAGAACTGATGTATTTATTTTTGTTATGTAAAAATGTATTGAAGCCTAAAAAACCCCAAACATTGTTTAACTTATCTCTTTAGTAAGATAACTGCAAAATGACTTTCCTCTTTACCTAAATCTCCCTTCCTTAACATCTCAGAAGTTATACCCAGAGTATTTTCGTCCTCTAATAAACGTTCCGTTATTGTTCATCGAGAGAAAGCGACATTTCCTGAGATTCAAACTCTCTGAGAATTGTTGGAAGGAAGCAGATTTGTCTGTTGTAAACACAGCAGCACTGTGGGCTAGTGCAAGTGTTGCATTCTGTTTTGAGAGCGGTGTGTATGTGGGGGACTACAAATTGGGAGGTTTTTTTAATGCTGTGAGTTCTTTTTAAGTCACCTGAACTTTCATTCATGGTATAAACAAAGAGTTACATTTCTATAACAGGTGCACAGCTCAAATGGAGTGAAAGATGGTCAGAAGAGTGTGGAACCCCATTTTCAAAGGGCCCCCATTGTCTGACTGAGGCAGGAATGCATTATACACAAAACAAGCTAGATTGTTTGCCGGTATCCTGCACCAAACCTTTCTTGAGGCCTGAATGGTGTGGAAGCAAGTAGTGGCAGCCACTTACGTTGCTACCGGTATTCCACTATGTAAGCTGGGTTGGCAATGCAGCAACATGCAATCATTATATCAATGTCCAGCACATTTAATTATCTTTTTACCAATGTTGGCATAATCCTTGTGCAGGCTCACTGCTGGTTAATAGCTGTGTGATACACGCAGGAAATAATATGATACATTGTTTTATTACTGCACCTGATATGTTCTTTGGTTGCCGAATAATGCATCTTTAATGTATTCAGGGCCTAATTCAGACCTGATGGCAGCAGCAAATTTGTTCTCTAGTGGGCAAAACCATGTGCACTGCAGGGGAGGCAGATATAACATGAGCAGAGAGAGTTAGATTTGGGTGGGGTGTGTTCAAACTGAAATCTAAATTGCAGTGTAAAAATAAAGCAGCCAGTATTTACCCTGCACAGAAACAAAATAACCCACCCAAATCTAACTCTCTCTGCATATGTTATATCTGCCCCCCCCCCACCTTCCCCCCTGCAGTGCACATGGTTTTGCCCATTAGGGAACAAATTTGCTGCAGTCAGGTCTGAATTAGGCCCTTAATTGGGATTGCTCTTTTACCCTTCTTGTCTAAACGTTATGTTAAAATAAAAAATTATGCACAGTTGCTGTAAATTCGCTGACAGTATAAAAATAAGACAAATTATTCTATGTCAAAAAAATATGGTCAATCTCCTTACAAAACAACAATAACAATAAAATATGACACTGATGCTTTTGACATTGCTTATAGTCCCTGGGCACAAGTAATATGACCGCCGGTCACGCATACCCAACCCATATATGCCACTTACAGTTTCAGCACTGGATGAAAGTTGCTGTTGCACCAAATGAATATGTCAGTAAAACATACTGTTGGTCGCTTTATGTACAAAATAAATAAATAATTGTCTTTGGAAATAAAATGTTAGTGGCCTTATAACAGAGCTGAACAGAATCTTATACCAGACAACGATGGTAAATAAATACCACTGCCCTAATTCATTGTTTCTCTTTTCTATAGGTAGCACACTACTAATACAGTTTCACCCGGTTTCTAGATTTTATTGACTGACTCCTGTAGTTGATAGCAATGAAAGGCTGCTGAGGGAGGTAGGTATATATGTATATAATGACACTAGACACAAAACACTAGAGAAGTCCATAGACACAAATAAAAAGCCACTGTAGATTGTAGTGTAAGCTACAGTAAGTAACACACAGCTTGCTTGCAGTAAAACACCAAAAAGAGCGCAGTGTTGGTAAGGAAATGAAGAAAACAGTAACATAACAACATAACAACAGAATTGTAGGCTGCAGTGCACATTTGTGCATCATTCTCTTTATTTTAAGATGAAGGAAAGCATATTCTGTTTCTGTGCATGGCAATATAAAAGACTCAGGAGCAGCAATATGTAATAAAGTCATGTCATTTTAGTTATAGGGCTTGAAGAGTAAATAATTGCATATTTACCTCCTTAAAACAATGAGTGCACCTTTACTCCATAGTGGTACTGCTGTGTTAAACCATTAAAGCTTTGTCATCAAGAATCCTCCAATGGCTATATGCCCAGAATGACACAATTATTTGCACACTCCATTCATCCTTTAACTCTTCAGAAAAGGCCCCTCTTTGTGCTAGCTAAACAATAGCAGGCTTCCGTATACAATCCCAGTCACACACAAATTATATCCCCCTGTGTCCCCCCACTCCTCTCTCTAAGGGGGTCAAGAGGTCATTGTTGAATGACTGGATGTCATCTTTCATTACCGCCGGCGTCTGCTTGGAACGGAAAATCTCACTCTGCGTTGCAGTCAGGAGTGTCACCATGATTTCATTTAAATAGGTGGAATTATATAATTTGTATTTCTCCTGCAGGCACAGACAGCCCTAAAAGCTGCCATAATGTGCAGTAAGAAGGGGGCAGCTGTCTCAATGACTTATCTGGATGGGACTAACAAGACATGTCCATGCAATTTAGCTGGTCATGGCTGGGGGTATAGAGAGTTTAAAATGACGTTAACCATATTTTATTGCCCTCATTTTAATATGGGAATGAATTACATTAGATAATCAATTCTCTAATAACAGTTGCATGGATGGCATTAAAGGGGTTAATGGAGCTTCATATTCCTTAACATTTTATGCAAGACACAGATACTGTATTTTAATAAGAGCAACGCAAGTGCATCTGCATAAGTAACTCTATGTCATCAATGTCCATGACTGATGTCAATGCACCTGCAAGTCTTACACTGTGTGTGCCCAAGAGGGCCTCTATTATACTCTCAGAGTGCCCACTTTTGTGGCAGTAGAGAAAAACATGTGGTACAGTGATGTTATAACATTGTCATTGTGTCCATAGCTCACAGCTTGCAGGGCGTATAGTTCTAAGTAAACATGTAAATTCAGTGTAACAGATGTGCCTGTCACATACATAACTGAATTAGAATGGCAGTGATCGGGCACACTTAGAAGGTATTTTCTTTGCTGTGCTGTTGTGGTAGCACAAACAGAATCATTTGTACATAATAAAGCACAACAGCTTTCTTCCCATAACAATACTAAAGTAACAGTGAAACAAGAAGGGTAATTACTGTAATAAGGGGGGTCAGCCAATCGCAGATAGGCAGGCAAAACGAGACTTAGCTCAAATGCAAGGCTTGATATAAAGCAGAGTCAAGACGCCCATGTCACATGATCTGGCATATGCAGAATAAGAAGGTTAGAATGAAGTACATGAAGAGTTATTTTGCCTTATGCTGCACTAGTTCTCTACTACATCTAAAAACTCAGGTGTTAGTACAACCATAACTCCCTGTAGTTATAAGTTATGACACATTAGAAAGGCAAATATATTGTATCCTTATTACATAATACAACTTGTATGCATATAGCAAAGTATAAGAAAACATAAATCAATAAAATAAAACTGAAATAACATGAACATAATAATGGGATGTAGTTATGTGACCGGCGGTCAGGAGACCAACGGTCACATAACCTCCCACTACATCCCGCCCCCTCACAATCCTGATGGTAGACATGCCAACCAACAGAGACTATTCCCACTCAAGGGGCTTGTTGGGCCCGCTCCCCCCCCCCCCCCCCAGCCGGCATTCCGCTGCCGGGATCCCGGTGTCAGTATGCTGACCAGTGGTCTCCTGACTGCCGGTCATGCATTCCGCACCCCATAATAATAACAACAGCTGTTCTACTTGAGGATTACCCCTCTTGGACACTCTTGATATTTTCCAGGGCACAGAAGCTAGGGTCCACAATATATAGCAACACTGAACACTTGACAAAGTTGAGACTTATGATTTATATATAAAATCATGGAATTATATATCCAACTTGGCCAGTGGTTCTCAAACTTTTTGCTTCAGAGTATCAGAATTTTTTTCACGGCACCCCTAGACCGAAAGTTTCTTATTGAGAAATTCAGAAAAAATATAAAATTAAGTAAATTGTGGTTATACAGTATGTTATCCTAAGGTTCAGTTATGTGGTGAGGGGAAGGATTCACTTCTTTTTGTCCACATATTTTATGATTGGAAGCCACAAACACTTGTTTTGTCTATTACATGGTCCTTAAATATATTTAATTGGCTGTGAATCCACCAACCCAGGGCACCCCTGCAAGTGTCTTGAGGCACCCCAGGGTGCCAGTGCACACAGTTTGAGAACCACTGAACTAAGCCAATATCCTGAAGGCTGTTTTCCTCCACATTTATAAGCCAAAAGACCTGGCAGAGCCATATAAATCTATCATTTTATTTTGCAGAAATACACAATCGTTTAGACTGTTTTTGTTTTATTAAATTCCGCAATCCAAATTTAGCTTGTTTCAGTGACATCATCAGTCTGGAATAAAGTCTTACCTGATGTCACCAATATCTTCATCCATCTTGTAAACCTAAGACTTCTCCATTAAGAAAGACACAAGAAAGGAAACCTTGGAGGACCTTTATGTCTACAATATGTAATAACCACTATACCACAAGTGTCACAAGGGAAGCAGAGCGGAACCTACCTGATTTGATGAAAGGAAGTCCTGGTTACTTTCATTCATACTCATATACATGTTCTCCCCATCAAACTGCAAGACAAACAAATATGAATAAGAAAAACCTTAAAGTACTAATTTTAGGTAAAAAGTTTATTACACAATATATTATTTACCTCACATTAAACATTATAGATACTTGTTAACAGAAGCATACAGGGGTGTATCTTCCTATTGGCCAGGATGGCACTTGCCAGGGGAGCCGGCTAAGGGGGGGGGGGGGCGCCGCCTGGCAGTGCCACCCGCACCAGGGGATAGAATGACATAGTAGTTCTCACTGAGTACATCCCTTAGCAGTGCTCATCCACTGCCAGACTCTCAGAAGCGTATTGCACTCTGACACTCTCTGTGACTACGGTCACAATGATGGTGAATATAGCCGGGGAGCGGGGCACTTTCAGGTATGGGGAGGGGCAAGGCACCTCCTCTTCCTCATCCGCTCCCCTTCTCACTGGTCCAACGCGGTCTGTCACCAAACAGCAGCCACTACAATCAGCACCAGTCAGCAGTGCAGCATGAGCATACCTGTACATTTTCTGCGGTACCGTAGCTGCACTGCATGGTCTATCCTGGCAGTCTGGATCACAGGTTACAAAGAGCTCTGTATGGAGAGGTATCTAGACCAGTGACTGCCTGTCTAGCTGTGTTGAGACTACAAGTCCCAGCACACCTTGTCTACTGGATTTGCTGGGACATGTAGTGCCATCACACCTAGAGAGGGGTTTTTAACTGTATGTATGTATGTATGTATGTATGTATGTATGTATGTGTGCATATATCCCCTCGGTGTCCCTGTCCGCATCCTCCTTGTAATTCCCTCTCAGTGTCCCTACCCGCACCTTAACCGTAATTCCCCCTCAGTATCCCTGCCTGCACACTCCTCGTAATTCCCTCAGTCTCCCTGCCTGCACCATCCCCATAATTCCATCTCAGTGTCCCTGCCAGCACCCTCCTCGTAATTCCCCCTCAGTATCGCTGCCTGCACACTCCTCGTAATTCCCGCAGTCTCCCTGCCTGCACCCTCCCCGTAATTCCATCTCAGTGTCCCTGCCCGCACCCTCCTCGTAATTCCTCCTCAGTGTCCCTGTCTGCACCCTCCCTGTAATTCTCCCTCAGTGTTCCTGACCTCAGCCTCCCAGTGACTCCCCCCTCAGTGTCCCTGCCCGCACACTCCAGTAATTCCCTCTCAGTGTCCCTTCTCACACCCTCCCTGCAATTGCTCCTCAGTGTCCTTGACCTCAGCCTCCCTGTAGGCCCTGACTCTCATTTTCCCTACCCGAACCCTCCCTGTAATTCCCCCTTAGTGTCCCTGACCTCAGCCTCCCTGTGACTCCCCCCTTAGTGTCCCTGCCCGCACACTCCTGTAATTCCACCTCCGTGTCCCTGCCCGTACCATCCCCGTAATTCCCCCTCAGTGTCCCTGCTTGCACACTCCTGTAATTCCCCCTCAGTGTCCCTGCCCACACCCTCCCTGTAATTGCCCCTAAGTGTCCCTGATCTCAGCCTCCCTGTAAGCCCTCCACCTCATTGTCCCTACCCGCATCCTCCCTGTAATTCCCCCTCAAACCGCATTCACATCGCAAATGCCGGATCCTACCCGGTAAGACAAACGTGTACTTACCGGGTGGGATCCGGCATTTGCGCTCCTCTGCTGGCTTTCCGACCCGGCAATATACCGGGTCGGTTGCCATAGCAGCGGAGGGAGTAGCAGCAGCAGGGGCGGGGGTGGAGGCGGCGCCGGGAGATGAGCTCATCTCCTGCGCCGCCTCTGCCTATGCTGTGAATGGGAGCCGATTCGCATCGGAACGGCTCCCATTCACACTGCGCCTGACCCGGTAATCAACCCGGTAAGAACCCTTCTTTTTTACCGGGTTGAATTACCGGGTCAGGCGACCCGCTAATTCACAATTGGACCTTTCACATCGCACACGGACCCGTTTCGACACGGCAATATGCCATGTCGGTACCGGGTTTTCAGTGCGATGTGAAAGGGGCATCAGTGTCCCTGACCTCAGCCTATCTGTAACTCCCCCCTCTGTGTCCCTGGGTGGGGGAGGTGGGGGGCGCCAGTTCCCTACTTTGCCAGAGGCACTCAGACCCCTAGATACACCCCTGGAAGCGTACCATGGGCATTCTGTCTTTTCTTAGATTATTTAACAAGTCATAATACATATGTTATTGATGTTTAGGTGGCTTGTGGTAGGTAAAAGAACTTATGACATGACTTGCTTACATAACATTTGGTTCCTTTTCAAACTAAAACAATGATGCAAGGAGCAAGAGATAGACCATGTATTGCTGAAATGAGTAATATACATCAAACAATCTGAGTGTTTCTACTTAACTAAATATGTATACCATGGTCTGTTTCATTCCTAAGAGGCATGTTGCAATGTTCAGTGGGAGGTAGTTCTCTTAACTATCTAAGCAGACAGTGAATGCCAGTTTGAAATAATTGTTGTTCAGTAATGCCCTATACTAATTAAATTGGTGGATTTATGCACTGGGGCAGAGCCACCAATGTTTCGTCAACATGGTTGATTAATTTACTAGAGAAGGTCATGTGATGTCACAGTGACTCAGTACCTGACCTGGCCAAAGGGCTTAGTATTTAGAAGTAGCTTCAGTAGTGTAGTGGGGAGGTAATGCTGTATGTGAAATTTCCAAGTTAATGGTCCCTGTAACTACAAGGCCATGCATGAGCAGATATGGTCTTAAGATGTGTTTGTGGCTGGAAATGCTTGTTAAATTTATTCTACTACTACTACTTTACTATTTAATCACTACCATGGACTTTTGTCATTGCTACTAAAGAGCCTATTCATCATATGTTATTGGATAGTTATACATGTGGATATGATGGTTTCCACATGTTTTATGTAACAGGCTCATTCATTATTAGGGGCCCGATAGGACTGCCTAGTACTCAGCAAACTGAAAACTGAAAGTTTATGTGCGAGTTCAAATTATTTGTTCCCACAGCAATGTTCCTTCTTATGGGAAGGAGGTTGGGTTTGAAAAGAGTGATCTGCCACCCCTGCATGGTGCGGCCATTGGCTGTGCACGTGTGACCAGTGTCGGACTGGGGCATGTAGGGCCCAACGGGGCCCATGTTTAGGGTTATGGCAAGTCTGCTGAAGGGGTGTGGCCTGCCACCTCATTAGTTTGACTAACCATTAGAGAGTGCAACATCTGGGCCCCTTCATAAATGTATACAGTAAATTCAGCTGCTGCATGCATGATCATTTACCAGATTAATAACAGATTAATAACAGTAATGCACTGTAGAAAATACACCACAGTCCAGTATAAGGTAACATATGTATGATGTATAATTCAAGTGCACAGACTGGAACCTGATCCTTAAAGCAGTAGGTGGGCCCCCAGGCAGTAGGGCCCACCGGTGGTTTCCCCTGTACCCCTGTGGGCCTGTCCGACCCTGCGTGTGACCGCAATCGGCCATATGGACACTGGTAAATATCACAGCAACTTCTGTAGCTGTGATAATGATTGTGGTGCAACAGCTTTTTGGAGCAGCTGCCCCCATACTGGAATACTGAATTGCACTGGTAATAAGGTATCCACAGCTGAAACTTGGCCTATAATTTAGGAGATAGAAATGTATGGCTGTACTAGTAATGCACTTTCTTAATAATTAAATTAGTCAGTATTAACTTGTAATACTAGCTGATGTGCCCGGTTTTAAAAGGACAAAGTTTCCTTAGCAGAACATTTGACCAATTTTCAGTTTAAAAAAATCCCTGGTTAGTGCGTCACTGCAAATAACTGTCACAGTTTCCAGAACACCCAGCAGCTTGCATGTTCCAGGTCAACCAGTAGGTGCACAGGGAGTGTTCACCAACTGTCACATTTTCCAGAGCACAATGGTGATACATTGTAAATTGCAGGCAGACGTTTTGCCACATAACAGTATCATAATGGCATCATAAAAATGTCACTCATAAAAGTTATCCTTCTACTATTAATATATAGATAAAACACTCACTTTGGACCATAGATTTAGGTGTTACAGTTCCCTTTCTGAGAAGATGTTACACCAACCTTAC
The DNA here is from genome assembly GCF_028390025.1 of Pseudophryne corroboree. Taxonomy (NCBI): domain Eukaryota; kingdom Metazoa; phylum Chordata; class Amphibia; order Anura; family Myobatrachidae; genus Pseudophryne; species Pseudophryne corroboree. Next base: position 411,188,808 of record NC_086446.1, on the reverse strand, counting down.
AGCCAGAACCTTTGTACTGCCTCCGGGAAATGTTGGGAATTGCATGCACCATGCTCACCTGTTACTCATGTGCCCAGCTGTCTGGTGCTTTAGGGGTCTATTTACTAAGCCTTGGACGGAGATAAAGTACCAGCCAATCTGCTCCTAACTGCCATGTCACAGCCTGGGTTTGAGAAATGACTGTTAGGAGTTGATTAGCCAGTACTTTATCTGCATGCACTATATCGCCATCCAAGGCTTAGTAAATAGACCCCTTAGAATTACTACGAAGGCCCTGAGGAAACAGTCTTTTTCATAAGCACATAGAGTTCCCATTTTAAAGCTGTATGTTGGGAGGGAAGATCAGGCAGATATACAATATAACTAAGAAAGGGCAATGGGGGTCATTCTGAGTTGTTCGCTCGTTATTTTTTTGTCGCAACGGAGCGATTAGTTGCTAATGTGCATGCGCAATGTCCGCAGTGCGACTGCGCCAAGTAAATTTGCTATGCAGTTAGGTATTTTACTCACGGCATTACAAGGTTTTTTCTTCGTTCTGGTGATCGTAATGTGATTGACAGGAAGTGGGTGTTTCTGGGCGGAAACAGGCCGTTTTATGGGTGTGTGCGAAAAAACGCTACCGTTTCTGGGAAAAACGCGGGAGTGGCTGGAGAAACGGAGGAGTGTCTGGGTGAACGCTGGGTGTGTTTGTGACGTCAAACCAGGAACGACAAGCACTGAACTGATCGCACTGGCAGAGTAAGTCTCGAGCTACTCAGAAACTGCACAGAGAAGTATTTTCACAATATTGCGAATCTTTCGTTCGCAATTTTGATAAGCTAAGATTCACTCCCAGTAGGCGGCGGCTTAGCGTGTGCAAAGCTGCTAAAAGCAGCTTGCGAGCGAACAACTCGGAATGACCCCCAATGTGCAGAAGCTGTGTAACTTCTGAACACACCTACATTAAACTGAAAACAAGTCTCACAGATTCTGTCTAGAAAATGTGGTGTCACAATGTTTTGTGTTCAACATTGTAAACCAATGTAATCTGCTTGCAGAAGTAATTATTTTGTATTCGGAGAGTGATAGATGCACAGTAGAGAAGGAATAGATAAATGCTTTCTTGTGCACCTCAAGGTTAGATATTACATTTGGCCACTATTGAATAGAACCCTTTATTACGATCACAGTGGACTGGGCATAGGAAGAGAATTATTATAGCAGTGAATACTTTGTATCAAGCTCTTACTTTAGAAGAAATTCCTCAGATTCCTTGAATCATTAACTGAAGAAGCCAAGACTGTGACTTTAATCAATTTTGTTACCAGAAATACAGAGAGAAAATAGCATTAATAGAACTTGGGAGTTCTAGATGAGGGACATTAATTTCCAATCTTATAAACCTAGTAATTGCTTGACCACCCTCCATGCAACAGGTGCTTGTATCACATAATAAAAACACCTTTTATTTCTACTAGATCTGCTGTACTGATGTTTTAATAATGGTTTAAAACAGTATTATACACATTTTCATTACATGGGACTTGAACAATCTTGGTCCAATGTCAAAGAACAAGATTATGTAATTCAATAACGTTTACTTGAGTCTTTTGTAGAATTTTGGGCACAATATTGCAAGGCTGTTTTTTTTGGGAGCGCGCGTTTTTGCCTACACATAATGGATGAAGTCGTTCAGGGGACTAAACCAGTATTCACCATTGTGGCATGAGGCACAAATTGATGTCAGTATTTCTTATAGGCCCTACACACTGGGCGATAATATTCAAAGATATGAACGATCTCGTTCATTAATGAACGAGATACCGTTCATATCTTTGAGTGTGGAGGCTCCAGCGATGAACGATGCGCGGGGCCCCGTCGCCTGTGCATATGCACGATCTCATCCATATTTGCCTGCACTTCTATGGAGCCGGGTGACGGGGGGAGTGAAGAAACTTCACTTCCCCCATCACTGCCCACCCACCGCCGGGTCGCCCATCGTCCGTATCCGCCGTCGGGCAGCTCGGCAGCGGATCGATCAATGTGTAAGGCCCTTTAGTGAAGTGTTAAGCTACATTTTCATGATAACCAGTTCACCACAGATAATGCCTGCCTCCATTACGAGCAGGTGATGAACTTCAAAGCTGGTCAGAAATGTACCGATACTGTGGAATGGGTTCACTACGATATGCCGGCGGTCGGGCTCCTGGCGACCAGCATACCGGCGCCGGGAGCCCGACCGCCAGCTTACCGACAGTGTGGCGAGCGCAAATGAGCCCCTTGCGGGCTCGCTTCGCTCGCCACGCTACGGGCGCCACACTATTTTATTCTCCCTCCAGGGGGGTCGTGGACCCCCACGAGGGAGAATAAGTGTCGGTATGCCGGCTGTCGGGATCCCGGCGCCGGTATACTGTGCGCCGGGATCCCGTCAGTCGGCATACTGAAGACCACCCCCGTGGAATGTGGACACATGATTGAACAATGCATCCTCAGTGTTATGAAGGGGTGGTTTCCTGCTCTATGTACATGAAAAAGATCTGATTATACCACTAGGCCATAACAGTATGAAGTGGATGGGGTTTATTTTTTGTTTGTTTGGTGGGCAGCTCTGGGTATTGGACATTATAAGCCTCCCAAAAGCGCTTTCCAGAATACAAGAAGAACAAAGTGCTTCCATCGCTACCAGGGACCTCTGTTTGCCAAAGTATATTTGTATTTTGGCGAACCCTGTACGATTATGGTTCAATGAAGTACTTTGGTTAATTGATATGGGGATTTTTTTTTAGATGTTGGAACCCCTAATCAGAGAACACATTTTTACTCACTAGTGAGCTATGTGTATAAATATGTACAAACCGATTTTCAGATTCATTTTACCATTTATTTATTGAATAGTGTCCTTATTAGGTGACCACTTATTTTCCATCTGGTAAATACATTTTGGCAGTTTTTTTTGAAAAACGGAAAAGCCTCCAATATACCGCTTCCCTAAAATGTATTGCAAGGCTGACCATGGACAAATAAGTGATTTCTCCAGTGGTGCCTTCAACTTGTGTAAATACAGTACTGCAATTGCTCTAGCCAGCTAAGCTGCTTTGGGTGTCAGGTTAAGCTGAGCTTTTTCATTGTTGCCCTGTAGCACGTGGCACCATCTGAGAATGGTGCTAAATGTTACAGTGCTTAGCAGTTCTGTTGTCTGCTCAGCGCTTCCTCCCGTGGGTACAAGTGGACATCTGATTAAGATCTTGCGGTTTCATGAGATCTCACGCATGTGCGGTGTGCCCGCCAGGAGCGGTAACATATTGCATAATTGATGTCATACAGGCAGGACAGAGATCACCAGAGAGGTGAGTTATGGTGCCACCTCTCCGGAAACTCTCTTATTAATACATCTTAGTGCTAAGAGACCATGTGCTAAACAGTGATGCAAGATCTTACTTAGGGCCTGATTCGTGTTTTTAAGTAAATCAAATTATCAAACAATTGGGAAGAGGCATAGCCAGAACTTTGTAGGCCGCATAGCAACATTTTTTAAGGGGCCCCTGTCCTAATGGTTCTAGAGATACACCTCTCCATAGCGGTTGTTAATTTATGCCCCATAATTGTGCCCTACAGTGGTTCATTTTCTAATCCATTGTAGTGCCTTAGTTAATGGATTCCCCATAGTACTAATTTATTTTATGAACATTAGTAGTGCTGTAGTTCATATTATGTCACAAAGTAGGGCTGCCAATTCATATTATGTAACATAGTACCTCCAATTCACATAATAGCATAGTGAGCGGTATTCAAATGATATATCACGTCCAATCGTCTTTCTAAAATGATCCCCGTTATCACACATATCGTGCCAATAGTAATCAGGTTTAGCTGCGTAAAGGGTTGGGCGCCTCGTTACCCCAGGGGTAGTGAGCTGAAGTGTTGAGATCACGACAATACAAGAACAAGAAGTGGTACATTCTGACTGTACTACTTTTTTTTTCGGATGTCATTACAAACAAGGTGAAATGACATTACTGTATATGCACCTATTTACCACATACAGGGCCAGACGGGGCATCTGTCAAATGGTGCTCTGCACGGCCAGCATGCTTAGACTTGAGCATGCCACGAGGCCACGCCCAGTGACTCACAGCATGCTACTGTGACTCCCAACACTCCAGGACCACACTGAAGCCCCAGTCTGTCACTGGCCTCATATAATAATTCTGACAGCCTGCCGAACAGTTTTAAAACACTGTGTAATATTTTACCATCACCCTGTTCCTCCTTTTCCCCCATCTCTCTCATTCCTTTTACATGCATTACCCAATCTTCTTATGTCTTTCCTACCCCTTCACATAATATTTTTCTCGAGTATTAGATGTGGCCCTTTGACCAAAAAGAATGCTGTTACACACAATATTATCAAAACAACAAATAGTTGAGAGGATATTTTAAAAACAGTCCGTGAAGCTGTAAATGCAATTCTTAGCAGGGTTAGCAATTTGTTGCATTTCCTATTTAATTTAATCAGTACAGTTTGACAACACCACTTGACAACACTGTAACTTTTAGTATTTTAAAATGCTCTTGTTAAAGACTTGGAAACTATTTTTAGAATTGCATAAAATGCATTCTTTTAAATCAATTTCTGAAATAAAATGAGACACATACAGTGAACTACTGCTTTTTGTTAAATTATATTTTAATATATGGCAGGGAATGGGTTAACAGTAAAACCTAACCACACTTGCTTCCTTTTTCATGCTATTTTACATCTTATAAACCATTATACATTTAATTGCACGTTTAACAGGGAAAAAAAAACCACACACACAATGGCTCATTAAGGACTAATTATGCACATGTTGTTTTCCACAAACATTCTCGTTTGGAAGCTGTTCTCTGTAATTGCTCAGCCTCATTAAATAGTACAGGGAAAAACTCATTTCAATTTAGAAGCACGTGATGAGAACGTAGAGATACAAGTGAAGTGGACTGAATAATGAACGTTCTGATTGGATAAAAACAGAACAGTTGCCTTATGTACTGCAGCTACAGGATTATGAAGCATTATGATTTGTTAATAACTTTGGTTTCCAATGATATAAAGGTTTATCTTACAGGCAGAGTAAAAACTATACATACAGGTATCATATTCTGAGAATATTACTCTTGTCATGTTTATACTAATCAACATACACCTTTCTAAAACACTTTCTTCACCTAGTACACATTGGTGTATCTAAAGTATAATGGGTGCACACAAGCCCTTGTTTTCAGGGAGGCCCACACTGCACATCCTGCACCCTTAATAACACTTACCTCCCCAGTTTTATGTTGACCGGCGCTGCAGGGCAGCATAAAATTACTGGGAAAATAGCGCAACGGCCATTTTTATGTGATCGGTCACTGGGAACATGACACAGCCACCATATACAGCTGACACGGCCACCATAAGATCCCCGAGACCAGAGCAGGCGCAGTAGACTCTGGCATGCCAGCCAGCGAGGAGGGGACCCGCACTGAGCCTGCATATGGGCCTTCTCCTCTCTTAAAACACTTCTGTCAGTATACAAGGTACTGCTGTTCCTTTTACTTTTTTCCAATTGTTGTAATCTGAGTTCAATTCTCTAATGTAAAAAGGTCTTTTACATCAATTAATATATTCAGCACAGGTTAGTGCAACTGGAAAACGTAGAAAGACTGGGAGTTATTAGATTATGCTGAAACTTGACAAATGGCATGCATATGACTCTACAAAAAGAAGAGCTGTTATATCGGGTTATGCCAACCTAACAATTTTCAATTACAAGTATGCTAATTGCTATTTATTATATTTGTTAACATTTAAGCAGTTTGTTTAGAGCTATATAAATACAAAATAGGTAGCTATTAGGGACAACTTTGTATTGGGCCAGTATGCAAAGTAGTCTATATTGATTTAATTAATTGATTCAATAAAGTTGCTGGAGATAAAGTAGCAGCCAATCAGCTCCTAACTGCCATGTTACAGGCTGCGTTTGAAAAATGACAGGAGCCGATTGGCTGGTACTTTATCTCCAGCGACTTTATCTCCATCCAAGGCTTAGTAAATAGACCCCAAAGTACTGACATATTACCGAAAACAATTAAATATACAAACAGAAAGTAGGGAGGAAAAGGCAGCTCGACATTCAACAGCTGTACATACAGTATATCAACATGCTATATTCACATCACTGGATCATAGAAGAAGCGGAGGAATTGATCATGTTGGCCTAATAGTATGGAACTTCTGGATGAACAGATCTTTCCATCGTAAGTAAGTTTGTACATGGAGTGAGAACCGGAAACCATCATATCAATGTTTTTCCGAGCATGAAATATTAGGAATCAGACATTTCTCTGCCCCTTACTGAAAATACTTGTTTACTTGTGTACATTTTTAATTAATTTGCGATTTTCACATTTAAGGGCCTATTGTTCATGTAGAAAATGTGGTCATTTCTGTAAAAACATTCATTTTCAAGGGATTGCTGCATTATTTATTGGGATTATGTAATACCATAGTACCCCCACAGATATCAAATATGTCTGTGTCATCCCTCTATTTTCAATCTCAAAGGAAGTCCCAGTAGTGTCCTATGATGACTGTGAAAATTACCAATTTATCCATCCATGGTACCACTAGAGATGTCTCCCAGGTCAATCACTAGTAATACAGTAGTTAAAGCTATATGCAGAATAGAATCCATTGCTGCCTTCAGCACACATTACCTCTTACATACAGAACTAGACAATTTTTCAAATAAAATGGAAAAAAAACTGTCCAGATCGTACCAGTAATACATAAAATGTCAGAGATAATTCTAATCACTATCTAATATGCCAGTGATTGTATACCCAGCAATGAAACAGTGTGCAATAGATCGTCATTTCTTCAAGAACAATGTATATATTATAAAAGGCAATACCCAGTAGCCAGGGACAGTTTAAGAGAGGAGAGGCCCCATGTGCCCCTCCTCGTGTGGGCCCCTCCTCTCTACCTGCGCACTGAGTGCAGTAGACTCTACTTCATGCCAGAGTTTACTGCACACGTACAGACTTACGGGAACATGGCACCTGTGCCTTGTTCCTGAAGACTTCTCTATTGGGAAAATGACCACGATGTCATTTTACCAGTGATTTCTGATGCTGTGTCGGCTACAGTCGCAGATGGCAGACATGCAAGTATAATTACATGGATGCAGGATGTACAGTGTGGACGCAGGGGCCCATGTGCACCGCACACCCTTCACCCATTATAGATACACCAGTGCCTAGGTCATAACTGAGGAGGATGGTGTGTGGCCAGTGTCATGGCAGAGGGTGCAGGATGCCATGGGGGCATAACCTGTATTTGCTTGTTGGTTGGCGGCGGCATGCAGACTTGCATCCATTAGGCAGCAGCAGCTATTTGACCTAGGTATTGGATGTGAGCCAATCAAGATGCCATGAGCAGGCAGATCTATCACGTGAGGAGCCGTAACTGGCTATTACTCTGACAAGCAGAGTATTCAGTGCGACAGCAGTCAGGAGAAGAAGATGTCAGGTGAAGACCTCTAGCAGCTGTGGAAAAGGTCAGAAGATAGCACGTTAAAGAAAGAACATAGGCGGAAACTGGCTGGATAAGAAAAGAAAATATGTTGCTGCTGACCAGGACCGGTCAGTGGCAAAAGATAGAAGATTGAGACTGGAGAGTGCTGCAGGTGGTGAGAAGCAAAGATGTACATGACTCTCCCAACTGCAGCCTCTCACTGCTTACTGGTAGGTGGCCTTGGCCTTGGCCACCGGCCATTTACCACTGCCCTCTCTAGACCACCAGGTATTGGTCATGTTAAGCAGGCAGAGTATCCATGCCACAATTATATAAGTGACCTTGATCATGAAGCCCTGTTCACTCTTTAGTAACAAATAGGGGAGGCCCTTACTGTATGGCATAATGTGTATAATGTGTACTACTATGGCATAACATGAATAAGTGGCAATAATGTGTGGTCTAATGTGTATAAGGGGTACTCCTGTGGCATAATGTTAAGAGGCTTTACTGTGTGGCATAAAGTTTATTGGGCAGTACAGATGGTGTAATGGGTTCAATTCCCACCATGGCCTTAACTATGTGGAGTTTGTATATTCTCCCCGTGCTTGCGTGGGTTTCTTCTGGGTACTCTGTTTTTCTCCCACATTCCAAAAATATACTGGGAGGTTAATTGGCTCCTAACAAAAAATATATATTGTAAACTCCACTGGGGCAGGGACTTATGTGAATGGCCAAATATTCTTTGAAAAGCACTACGGAATATGTGTGCACTATATAAATAACTGGTAATAATAACATAATATGGGGTACTACTGTCTGATGTAACATGTATAAGTAGTACCACTGTGTGGCATAATATGAATAAGGGGCTCTACTGTGGTGTGAAGTGTAAAAGGACTACTACTGTGTGGTATAATGTGTATAAGGGACACTACTGTGTGGTGTACTGTGAATAAGGGGCACTACTGTGTGGTGCAATATGTATAAGGGGCACTTCTGTTTTGTATAACATGACTAAGTGTCACTACTATGTGTCATAATTTGAATTGGTCCTATTGTGTGACCATTCCCCTTTTTGGCCCACGCTTAAAAAGGTTCCCTATTTAAAATAGAGGGGGGGAGGGGCACAGGGAACCAAAATGTTTAGTTACGGATCTGACCAATGTCTGTAACATAGTAAGCTGGCAAAAGAACTGTTCCATCAAGTTTATAGTTTTAGACAGGGCCTATTTCCACTTGTGAGTGTCCACGACACCCATAAAGTGGGAATAGAACCTGTAGCGAGTGCAGTGAGCCACCAAGTCTTCTGCATGGTGAATGCAGGGAGCCCACAAGGGGCTTTGTTGCACTTGCCCCCCACCGGCATTCTGCTGCCGGGATCCTGGTGTCGGTATGCTGACTGCCGGGATCCCGGCAGCGGGCATAACATACCCAACCCGTATTATATACAGATGTAGCCAGCCTCATCTATTCTACGGTAATGGTACATGGGCACATGCTTATAGTTACACTCGCAGCCCATAGATTTTGCATTACCTAATCGCAGTTGAGAATAGTTGCACCTGATTGTACCTTGTCACTGCCGCTATGTGTGTACACGTGCATACACATGATGAGACTAGCTACATCTGTATAAACAAAATAGAATTTATGCATATAGATGTAGTAAAACAATATGCTCTTAGGTGTTGTACATTAATCTGGACAAGAGGTTACACAAACAATGCCATCGTTCAGATCGTTCCCATAGATTTGCATGAGCAAATGAGGTTAGTCTGTCAGTAAGAGCACTCAGAAATCAAACCAATTTAACTGAATCTGGAAAACAGAGATACAGCGATAACACTGCGACTGAATACACCAGGCTTGTCAGGTACTTTGTATTTCCTCCTGTCACCGCACCATCAGATAAGAAACATGGAAAAATTACTTCTGGTTTCCTCCAGAATATAATTAGTTATCTGTATAAATCTTTACTTCCGTCAAAGAACAAAACAGAAGCAGCAAAACATCATTCACAACTGTGACAAGAGTACAACCTATGTGAAGTTGACAATTCTAGGAGAGAGCAAAAATGGCACTATTCATAGTATACATTCCAGAATGTGTTTGTTTTCCTCTAATAACTGAGTAAGATCGCCAGGGAGACTAATATGTGGCCATCTTTAATGTACAGCTAATGGCAGGTGCTGCTTGCAAAATGGCACACATCTCAGCCAATTGGAGCTTGGCTTGATAACATGCCAAATGGCTGTTTGAAAAACCTGTCCTCGAGAAGGTGATGACTTGAGGTTCTCTCACAATTTATCCATTATTAATGCAATGTGTTATTACTTATGTTAATAAAAAATCATGACAATATTTCTGTAGTGCTATTACTAATACACCTATGTAATTTAAAAGTTTAAGGAAAGGAGATATATATATGAAAAAAATATTGGTAACATAGTCAATAACAAATCAAAACTAACAAGTATGACTGTCGTGTGGAATGCGGGGACTTTAAGGGGCATATTTAGGTTTGCTGCACAAAATAGGGTACCTACTAATCATCTTACTAAATCTATGCTCCAAATGTAATAGCATCCGAGTTTGCCGGGGGTGCGAGATACCAGCATCCCACACTACCGGCAAACTCGGATGCTATTACATCTGGCCCTATATGATAATATGTCTGTATCGTGACGTATGGGGGGGTGAGGCAGGATATCTATATAAATGGCATGGGTATGCGTAACTGGCATACCACCAGTCAGCATACCACCGCCAGGATCCCGGAAACGGAATGCCGGTGGGGGGGCGAGTGCAACAAGCCCCTTGCGGGCTTGTTTCGCTCGCCATGCTGTGTACTCGGTGGCGACGAGTGGGAATAGTCCCTGCTAGTTGACATGCCGGCTGTCTGGATTCTCAGGGGGCGGGATGTAGGGGGAGATGTTGTGACCAGCGGTCACATAACTAACTACATCCCATATAAACACCCAGTCTAAAATAATGTTATTTAGTTATTTTGAATGCAGTAAGGCAGTAAATACTATAAGGAATATTTTGCGTAATGTTTTACTAGGCCCAATAATTACAGATAAATACTTTTAACTATTTCCTCGTCAAATCAATCTGAATAGCATTGTGACAGAAGTTTGAAACAGGATCACTTTAGATTACTTTCAGAGCAATGCTATTAAAATCAGTGTTCTCTTTATGATAGAACCATACACTAGCCCATACCTCCAATCCAGGAGCCATGACACAATCAAGTTATTATGAGGCTTCGACTGTATTTAACATAGTATTTAAGCAAAAACTTTGGAAATATGTCATGTATATTAGCCCCCACTTCCTGGGGCTGTAAACTAAGGTCTGTTAAGTTGACATTACATCTTGTTTAAATAGTATTAGCAGTTGCAAATAGGTTAAAAAAAAAAACATGCAACACACTTGGGCTGGTGACATATTACAATTTTGTTGAACAGATATGAACAACTGGAAGACGGCTGAACAAAGGGCCTTATTCAGGTTTGTTATTAAACCAAAAAAGCACACTAATGGGCAAAACCATGGGGTAATTCAGACTGGATCACAGCAGCAGCAACGATCACAGTCTGTATTACTTTGTGGAGTGCGCACGTGCAGCAGCCGCACTGCGTGTGCACACCTTGGGAGCCCAGTGAGATGCTATCGGCATCTCTGGGCTGCGATGCCCTCTGCCTGATTGACAGGCAGAGGCGGTCCCAGGGCGGGAGGGGGCATCCCAACGGCATTAGTACGCCGTTGGCAGAGTGCGGTCCAGACAACGGAGGCGTGTCTGGACCGTTGGGGTGGGGCGGGCTGCAGCGGCGGCAGAGAGAGCGCAGGAGCTGCACTGGCAGGGAGGTACTCGCCAGGTACAAAAGCATTGCTGATGTGCGATTCTTCTGTACCTGTGTGTGTGTGTGTGTGGGGGGGGGGGGGGGTAGGGCCTGACATGCGGGGCGGACTAGCCCTGTGCTGGGCGTGCCCCCGCATGTCAGAGAAACTGATCGTATATGCGCTAAATTTAGCACATCTACAATCAACTCTGAATTACTCCCCATGTGCACTGCAGGTAGAGCATATATAACATGTGCAGAGAGAGTTAGATTTGGGTGGGGTGTGTTCAACTTCAAACTGAAATCTAAATTGCAGTGTAAAAATAAAGCAGACAGTATTTACCACTCACAGAAACAATATAACCAACCCACATCTAAATATTTCTGCACATGTTACATCTGCCCCACCTGCAGTGCAACATGGTTTTGCCCATTAGTGTGCTTTTTTGGTTTGCTAACAAACTTGAATAACCCAAATAATGTGAATCATCTACAACCACCACCAACATTGGCATTAAACTCTAGTTGGGCCCATAGGCGTGCGCAGGGGGGGTGCCTGGTGCGCACAGGCACCCCCTAATGTCCGGCACCCCCCTTACACACACCTGTAACTGAGTCACTGCCAAGCTTCCAGTTCTATTCCTGACTGTGTATGCCCACCCACCTTCGCCCGCCAGCACAGACTGCCTGCTCTCTACGGCCGTCCGCCTGCTCGCTATGCCCTCCCACCCTTGTTCTCTACACCTGCCCACCCCCGCTCTCTTCACCCGCGCCAGCCCTCCACCCGCCGCTTCCCTCTCTTCACCTGCCCGCTACGCCCCGTCAGCAGGCTTGGCGATAGGGGAAGAGACACACCGCTGCAGGGGCAGTAGAGGATGCATTTGTCAGCTGCACCCGCTACTGGAACCCACATGTAAACAGGACTGCAGGGAAGGAGGGGGTGAAGGAGAAAGGACGGCAGTAGTTGTGTATGCATGGAGTGGCAGATGTCGAGGAGCGCTCAGCTGCGAACACACCCACAATGAGTAAAGTATAATGTATAGTATATAATGTATTTGGAGAGGCACTATGTGTCACATAATGAGTGGGGGGGCGGGTCACTGTGTGGCATATGTGTTTAGGGTGCACTATGTATTATATAATGTGTTTGGGGGGTACTATGGGGTCTATTAAGGCTGGGGCATAATGTAGCGTAATGTAAATTTTGGCTCATACTCTGTGGCATAATGTGAATTTCGGCTCATACTGTGTGGCGTAATGTGACTTTTGGCTTATACCATGTGGCGTAATGTGAATTTCGTCTCATACTGTGTGGCATAATGTGAATTTTGCACCAAGGCCCACCACACTCTACACTTCCCCAACCTATCTCTGACCTAGTGGTAGAACTAAGCAGCGATAGGGTGCAGCGGCAGCTAGGACTCAGGGTTATGCCGTAGCGGACAGTCAGTAGTGGCTACTGGTCGCACCATTATGTTTCATTTTATTTCTCTGGGGTGTATTGTATCTACTTGTATTATTAGGAACTAGGGATAAATTAGAATATGCCATTTGATTACTGAGAGAATGTAAAATAGTGTTAGACATGTCCCTGGGCGGTGCTAGACATGCCCAAAAGGCGGTGCTAGACACGCCCCTCCAGCAGTGCACCCCCTAATAAAATTAGCTGCGCACGCCTATGGTTGGGCCCCATGATCAAGTAGGACAATGACACAATCATTAGCAATGCTTCACACAGTGTGGGTGTGGTGATTTAGATTCCCAAACATAGTTTTTATTTGTGTGGAGTTTATATCTTTCCCAGAGTATCCCTATTTGTCCTCTGGGTACTCCAATGTCATGTAACACTCCAAAAATGCACGCAGGGTGAAAAATGCTCCCTTAATGACATCATAATGAGGAGGCTGGTTTAGCATTAATTTCTGTCACTGCTTTAACACTGTTGGTCAAAGCTGGCAATCATTGGTGACTTTCAAAAACTGACCAATAGTAAATATACCCCTTATTCTCTATACAGCACTTTATAATTGGTGGTTTTATATACAGTAAGTAACCAATAATGATAATAATTTTGGACCAGCCGTCCAGCCTACAAGATGGTGGGCTAGATGGATCAACGCTTGGAGAATGATAAAATGAAGAGAGGTACCAGCCAATCTGCTCCTGTCATTTTTCAAACAGGGCCTGTGACATGGCAGTTAGGAGCTGATTGACTTGTACTTTATCTCTCTCCATTTTATTACTCTCCAAGCAATGATGCATCTAGCCCGTAATGTGTTAATGTGACATCTTACTGCACAAACAACTGAAAAATAGTAACAAATCTATAGCTTTCTCCAGCTATTGCTGACCTACAAAACAGCATCTGCATTCAATTTTAGTTCGGTCTGGTTATGCTTAACAATTTCTAACCAATCATATTTAAAAATAAAAAATTTAAAAATCATGATATGAAATGTTAGACGGTAAGAAAGAGAGAAGATAGAGAACAGAAGCTTGTAGCTCCCCCAATAGAAGATTAGTCTGTGGTCTTTGTGGCTGCACCTGCAGACTGAGGATGTCTTATCTCCAGAATGTATACATATACAAACTGTAGCTAAGTTTTAACTCCTCATAACACTTATCACAAATTATGTGTGCACTAGGTTACAGAGGTAAACATTTCCACCATGGCAATTTGCATGAAGTTAGTTATGTTATTGGTTTGGCCGACAAGCTTAGATTTAAATAAAGTATTATAAAGTATTATTAAATGAAACTGATGTTACAGTATTTCAATCTAAAAATAACATTAAAGACAATAAAAACTATATAGTATATATATTGCAACATATAGTTATAACTATACAGTGGTTACAAATATTTTTAGCGACACAAATGGTAATATTGTTATTTAGAAAAGTATATGCAATTTCACAGTAAAAGTCACACAGTTTTAAAGCTAAAACATCCTTGAGCCCTTGAATGTAGTCTCACTTAAATGGGACAAAGTGATTAGCAAGTGTATCAGTGTTAGTGTATTTCAAAATTGTCCATCTCTTAACAACTAATTTATCTGAACAGTGGAAACTGAATGCAAGCAAAGGAAAAATTGAATTGACATGAGTGAATTAAGCTTACTACACTTTTAATCATTTGATGAAGCTCGGTACTTCCCGTTATAAATCTAAAACATGAAACCAGTATTACTACAGCTTGTTAGCATTTTTTGTTTTTAAATGTGACATTTACATTTCTTATTCTTTCATGTAAACATTATTTCCTAATTGGCAAATTCAGTATGCAGTATCATGCACAGAACTGCACTGAAAGCACGGAGTACATGAATATTGTATGTCTGTAGAACAAAAGATTGGATTATAAATGTACATGTGCTTAGAACAGGTGTCTTTTTTTACTTAGGCTTGTCAGAGTATGGATATTTGTTGCAAAATATTTTAATTATCAGGCACATTCTTTTAGGAATGAAATTAATGAAGTCCTAACCTTTCCTACCAGACCGGGACCTTCACACATCCTCCTCCTTCTACACGACCTGCTGAAAACCTATGGTTATATAGTTTATATTTCCCTATAGGAAAATCTGCAATGTTGAGGTACCATAATTATCAGTGATGTGCGCAGCTGCATAACGCAACCATACATCACCAATTATGTTTACTTTCCTAAAATGGCATAGGGACTAACCCATGTTTTATGTATAACAAATTTACAAAAAGAATGTGCTGCACTTAAACATTTAAGTAAGAAGTTTGTTAACACTTGAGCTTTTAGTGCAAGTGTTGCAATTTCCCCCCCCACTTTCTTAATTAGTTTTGTAGGATTTGACAATAACATGTATCTGTCATCAAATATAATGCACTTGACTCACACCCTTGCCTAGGGACGTATACCTTGACTTCCTTTATTTGCTAATTTTATACAAGCAGGAAGTGTGGCTTTGTGGTACATTTACACATATCATTTGATCTCTGACAGTTAAATCCACAACCAATACTAAACCTGTAACATAACACAATGTACCACTACAACAATAAAGATTTTATGCACACAGTGATCATGTTCTAAACACAGAAGTTTGGTCAACTGTTTGTTATGCACACCAGTGCCTGCAGGAAAGTACTGGTGTCAGAACTGTTATGCACTCCAGTGTCTGCAGGAATGTACTGGTGTTTGAACTGTTATGCAAAACAGATGGACTCACAGACAAACTGGGGGATATGACATAACGTACACAGAAGGTGATAGGGTAACAAAATACACACAAAGTGAACAGAGAAGCCCAGAGGCTAAGGAACTGGGTATCTCCCTTGTATTAGAACTGCTCAGATGGAAAAGCAAGATGTTGTGTTTTAATACGTAGAGAACCCGAAATGCTGTTGCTAAGGGCAACAGCAAAACCCTAAAGGGTTACCAACGGGTGTGGCAGTAAACTCCTTGGTCAGAGATGGAATGATAGACACAAGGAGAATCTCCACAATCCTAATTCTCACTTGCAGTGCACAGGTTTTAGCTTACTGCCACTAAACTGACCCCTGACACCTAGCACAGTGAGACAGGATTAGACAGGCAAGTCTTAGAATACAGCCGCAAACTTGCTAAGTTCACAGAGTAGTAACAGAACCCCAGCAAGCTAAACGACTGACTCCAGTCTTACTGCTAGGTCTGGATTGGCAGAGTGTAATACCAAATCCCCAGGCCTATTTGCAGTAAGCAACAAACAAATACAAAGCTACACAGTACTGGCTAACTTTCATGAACTGACTAACCAACAAAGATTCAGCAGCATCTGCTTACCATGAAAAGAGGCCTTATAAAGCAGGTGCTGTCCACGCCCCACTCAGACCTCACAGACTGTGAGCACAAAAACCAGCACCGGATCCCCTGCCGTGCACAGAGCCTATAACCACTGCACAGCAAAAGACCCGAACCGGAGTATCAGCTGCGCTCAGGTTACTCCACTAGCACTTGTCTCCCGGTTGCCATGACGACGTGGCAGCACAGGGCAGGAGACCCTAACAGTACCCCCCCTCTGACGAGGGGTCAAAGAACCCCTACCACCGGGTTTATCGGGGAACTGCGAGAAGAAAGAGCGTATCAGTCTGGGGGCATGAAGATCACAACTGCGCACCCACGACCGCTCCTCCGGGCCATACCCCTTCCAGTGCACCAAAAATGACAGCCGACCCCGAACCACCTTGGAGTCAAGAATCCTTTCAACAACAAACTCCCTCTGGCCACGTATCAGAAGAGGGGAAGGTCTTCCACTGGAAGAAGGATTACTAATCGCCCGTTTTAAAAGGGAACAATGAAATGTTTTATTGATACCCAAAGAACGGGGCAGATCTAACTGAAATGCCACCGGATTGATAACCCTGGTGATCTTATAAGGGCCGATGAACCGGGGCCCTAACTTATGAGATGGCTGTCTCAACTTCAAATTCTTGGTAGACAACCAGACGAAGTCTCCTAATTTGAAGCTGCAGGGTCTTTTCCGCTTATCAAAAATCCTTTTGGTCACTAATGACACAGACACAAGGGCTTTCTTCACTTTCCGCCAAATACCTCTAAGGACCGAAACCACAGAGGAACCACCAGGCGTGGAGTCCAGGGGGTCAAAAGAATTGGCCTTAGGATGATGCCCATACACACAAAGGAAGGGAGAGATCCCTGTAGCAGAGTGAGCCGCGTTGTTATAGGCAAACTCCGCCATGGACAGATGAGCAACCCAGTCAGTCTGACACTTGGAGACATAACACCTGAGGAACTGCTCCAAGGACTGGTTCACCCTTTCAGTCTGCCCATTAGACTGCGGATGGTAGCCTGACGACAAGCTGACAGAAATCTGGAGATCGGAACAAAATGCCCTCCAGAATTTGGCCACAAACTGGGATCCGCGGTCAGAGACCACATCAAGTGGCAACCCGTGGAGACGCACAACATGCAGCATAAATAATTCAGACAGGCGTCTGGCTGATGGCAGCCCAACCAGTGGAACGAAGTGCGCCATCTTCGAAAACCTGTCAACGACAACCCAGATGGCTGTCATCCCCGAGGATTTGGGCAAGTCCACCACAAAATCCATTGAAATGTGGGTCCATGGCTTAGATGGGATAGAGAGTGGATGTAATGGGCCAACAGGAACCCCTCTAGGAGTCTTATTTCGGGCACAGATGTCACATGCCCGAACCCACTGATCCACATCCTTAGCCACCGAGGGCCACCACACCGCCCTAGATAGCAACTCCCGAGTTCTGGCAATACCCGGGTGACCTGCCGACTTCTTGGCATGGAATTCCAGGAACACTCGCTGTCTTAACCTAGGAGGCACAAACAAAAGACCTACCGGAAGGTCTGGAGGAGCCTGCTCCTGTGCTCTAAGGACTAATGATAAGAGGTCCTGGGTAATGCCCACTTTAATACATGATGGGGAAACAATGGGCAACGGCTCCTCGGTGGTCTCCTGGATTGGAGCAAAACTCCGCGAGAGCGCATCAGCCTTGATGTTTTTTGACCCAGGGCGATATGGTATCAAAAAATTAAAGCGAGCAAAAAACAAAGCCCATCGTGCCTGCCTGGCATTGAGACGCTTCGCTGACTCTAAATATGCCAGATTCTTATGGTCAGTGAGAATTGAGACCACAAACTTAGCCCCCTCAAGCCAGTGTCTCCACTCCTCGAGTGCATCCTTAATAGCCAACAATTCCCGGTTACCCACGTCATAATTCATTTCGGCAGGCGAAAATTTACGGGAAAAGTAAGCACAGGGATGAAGGCGATTATCAGACACTCCCATCTGAGAAAGCACTGCCCCAATACCCATCTCAGAGGCATCCACCTCCACCACAAAAGGACGCTCTGGATCTGGGTGTCGCAGCACCTTGGCCGAAACAAATGCCCTTTTGAGACGGGCAAAAGCCGCTTTAGCCTCACAAGACCAGTGAGCAACATCCGCCCCTTTCTTAGTGAGTGCCACCAAGGGCGCCACTATAGACGAAAATCCAGCGATAAATCGTCTATAAAAATTCGCAAAGCCCAGGAAACGCTGAAGCGCCTTCAAACTAGTGGGCTGCACCCAATCCAGGACTGCCTGTACCTTGGAACCCTCCATTTGGAAACCTTCTGGGGAGATAATATATCCTAGAAATGCGATTTGCTGAACTTCAAATTCGCACTTCTCCAGCTTCGCCCCAAGCCGGTGGTCTCTGAGTTTCTGGAGGACTAAGCGTACATGCTTCTGATGTTCCTCCAGGGAATGGGAGAAGATTAGGATGTCATCTAAGTATACAACTAAGAATCTATCCAAATATTCCCTGAGCACATCATTCATGAAATCCTGGAAGACTGCCGGGGCATTACAGAGCCCAAAAGGCATCACCAAATATTCATAATGCCCTGAGTGGGTATTAAAGGCAGTCTTCCATTCATCCCCCTCTCTTATTCGGATTAGATTGTACGCACCGCGTAGGTCAATCTTAGAAAAAATGGTGGCAGTACGAAGCTGGTCAAACAAGACCGAAATGAGAGGCAGTGGGTATGAGTTTTTAATCGTGATACGGTTCAATTCCCTGAAGTCGATGCAGGGTCGCAACGAACCGTCCTTTTTACCCACGAAGAAGAACCCCGACCCAACTGGAGACTGTGAAGGTCTGATAAATCCCTTAGCCAAGTTCTCCTGAATGTACTCTGCCATAGCCTGAGTCTCAGGACGTGACAGGGAGTACAACCTGCTCTTGGGAAGCTTAGCATTTGGCAACAAATCAATGGCACAGTCATAGGGGCGATGGGGAGGTAGTACCTCTGCAACTTTTTTGGAGAACACGTCCGCAAAATCTGCATAACACCCTGGCAATCCTGGCAAACTTAGCTGCGAGAGCCTGACTGGAAGGCTCAAGCAACTCCTGAAACAATCAGTACCCCAACTAAGAATCTCCCCAGAGACCCAGTCAAATTGAGGATTGTGGGCCCTTAACCAGGGTAACCCCAACACCAATGGGGCAAAAGTACAGACAGTCACATAAAAGGACAATTTTTCAGAGTGTGTGGCTCCAATAAACAAAGAAATCTGGCTAGTGCAAGAGGTAATTTTACCTTGGGATAATGGTTCCCCGTTTAACCCACAAATCTCAATTTACGATGCCAAGGGTACTAAGGGAACAGAGTGTTTCAGGGCGAATTGGCGGTCCATAAAAACCCCGTCGGCCCCACTGTCCACAAAGGCCTCAGTCTTGACAGTTTGACCGAGGATCTTCAAGGTCACCGGAATGATAAAAGTCTTCTTGGGAAATTCTGACTTCTGGCCTGACAGGATATTTCCCATCACCCTCAGGCCCTGAAGTTTTCCGGCTTTTCTGGGCATGATACTACCACATGACCTTTATTCCCACAGTACAAACACAACCCCTGCTGTCTCCTCCGCGTCTTCTCACGCGAGGAGAGGCGGGTAGCCCCAATCTGCATAGGCTCCTCAGAAAATTCCTCAGAGTCTGAGGTTCCCTTGGGAAGGAAGGAAATCTCAGTCTCCCTTTCAAGCCTACGCTCTCTCAGCCGTCTATCCACCCGGATGGATAACTGCATGAGCTGATCCAAGCTATCAGGCAAGGGATATTGTACCAGTTGGTCCTTTATCTGGTTAGAAAGACCTCTTCGGTACTGGTGTCTCAGGGCTGGGTCATTCCACTGGGTATCATGGGCCAACCTCCGAAACTCCGTACAGTAAACCTCAACTGGCCTTCGCCCTTGCTTAAGGATCGAAATCTGAGCCTCGGCTGAGGCCGTCTTGTCAGGGTCATCATACAACATGCCCAGTGCCGTAAAAAAAGCATCAACACTTTTAAGCGACGGACAGTCAGGCTGCAACCCATATGCCCAGACCTGTGGGTCTCATTGTAGCAAGGAAATCACTATGCCCACCCGCTGAATCTCCGACCCAGAAGACTGAGGCCTAAGCCGGAAGTATAGCTTGCAGCTCTCCTTGAAACAAAAGAACTGCGAGCGATCTCCAGAAAAACGATCCGGGAGATTTACTTTCGGCTCCTTAACCCCTGCAGGTGCTGCTGCTGCGGGAGCTCCGCCAGCAGCCTGGGAGGTGTGCATTTTAATGGACAAATCATTAAATTGTCGAGTCAGGACCTGCACCTGATCGACCACCTGTTGCAACGTATTTTGAGGGGTATGCTCCATATTCCCACAAAATTTCAACAGGAGTATTAGGCTGCTGAATATGTTATGCACACCAGTGCCTGCAGGAAAGTACTGGTGTCAGAACTGTTATGCACTCCAGTGTCTGCAGGAATGTACTGGTGTTTGAACTGTTATGCAAAACAGATGGACTCACAGACAAACTGGGGGATATGACATAACGTACACAGAAGGTGATAGGGTAACAAAATACACACAAAGTGAACAGAGAAGCCCAGAGGCTAAGGAACTGGGTATCTCCCTTGTATTAGAACTGCTCAGATGGAAAAGCAAGATGTTGTGTTTTAATACGTAGAGAACCCGAAATGCTGTTGCTAAGGGCAACAGCAAAACCCTAAAGGGTTACCAACGGGTGTGGCAGTAAACTCCTTGGTCAGAGATGGAATGATAGACACAAGGAGAATCTCCACTATCCTAATTCTCACTTGCAGTGCACAGGTTTTAGCTTACTGCCACTAAACTGACCCCTGACACCTAGCACAGTGAGACAGGATTAGACAGGCAAGTCTTAGAATACAGCCGCAAACTTGCTAAGTTCACAGAGTAGTAACAGAACCCCAGCAAGCTAAACGACTGACTCCAGTCTTACTGCTAGGTCTGGATTGGCAGAGTGTAATACCAAATCCCCAGGCCTATTTGCAGTAAGCAACAAACAAATACAAAGCTACACAGTACTGGCTAACTTTCATGAACTGACTAACCAACAAAGATTCAGCAGCATCTGCTTACCATGAAAAGAGGCCTTATAAAGCAGGTGCTGTCCACGCCCCACTCAGACCTCACAGACTGTGAGCACAAAAACCAGCACCGGATCCCCTGCCGTGCACAGAGCCTATAACCACTGCACAGCAAAAGACCCGAACCGGAGTATCAGCTGCGCTCAGGTTACTCCACTAGCACTTGTCTCCCGGTTGCCATGACGACGTGGCAGCACAGGGCAGGAGACCCTAACACTGTTATAGGAGTAAACACAACATCTCATTCATGGTGCACGATGCCAAACATCTAGTATACTGTAGTTCCATCATACTAGTAATAAAGGTTATACCAAAACTTAGAGCAAACATCAATATATTAAGCCCTGAAATGTAACATTCGTTATTGCCGCATATGGCAGCATAAGGAATATATTTTTGGAACTATTTATCAAATGTTTTGGGCTGGGGCAGTGGCTATGACAAGATTTTGTTTCAGTTAAGAGTGAATAGTTAGGTGATAGCACATCACCTACAGTAGCTTGTCTATTGCCCATGAAAGAGGATACATATGATATCCCTGTCAGATGGGATGCAAGTGGTCATATGACCGACACAAGCATCTCGAAGCAGAGAACCATGTTGAAGTAGGGGTAAGTATGTTTACACTCCTCCACTACCCCCCGAACCCTAACCCCCCACCGCAACCTAAACCTTACCCTTCGCAGTGGTGCCCAAACCTAAACCCCCTACCGGCGTTCAGGATCCTGGCACCGGAATTTTTATTCATGTCAGGATTCCAGCATCGGCATTCTGAGCAGTGTTGGGATTCCAGCGTTTGCACTCCAACTCCCGGGATGCCAAACAACAGAATCCTGAACAGATCCCTATGAAGGGGCATCGGGCCACATATGTGCATGTAAGCCTTGTGAAGATCCCTCACCGGAAAAAGGTGTGATTATGTAACCTATAGGCAACAATGGCATTAGCTATCAGGTGATAAAGCTCTGAAAGAAGATACTTTGATAAACTGCTTTACTTATCTGAATGCTGCAGCGGGGCCATCTTAACAGCAGTGTAGGCCCCTGGGCACAGCAATGCACTGGGTCCAGTACCCATCCTCCAGCGGTAGGGGTGGGGGGTGCTATCAGTGGCAGCTTTGATGTCCCACGGGCTGTAGGGGGAGTTCTATCTCCCGCTCAGCATGTAGGACCTGGTGCAGTAATTTCTGCTAATTACTCCTTTACTGCACAGATGGGGTGGGAGGGAGAACACTAAACTGTAGAAGGGGGCATTAGGCTGAATGAAGGGCCCCTGGTACATGACTTCCAGGTGTTTAAGAGTGTACTACAATATACCAACGCTTGGGATCCCGGCAGCGGGGCAAGTGCAAAAGAGCCCCTTGCGGACTCTCTGTGCTCACCACGCTGCGGGCACGGTGGCGCGCTGCTCGCACCATGCTATTTATTCTCTCTCCATGGACACCCCAGTAGTGGACACCCCAAGAGGGGGAGAATAGATTTCGGTATTCTGGCGGTCGGGATCCGGGCGCTGGTATGCAGAGTGCCTGGATCCCGACAGCCAGGATATTGAGTGCCTCCCGGTGTTTAATAAATATGGGAATGGGGTGGATAGTGGAGTGGGGTTAATATTAATCATTTTCTGGTGGGAGGGCAGCTTGCTTGACTGCAGATATCTCAAGTTCCTGGAAATAGATTTCTTAGTTTTGTATGGGATAATAAACTAGAGAGTTCCACCTTTCAGGAGGTACTGGGGACTTGGGGATCAGAGTTCAGGATGGCATTGTAGCATCATTAGCATAAAGTCACAGATGCAACTGCAGCAAAAGATTCAAGGAAAGCCGCAACTGATCCCAATTCAGAATCAGACCCTATGAGGAGGAATCCCGCCCCCCTCAACAGACTCCACCCTCCAACAGACCCTGCCCCCTTTAGGGATGCTTCTATAAGTTTCCCGTGCTGGTTTTTCATTACAACCTGCCCCTATACTACACCAATGATGACATAATCATCTGACTAATAAAAGTAGTATCTGGCCTTATTTTCTATCTATCTATCTATCTATCTATCTATCTATCTATCTATCTATCTATCTATCTATCTATCTACAGTGCCGTATCTATAATGGGTGCAGTGTATGCGGTGCACATGGGCCCCTGGGTCCAGAGGGGGCCCACACTGCACCCGTTTCTTCTATAGTTACCTTTCTGGCGTCTATCAGTGACCGTGTGTGGGCCCCCTCCTCTCCCGTAGCCGGCACCGCCGCTGCTAGCGCACTGAGCACTAGAGATTCTGCCATAGTGCCAAAGTCTATAGCGCATGCGCAGGACTCTGAAAAATGGCGCGGCTTTCACACACACCATAAGTTTTTTTTTTACCCAGGACAAATACTGTATATTGGCAGGTATGTCTATATATTGTTGTGGGTACAAAAGTAGGTATATTTAGAAAAATTTGTAGGTTTAAAAAAAAAATACATAGTTAGTTGAGTCCCTTCCATTACTTTTGTTATCACTATTGAACTTGACTTAGTTAAGGTTCATCTCATATAGGAAAGTGTGATCCACACAAATAACAATTTTAGGAAGGCTTTTAGAACGGGTGGTCTTCAGTATGCCGACTGACGGGATCCCGGCGCACAGTATACCGGCGCCGGGATCCCGACAGCCGGCATACCGACACTTATTCTCCCTCGTGGGGGTCCACGACCCCCCTGGAGGGAGAATAAAATAGTGTGGCGCGCGTAGCCCGCCACCGTGCCCGTAGCGTGGCGAGCACAGCGAGCCCGCAAGGGGCTCATTTGCGCTCGCCACACTGTCGGAAAGCCGGCGGTCGGGCTCCCGGCGCCGGTATGCTGGTCGCCGGCAGCCCGACCGCCGGCATATCGTAGTGAACCCTTTTAGAACAGCATAATAAAGCCCATAGTCTGTTATAACATAAAGTACTGCTAACAGGACAGGCTAATTACTCACTATGATACGGGGTGGACTTTGGCTGGATATGGCAGCAAAGTCTGATTTATATTTTTTTTGCATAATGATTGTTATAGTAATTAGTTACCAAGTTTATAACTACAGTTCTTCATTGCTACAGGAAAGACTAGTATGCAGGTCACATTTAAACTGTTTGCGCCCCAAGGTGGCCACTATGTTCCCTCAACTCATTTACACTCTATGGCCCTAGCCAACATCTACTACAGACCCAATGTGTCTGAACAAAGGGCTGTGACCAGCCATAAATGAATGTGGTTGGTTAGATCAGGTGGTAGTTTTGGATGATAGGAGTGTGCCCTGATTTTCCAGGTTGGACTGATGGCAGGGATGCCCCAACCTCAACACTTACTGGTCTGCATACAATAACATAAGAAGACTCAGACTTTGAGTTGAATTACAGCAGATTGTTTTTGCTTCACAAAGACTGGTGGATCTGATGGTCAAGACTTAAGAACCATTTATTTGCTGAAGCCTTATTATATACCTGTTTCCAATCATTCCTTGTTTTACAAGCTCTAAAGAATTGCAGCCAGTTACCTTAAGCCTATAACAGAGGGCCATCCAAGAAAACCACCTTTTTATTCAAAACGTCATCAAAACCAATGATGCAATACAATGGAGATCTTTTCTTTGATTGAAAAACTATAAAGACATACCCCCAAGGAAGTCTACAAGGCAAAACGCTTAGGATTACTGTGTAGAAATTCTGAATGAAAATATCATTATGAATCTCTGTACTCCTATGAAGGACTAATTGTACACATCAAAAAGCGGAGAATTTTACAGCTGTCATACAGAATGGTCACAATTTTATATGAATCTTCATTGTAATAAATTTGAATGATATTTTTATAAATGGTGTCAATAGTTTTTATATATTTTATTAATCTGTCGAAGTGTACACATACTCAGGTCTTTCTACCCTATTTAAAAATAGACCACTCTAAAGGTGTGGGTTGTACAAGAGCTCTCTTACAAGCTTCTTTCCATGTATATTTACAGATCAGGACAATGATGTCCAAGATACCGGCACGGCACTACAGGACTTCCATAGATCATCTATAAATGCATAGTAAACAATATTACATGGTCTATATATTAAGTATAGATATAATTAATATATTTATTTATTTTGATAATGTTTAAATGCTCTCAGGAATGTACTTGATTCATCACCCATAGCAGAATATTTAGATGGATTATAAATTCTACAGGCTAATATATAGATCTGGCAGCTTCAAAATTGTCACCTCGCTGTTTCCATATTTATACTAAATGAATGCTGTGTGGTTTTGTCATTTATTTAAAAAAATCTTACTCCACTTGTACATGTAAATTAAGGAAACTACTGGTGGGAACATAAGAATGAGCTAACTCATGTTCCAGTGACACCGTTTTCTGAAGGAAACACCAGTGTTATGAACCACAAGCAGTGGTTCATTCCTGTTTTGCTTTCTGTTCATGAATTTTATGTTATATTTCTGTTTGCATGCCAGGATTTCTGTTGTACTTGTTTAGAAGACTCTTGTTGGCCGCAGGTGGTGAGTCTGTGTAACTGCAGCCTGTTTTCTATGTGTTAAGCCTCACCTGTCAGATATTTGGTCATTATGTGGTGAATCTGTGTACTGCAGTCTGGCTCTTGTCTGTGTAGCATCACCTGCCAGTATTTTGGCCATTACCTTGTGCCTGGCTTCCAGCCATCCTGATTGGGGCGTGCATTCCTTATTACACAGCTAGCCCTGCAATCCAGCACCAGTGATAGAAGTTTGTTATTGTACCTGTATGTTCCAGATTCTGGTTAGCTTCCTGCAAGCTTGTTCCTGGTCCCTGTCAGCAGCTTCCTTTGGAGCCTGTCTTCCTGCCTCTGGTGTGTTCCTGCATCCAGCTGGTGTACTCCAGTGTCCAGTTTCCTGAGTCCAGTCCGAGGGATCATTTCCTGCTGCCCTCCGAGGTGCCCTCTAGCAGAGTGGTCTGGTATCCGAAGCTTCTGGGTTCTGGTAGTTTCCTGTGCACACCTTTTGTGGTGTCATGAGTAGCGGCTTTGCCGCACATTATGGACGAAGCCATATTTTCTTTATCCATTTTTGGTTGTGTCATTTTTGCAGGCATTGCTGTCCTAGCCTTATTACGATGGGTTTGTATTTGGTCGTTAGGCTGTATTACTTAATTTGCTGTTGTCCCAGGTGGCCGCGCCGCACATATACTTCTTTGTTATTTTTTGGATCCTTTTCCGCTTTAGTCGTTTAAGTCTTAGTTAGTTTTCCCCTTGTTCTCCTTGGTCTCGGTTAACGCCTTGTCTCCTATTAAGGGTATCGGAGTCAGGGCGGACCTAATTTGCCCATTAAAATGCGGCTGACATGGGCACAAGAAACCATAGTCTTGCAGGCGTTAGTCGACCACTGGGAAGGACAACGGAGTCAGGGATCTTTGTTAGGAGAAGCTGCGTATCTCAGTCTAGTTGCAGCTTCACGCGTCTGTACTTGGAACTCTCCTGGCGCCACCCAATCTCCTGGGTTCCAAGTACGCAGAACATAACACACAGAGAGATATTTTGCACATTCCAATGTTTTGTGGTTTACATATAAAAATAATTTTTCTGTTAGTGAAGTGTTTGGTTAATGGCCTCCCACAAACTAATGGACATTGAACAGTTTATCCCTTAGTAGGCCACAGCAGTTGACTCTATATTATTCCATGTGTAAACCACAGAATTTCCTCAATGCGCATTGCCCTATCTTTGTCTGTTTTCTTTCTGTACACTAAATAGATAGCCCCTCTTTCACATAGTCCCCTATTTCCCTTGCACGCCCCCTCGTTTCCTGCCAGCGCTTCTGTATTGTGAGCCCCCATGCATCAGTTTATTAGAGAATTTAGACATTTTCCAACTAAAATGAAGTAACCAGAGCTGCTGATTTCTGGTGTTTATAAATTATAATGTATGGTCAAGTGATGACATTCTCATATAATCAGCTGAACATACCTTGAATGCATTTTCTTAATTTCACTATAAGAGAAACAGTGTTCCCAAACCTCACACCTGTCCTCAATGGGGTATGTGTTTCACGGAATCACATGTGAATTAAGTAGCTCATATGTATCTTATACCCCTTTTCCACTTGCTAGCATGGATCGCAGCCGGGAGCCTGACATGGCTGCGACCCGTGCTAGAGTTCCCTTCTACACTGAGCTTACCAACCCGGCATATTGCAGGGGCGGCGCTGGGAGATCACATGATCTCCCAGCGTCACCCTTCCATACACTGTGAACGGGAGCCGTGTCGATGCTTCCGTTTACACTACACAGCTTACCGGGTTGAACACGTGTTCAACCTGGCAAGCTACCCGGGTAGGTTTCCACCCCAGCGCATTTACCCGTGTTTTTAGAGCTAGTAGAAAAGGGGTATTAGAATGAGGCGCCACTCACGAATGGAAGCTACTTTACTACTTCTTAGAAGATTTGGAAAACCTGTATTCTTGGTAAAAACCGGAGAATGTATATTTCTCCTTTCTAAACCCTCTTTCTTAAATAGATGATTTTAGTAGGAGACTCTGTGTTGCTATGACTGCATATTATATTAAAGTTTGTTTTCCACTGCAGAATACTAGTTAGCAGTCATGGGGCCTTATTCAGGTTTGTTAGAAAACCAAAAAAGCACACTAATGGGCAAAACCATGTGCACTGCAGGTGGGTCAGATGTAACATGTGCAGATAGATTTAGTTTTGGGTGGGCTACATTGTTTCTATGCATGATAAGTACTGTCTGCTTTATTTTTACACTGCAATTTAGAGTTCAGTTTGAACACACCCCACCCAAATCTAACTCTCTCCGCACATGTTACATCTGCCCCACCTACAGTACACATAGTTTTGCCCATTAGTGTGCTTTTTTGGTTTGCTAACGAACCTGAAAACCCCCCATGGTTCACGCTTCACTACTACCCCTGTCTATTATCTTATAACTAAGGTTCAAGGTACTACTGCAGATTACCTTATTATCTCTGCAGGTTGAGTTTGGCTGCTACTACTGCCTGTTACTTTATAACAATAGTTCAGGTTTAACTGCTACCACAGCATATTACTTTATAGGGAGTGGTATAAAATATCTACACTGTCTAGACAGTCAATAACGTGACACCACATGGTCGACAGGCACAAAAGGTCGACAGATAAAAGGATGACAGTGGTTAAGGTTGACAGGGTTAAATGGTCAATATCAAAATGGTCGACATGTGTCTTGTGGCCACATCTTGTATATTTCAGGTTCTGTGACCACCATCAGTAGAAACATAAACCCTCATGGGTTTGCTTCACTCACCAGGCTACCGCTGCACTCACCACAGGTTATTATTCCCAATCATAGTCCATGTGGATAGTAAATCAAGCAAATGTTGGGAAAACGTGAAAAACCATTTGTGTGTCGACCATTTTTATATTGATCGCTTGTACCTGTTGACCTAATGCATGTCGATGTCAACCATAAGGTGTCAAGCTATTGACTGTCTAAAGCCCCAGACACACTAGACGAGAAAGTAAAAGATCTCGCCCAGAAGGGCCAATCTGAGCGAGATCCATTACAATCTCATCCAGTGTGTACACTCAATGTCGTTAACGATGCGTGCTCCCATGCATTGTTAACGCCCCCTCCCTGATCTGAACATGTACAGATGAGGGAGGTCTTCATTAATGACAGTCATGCTGCAGTTGCAGCATGGGTGTCTGTCCTCCCGCAGCCTCCTGCCATCACTCCCTTCCCCACTGGTATCGGCAAGTGTCCCCGATGGATTCCCGCCGCTACCAATCTCGGCGTCATTGGGGGCTCGGCTAGTGTGTACTGGGCTTAACTAGACAGTGTAGATCTTTCATCTAGATATCACTTTATAGCCACAGTTACATTTTACTGATTTGTACTGTTTAGTTAATCACACAACCTTTGGCTCTGAACTTGCTAATGTGATCTAAGAGAAAGATACAGAAAAGCACTGCCCGCATGGCAAAGTGCCCACTGACAACATGTTACTGTTTTTTAATGCTACTGTAAACACACGTCAAACATGTTTGTATATATCATTTTTCATTTTTGCTTGGAGCTCACTTGAAGCTCACTAGGCTTTCAGAATGCATTTAAATGTGGTACATGAAAGTGAATCAAACATGATGTGTTTTGTAAACTGAAATGCAGTGCAACAGTAGTGGGCATGACAGTGGTTATGGTGACACTGAAAGCTTTGGTTTGTTGTGTCGTGCACATTTTAGATGTGATTAACACCAGTATGTTGTCTTACGCACTAACCTGGCACTAATGCATGGGATGTGACCGCAGCCAGCTGGGCTTTACCTATCACAACCACATACCATGCATCTGTGCTGTCTGCTGGGTCCCCCATCTCTTATGTAGGAAATCTGTTCTGCATATGTGCAGTACAGATCTCCACCTCCTGCTCGGGCCCCCTGAGAGTGATGTCATGGTCTAGGACCACCAACATCACTCCTGAAATCGCGCCAAAGAATTCCATGGGAACAGCACTCAGAGGTGCATGTGCCATGACAAAAGTGCAAGCAGGGGCACACATATGCTGCTTAATATTATCCTTTATTTATATGGTGCCACAAGGGTTCTGCAACGCCTAACAATGTATATACATACATGAGTACATAAGAAAACAGTGAATTACATAACAAGACAAGGTAAAAAAGTACATAGTTTATAAACATTGCTGCATCAGTGGTCATGGCACTCAAATTAGCATGATGGTGGCAGAAACCAATGGTTTGGTGCCATTTAAGGGATGGAGCAGATGCTGGTAAGGAAGCCAATGCACATGAGGGAAATGAGCTTAGCTAATGAGAGTTTACAATCTAAAGGGGGGGGGGGGGGGGGGCAGACAGACATGGGTGATACAGACTGGGTAGACAGTGAGCATAGGGCAATGGGTTAGGATGAGAGCTGAATGGCTTTGTTAAAGAAGTAGGTCTTGAGAGACTAGTTGAAGTTTTGTAGAGAGGTGGACAGTCTGGTGGGGAGCAAGAGAGAATTCCAGAGGTAGGGGACACTATGGCTGATATCTTGAAGGTGGGAACGGGAGGAAGTAATCCACTGAGGAGTGACAGCATCCATTAGAGGAGCAAAAAGTGCAGTTGGGAGTGTGAAGGGAGATGAGTAGGGAGGCCAATCCCGGGCCATTTTTTCAATCCCGGGTATTGGGATTGAAAAATCTCAATCTCCTGGGAGTGACCTGTCCAGCTTCAATTTATGTATGTGGGAGAGAGGGTCAGGGGGGTTTCAAGTGGGGGAAGGAGGCGATGCTGCACTGCTAGGCAGCGTCTGAGCCGGGTGCTCCGCGCTGCTAGTGGAGAGAGACTGCCGGTGGGGGGAGGACGTAACGCTGTCTGGCTTCAGAAAGCAGCATCTGAGCTGAGTGCTCAGCACTGTTCATGGAAAGAGACTGTCAGTGGGGGAAGGAGGTTAGGCTATCCGGCTTCAGAAAGCAGCATCTGAGCTGAGTGCTCAGCACTATTTGTGGAAAGAGACTGCCAGTGGGGGAAGAAGGTGAGGCTATCCGGCTTCTCAAAGCATTGTCTGAGTTGGGTGCTCAGCGCTGTCCGGGCAGAGATGCTGCCAGGGGAAGTGAGGCGGGGGAACTGCGCATGTGCAGTGTAATCCCATGAATCCCGGGATTGGAAGCACCAATCCCGGGATTCAAATCCCAGTGTTTTCGGGCCAGAATCCCGCCGATCAGATTCGCGGGATTAGCCTCCCTAGAGATGAGGTCTGAGATGTAAATGGGACAGGAATGGGTGAGGCCTTTGTAAGCAAGTGTGAGAAGCTTGAATTGGGTTCTGAAGGAGAGGTGCAGCCAATGTAGGGCTTGTAAGAGAGAGGAGGCAGACATAATACTAATTGTGTGGTCTGAAGGAGAGGGAGGAGTCAAGTATAACTCCAAGACAAGCACAATTGGGGGCTAGAGGAGATAGCAGTATGGGTGGTGTAATGGTTAGCATTACTGCCTCACAGCACTGAGGTCATGTGTTCGATTCCTACTATGGCCCTAACTGTGCGGAGTTCGTATATCTTCCCCGTACTTGCGTGGGTTTTGTCCGGGTACTCCGGTTTCCTCCCACAATCCAAAAATATTCTGGTAGGTTAATTGGCTCCCAACAAATGTAACCCTAGTGAATGTGTCTTCGTGTACATGTGGCAGGGAATCTAGATTGTAAGCATTGAATTATCAGGTAATACAGACCGCAGATGTTAATTTTGAGGAGTTGGTGAACTCCGGTTTGTAGTTTCAAAGCAGTCCTTATATAGTAGTTTTAGTTGCGGTAACGGGGAGTGGTAGGGTAAATGCAGGCATGTCATGGCCGTTCAGATGGCATTTTCTGGGCGTGCTTTAATTAGCAGTTGCAATCTTACTTGCTGCTGGACAGCCCTCTGCGTCCTTAGAGAGCAACTCAGCCTGTGCGTCTTCAGAGGCACTCAGACTCGATGCGTTATGACTCGATTTGTGATGATGGTACTGATGTATCAGCAATTATATGCCATCAGATGGAAATAATGTGACAGCAGTCTCTATGCCCAGGTTAGCTTCTACCCATATTAACATATAATCGCAATTGCGTATGGTATAATGGCCCTCATTCCGAGTTGATCGCTCGCTAGCTGCTTTTAGCAGCATTGCACACGCTAGGCCGCCGCCCTCTGGGAGTGTATCTTAGCTTAGCAGAAGTGCGAACGAAAGGCTAGCAGAACTGCTCGGAAAAATTTTCATGCAGTTTCTGAGCAGCTCAAAACCTACTCCTACCTTTTGATCACTGCAGACAGTTTAGTTCCTGCTTTGACGTCACAAACACGCCCTGCGTTCAGCCAGCCACTCCCCCGTTTCTCCAGGCATGCCTGCATTTTTACCTGTCACGCCTGCGTTTTTTAGCACACTCCCTGAAAACGGCCAGTTACCACCCAGAAGCACTCACTTCATGTCAATCACTCACCGATCAACAGAGCGACAGAAAAGCGTTGCTCGACCTTGTGTAAAACTGCATAGTTTTGTGTGAAAGTACTTTGAGCGTGCGTACTGCAACCCATACGCATGCGCAGAAATGCCGCTTTTCCACCTAATCGCCGCGCTGCGACCGAAAGCAGCTAGCGATCAACTCGGAATGAGGGCCAATATAGCAACAGCAATAGCAAGAACAACCACATCTGAAAAAGGCCCAGTGTGTACCCAGCTTTGCTCTAAAATAAAGGGTTCAGTATGTTTGACCGTGGGAAGCGATGCCTGCAGTCACAATACCGATGCAGGCATCCCGATGTTTGAAGAAAGACAAGTATGTTACCCCTTCTCCCCTACCTTCTAACCCTCCCTTCCCGCAGACTAACCCTAACCTCCACCTTAGTGCCTAACCCTAACCTCCTCCCTGTGGTGCCTAAACCCCCTTCCCCACAGCCTAATCCTAAACCTCCCCCATTAGAGCTTAAACGTATCCCCCCCCCCAGCCCTAACCTGACAGCTATACTTACAGCCAGGATGCCGGCATCGGTCTCCTGACCCTGAATAAATAACCACTAGAATTTATACAACATTTGGATATAATATTCCCTTTTAGGGTGGTGTCAGAGAGGCACTTTGAATACAAGGGGGTAAATGTAATAGGGTCTGAGTTGTTGGAGATACGGGACTTTGAGCGAGAATGCCTGGATTTTTAAAGCGGCAATCATTTACATGGCATAACCATGTTGGTTAAGCCTTTGCAATGATTGGCCCTTTAAAAATACAGGTATTCGCGCCCGAAGTCCTGCACCTCTGGCAACACGAACCCTACTGCATTTATCCCCAAGGGCTTTCTAGCTTAAAAAACAGTTGATAGTTAAGGGAATTGTGAATGCTCCTTCCCTGGCACATGGCCATGATAAAGACATTTTCTGAGCAAAATCAAAATACTTTGCTGGCTGTAAAATTGTCAGTATTGAGGGATCCTGTCTTACATCACCCTAAAACCCTGCTTCAGTACTGTACTTATCAACCGTGGGCTGTAAAATGTTTTACACTTCAACACACAAAAAAAGCTATTTTAGTTATTTTGTGATCACTAACTAAATTATATTACAGCTATATAATAATCAGTTACATCTCACCCTTTAGCCAAAACCAGCTCTTATTAACATATCAAAAAATGATACATAGACGCCCAGGATCCCTAAGTTTATTGTTGCTGTGATATTCTCTACTAATTATGTTTATTTGACTGTGAAACATGAGAAATTCTGATTACGGTTAACCCCAAAATCACCTTTATACAGATATAAAGGTGGCTGCATTGCCCTATTTTTAAACCTCTACATATGAACTTATGAGAGTGACATGAATAATGCAATGAAAGAAAAGTGTTTTTTTCTTCTTCCTTACTCTGGAGCTCATAAATTTTACATATGAAGCACCAGTCATGTTAGATATGCAGGCAATTATTTTTAGAAACTCAGCACAATAAAATGTAGAGGGAGAGAGAGGCATGGTTATAAGGTGAGGATAAAATGCCCTACTGGCAGTGACTAAAAAGAGACTTGTTTGGTAATTGGGAAGGAAGAAAGTTAAAATCAATACCCAAATTGATAGTTATGCTTACTAGTGAACCGGTTTTACTCGGTTCTCAAAACGGCATCTTATTGGCTATCCAAAACACGTGACATCCGTGAGCCAATAAGATGCCGTTTTGAGAACCGAGTAAAACCGAGTAAAACCGAATCCGCTCATCACTAAATTGCTTACTTATTGTCTCCACACTATAGAAACAGCCATATGGGAATGAACCAATATTCATGGAGATACAATTGGACCTGATAATTTTTCAGGAGAAAACAAATTAGAAGTTTATCACTATATTTGCCTGATGTTTAGCTTCAGGCAATTCAATTAATCCCTGTTTTTTCTCCTGAAAAACTTTACATTTTTGGGTGAGATAAGTTCCCGGATCTATGTGTTTTTTGCGGGGAAAAAAAAGTGGCTGATAAGGCTGATTTTCAGGGATTTTTTTCGGCTGCCTCAGGTATCGGGGAAAACTGAATATCCCAGGGGAATAAATTAATAAACTGAATTCCCCCCTCAGTGTATCAATTGTCTAACAAATATTAGCATCACTGACATGAGACACAAAATTCTTGTAATGAAAAAAGACAGGGATTTTGTGAAAAGAAAAAAACTATGCGTCAAATTAAAATCCTTATGTTAGGTACAATAAGTTACCAGCATAACTCTTGAAATTTTAATTAAGACTTCTC